>NC_086450.1:506081331-506424808 GCF_028390025.1 Pseudophryne corroboree
CAGTTTGTGCAAGGGCCTCCAAATTGCCTCTTTTTCCTGCCAGTATAAGTACGGACTGTGTGACGTGCCTACTTGGATGCGGTCACTCATATAATCCTCCACCATTCTATCAATGTTGAGAGAATCATATGCAGTGACAGTAGACGACATGTCCGTAATCGTTGTCAGGTCCTTCAGTCCGGACCAGATGTCAGCATCAGCAGTCGCTCCAGACTGCCCTGCATCACCGCCAGCGGGTGGGCTCGGAATTCTGAGCCTTTTCCTCGCACCCCCAGTTGCGGGAGAATGTGAAGGAGGAGATGTTGACAGGTCGCGTTCCGCTTGACTTGACAATTTTGTCACCAGCAGGTCTTTCAACCCCAGCAGACCTGTGTCTGCCGGAAAGAGAGATCCAAGGTAGGCTTTAAATCTAGGATCGAGCACGGTGGCCAAAATGTAGTGCTCTGATTTCAACAGATTGACCACCCGTGAATCCTTGTTAAGCGAATTAAGGGCTGCATCCACAAGTCCCACATGCCTAGCGGAATCGCTCCGTGTTAGCTCCTTCTTCAATGCCTCCAGCTTCTTCTGCAAAAGCCTGATGAGGGGAATGACCTGACTCAGGCTGGCAGTGTCTGAACTGACTTCACGTGTGGCAAGTTCAAAGGGCATCAGAACCTTGCACAACGTTGAAATCATTCTCCACTGACACTTGAGACAGGTGCATTCCATCTCCTATATCGTGCTCAATTGTATAGGCTTGAATGGCCTTTTGCTGCTCCTCCAACCTCTGAAGCATATAGAGGGTTGAATTCCACCTCGTTACCACTTCTTGCTTCAGATGATGGCAGGGCAGGTTCAGTAGTTTTTGGTGGTGCTCCAGTCTTCTGTACGTGGTGCCTGTACGCCGAAAGTGTCCCGCAATTTTTCTGGCCACCGACAGCATCTCTTGCACGCCCCTGTCGTTTTTTAAAAAATTCTGCACCACCAAATTCAAGGTATGTGCAAAACATGGGACGTGCTGGAATTTGCCCATATTTAATGCACACACAATATTGCTGGCGTTGTCCGATGCCACAAATCCACAGGAGAGTCCAATTGGGGTAAGCCATTCCGCGATGATCTTCCTCAGTTGCCGTAAGAGGTTTTCAGCTGTGTGCGTATTCTGGAAAGCGGTGATACAAAGCGTAGCCTGCCTAGGAAAGAGTTGGCGTTTGCGAGATGCTGCTACTGGTGCCGCCGCTGCTGTTCTTGCGGCGGGAGTCCATACATCTACCCAGTGGGCTGTCACAGTCATATAGTCCTGACCCTGCCCTGCTCCACTTGTCCACATGTCCGTGGTTAAGTGGACATTGGGTACAACTGCATTTTTTAGGACACTGGTGAGTCTTTTTCTGACGTCCGTGTACATTCTCGGTATCGCCTGCCTAGAGAAGTGGAACCTAGATGGTATTTGGTAACGGGGGCACACTGCCTCAATAAATTGTCTAGTTCCCTGTGAACTAACGGCGGATACCGGACGCACGTCTAACACCAACATAGTTGTCAAGGACTCAGTTATCCGCTTTGCAGTAGGATGACTGCTGTGATATTTCATCTTCCTCGCAAAGGACTGTTGAACAGTCAATTGCTTACTGGAAGTAGTACAAGTGGGCTTACGACTTCCCCTCTGGGATGACCATCGACTCCCAGCGGCAACAACAGCAGCGCCAGCAGCAGTAGGCGTTACACGCAAGGATGCATCGGAGTAATCCCAGGCAGGAGAGGACTCGTCAGACTTGCCAGTGACATGGCCTGCAGGACTATTGGCATTCCTGGGGAAGGAGGAAATTGACACTGAGGGAGTTGGTGGGGTGGTTTGCGTGAGCTTGGTTACAAGAGGAAGGGATTTACTGGTCAGTGGACTGCTTCCGCTGTCACCCAAAGTTTTTGAACTTGTCACTGACTTATTATGAATGCGCTGCAGGTGACGTATAAGGGAGGATGTTCCGAGGTGGTTAACGTCCTTACCCCTACTTATTACAGCTTGACAAAGGGAACACACGGCTTGACACCTGTTGTCCGCATTTCTGGTGAAATACCTCCACACCGAAGAGCTGATTTTTTTGGTATTTTCACCTGGCATGTCAACGGCCATATTCCTCCCACGGACAACAGGTGTCTCCCCGGGTGCCTGACTTAAACAAACCACCTCACCATCAGAATCCTTCTGGTCAATTTCCTCCCCAGCGCCAGCAACACCCATATCCTCCTCATCCTGGTGTACTTCAACACTGACATCTTCAATCTGACTATCAGGAACTGGACTGCGGGTGCTCCTTCCAGCACTTGCAGGGGGCATGCAAATAGTGGAAGGCGCATGCTCTTCACGTCCAGTGTTGGGAAGGTCAGGCATCGCAACCGACACAATTGGACTCTCCTTGTGGATTTGGGATTTCAAAGAACGCACAGTTCTTTGCGGTGCTTTTGCCAGCTTGAGTCTTTTCAGTTTTCTAGCGAGAGGCTGAGTGCTTCCATCCTCATGTGAAGCTGAACCACTAGCCATGAACATAGGCCAGGGCCTCAGCCGTTCCTTGCCACTCCGTGTGGTAAATGGCATATTGGCAAGTTTACGCTTCTCCTCCGACAATTTTATTTTAGGTTTTGGAGTCCTTTTTTTTCTGATATTTGGTGTTTTGGATTTGACATGCTCTGTACTATGACATTGGGCATCGGCCTTGGCAGACGACGTTGCTGGCATTTCATCGTCTCGGCCATGACTAGTGGCAGCAGCTTCAGCACGAGGTGGAAGTGGATCTTGATCTTTCCCTAATTTTGGAACCTCAACTTTTTTGTTCTCCATATTTTATAGGCAGAACTAAAAGGCACCTCAGGTAAACAATGGAGATGGATGGATTGGATACTAGTATACAATTATGGACGGACTGCCACGGTTAGGTGGTATAAAAAAACCACGGTTAGGTGGTATATATTATAATAATACAATTATGGATGGACGGACTGCCTGCCGAGTTCCGACACAGAGGTAGCCACAGCCGTGAACTACCGCACTGTACACTGGTTGATAAAGAGATAGTAGTATACTCGTAACAACTAGTATGACTGACTATGACGGTATAAAGAATGAAAAAAAAACCACGGTTAGGTGGTATATATTGTAATACAATTATGGATGGACGGACTGCCTGCCGAGTTCCGACACAGAGGTAGCCACAGCCGTGAACTACCGCACTGTACACTGGTTGATAAAGAGATAGTAGTATACTCGTAACAACTAGTATGACTGACTATGACGGTATAAAGAATGAAAAAAAAACCACGGTTAGGTGGTATATATTATAATACAATTATGGATGGACGGACTGCCTGCCGACTGCCGACACAGAGGTAGCCACAGCCGTGAACTACCGCACTGTACACTGGTTGATAAAGAGATAGTAGTATACTCGTAACAACTAGTATGACACTATGACGGTATAAAGAATGAAAAAAAAACCACGGTTAGGTGGTATATATTATAATACAATTATGGATGGACGGACTGCCTGCCGACTGCCGACACAGAGGTAGCCACAGCCGTGAACTACCGCACTGTACACTGGTTGATAAAGAGATAGTAGTATACTCGTAACAACTAGTATGACACTATGACGGTATAAAGAATGAAAAAAAAACCACGGTTAGGTGGTATATATTATAATACAATTATGGATGGACGGACTGCCTGCCGAGTGCCGACACAGAGGTAGCCACAGCCGTGAACTACCGCACTGTACACTGGTTGATAAAGAGATAGTAGTATACTCGTAACAACTAGTATGACTGACTATGACGGTATAAAGAATGAAAAAAAAACCACGGTTAGGTGGTATATATTATAATACAATTATGGATGGACGGACTGCCTGCCGACTGCCGACACAGAGGTAGCCACAGCCGTGAACTACCGCACTGTACACTGGTTGATAAAGAGATAGTAGTATACTCGTAACAACTAGTATGACACTATGACGGTATAAAGAATGAAAAAAAAAACACGGTTAGGTGGTATATATTATAATAATACAATTATGGATGGACGGACTGCCTGCCGACTGCCGACACAGAGGTAGCCACAGCCGTGAACTACCGCACTGTACACTGGTTGATAAAGAGATAGTAGTATACTCGTAACAACTAGTATGACTATGACGACGGTATAAAGAAAGAAAAAAAAATACCACGGTTAGGTGGTATATAATTATACAATTATGGATGGACGGACTGCCTGCCGAGTGCCGACTGCCGACACAGAGGTAGCCACAGCCGTGAACTACCGCACTGTACTGTGTCTGCTGCTAATATAGACTGGTTGATAAAGAGATAGTATACAACAATATACTACTATACTGGTGGTCAGGCACTGGTCACCACTAGTCACACTGGCAGTGGCACTCCTGCAGCAAAAGTGTGCACTGTTTAATTTTAAATTAATATAATATTATGTACTCCTGGCTCGGCTCCTGCTATAACAACCTGCAGTGCTCCCCAGTCTCCCCCACAATTATTATAAGCTTTTATACATTGATGTGCAGCACACTGGGCTGAGCTGAGTGCACACAGGCTGAGTCACACTGTGTGACTGCTGTGTATCGTTTTTTTCAGGCAGAGAACGGATATAGCAGAGAACGGATATATTAAATAAAAGTTAACTTAACAACAACTGCACTGGTCACTGTGGTAAACTCTGTCTGCACAATCTCTCTCTCTTCTAATCTATTCTAATGGAGAGGACGCCAGCCACGTCCTCTCCCTATCAATCTCAATGCACGTGTGAAAATGGCGGCGACGCGCGGCTCCTTATATAGAATCCGAGTCTCGCGAGAATCCGACAGCGTCATGATGACGTTCGGGCGCGCTCGGGTTAACCGAGCAAGGCGGGAAGATCCGAGTCGCTCGGACCCGTGAAAAAAAAAGTGAAGTTCGTGCGGGTTCGGATTCAAAGAAACCGAACCCGCTCATCTCTAATACACACGCACGCACACACACACACACACACACACACACACGGGCAGTACGGATGGTGTAATGGTTACACCACTGCCTCACAGCACTGAGGTCATGGATTCGATTCCCACCGTTGCCCCAACTGTGTGGAGTTTATATATTCTCCCTGTACTTGCGTAGGTTTCCTCCGGGTACTCCGGTTTCCTCCCACAATCCAAAAATATACTGGTAGGTTAATTGGCTCCTAACAAAATTAACCCTAGCATGAATGTGTGTGCGTGTACAAGTGATAGGGAATATAGATTGTAAGCTCCACTGGGGCAGGGACTGATGTGAATGGGCAAATATTCTCTGTACAGCGCTGCGGAATATGTGTGCGCTATATAAATAACTGCTAGTAATAATAATTTTATATATATCATTATGTGTGTGTGTGTGTGTGTGGTGCACCTTCAATGAGAATGGGGTGCCAATGGCCACAAAGGGGGTCCTTTGCCCTCCTCAGCACAGTCCCTTAGCAGCTGACCTAAGTCCCTCCAAAAAGACCAGGCCTGGGAAATTACCTGCTCCCCTTCTTCTCAGCGCCCCTGCTTACTACTGTATTCTCAGTATATGCTTGACCGTGTTGACGATTTGCAAAAATCTGTATGTACAGTATATGCATATAGGTTTTTTTTCTTTTAATGAGCAATGCATGAAAGCAAACGTATGTGTAATTGTATATAAGCCCTATGGGAAGATGTTTCAAGCCTTGGAGAAAGATAAAGTGGAGCAGTAGCGCAAAGCACCCAATCATTGTCTAACTGTCATTTCAAAGGCTGTGCTACACAAATCACAGCTGGAAGCTGATTGGTTGCTTCCTGATACATCTTCTCCCTTTTGAGTTTGTTGCTGCTGGTTCTATGGTTTGATAAAGCCTAATATTTATCTTACTTAAAACCCTTTAAAAGGTCGAAGAACACAGTACGCTATTGACGCATGGAATACTGTAAGGGTACGCACGTTGCGTAACAATCGCTTAGCCGTAGTCGAGACGCTCAAGCGTCACGTTCGCTTACGGCCAAGAGATCACAGGCAGGCACGCTATAGGCTGCCGATTACCGTAATGATACGCTATTAGCGTAGCGGACGCTCGGGACCACGAGGAGATCACAAGCGGCGCAGACGCTCACAGTGTTAAACCTTTATAACTATACCATGAACAATGTATTTATGCAGTAAACCTTGGTGCAGTGATAGGATGTAAATGTAACACAGTGTAACCTTATTACCTTGAAAGCTGTACGAGCGTCTCCGATGCTCTGAGAATACTTAGAAATATAAGAAATACACAGATACCGATCTTAGGTTCTAACACCTTATATGAACATTCTATTTGCAAAAGAATAATACAATACAAGTCATACACTACCAATATAACATAGACTAACTAACCAGATAACTACACATGAAATACAATAACAGCACAATAACACTTTAAGAGGAAAAGAGAGGGAAAAGGGGAGAAGAGAGAGAGAGATATGGCTCACAACAACAATAAAGACGATATGATTGCGGAGAAACTTACGCACAAGGGGAAACAATCGCATGCGCCTCCTGGATATCGAGCTCCCGATTATCAGTGATGAGAACCGTTGAAGAGAATAGAGAGCTGGATCAGGTCGGCTTGTCCTTTTATACCCTACACACAATACAGTACAATGGTCCCTATATTCTTATTGTTCATTGGTCACAGGAATTCGTCTTCGCATTATAACAAAAGGTCATAGGTTGATTCATACAGGTGGGCTGTGACTATTTCCAACTGCTCAGGTGGGTGGGAAACTAGGTTTCCCGCCGCATGGATAATAAAGTGCAAATATAGTAAAAGTCCATAAACTTCTTATGTCCATAACTATTCGCACGAGCGATTAATCAGCTTCAAACCAACACCGGAATATTGCTAATTAAATACTCTTCCGATGGATACTAAACACCACTGTATAACCTCTGTCTGACCCTTCGTATCAAACAAAGAGGGATCTCTTTGTCTGTGAACATGCTATATTAACTAAACTTTCAGATTCTATCAAAGGGACCATAATCTACAAAATACATTATATGGTAAAAATATGTAACGATCGAGTCGCACGCTAGGCGCACATAAACTCTACCGTAAATGCGCATACCGTGCGCCTGCGGGTGCACGCAACAGCGAGTATGCGCATGCACGGGAGAGCGTACGCATGCGCAGCGGGGACACGTATGAGGTGCAAATATGGCAGTGTGCATCATGATATTTTTCTGACTTTGACAGTCCACCCTTTGGCAGTCACCAATAACTGCCACTTTCTAAAACATTTCAAAACGAGAAAAATATATATATGTCATGTGTAAATATTTCTATGGTTGGGTAGGGGAGGAGAGGAGAAGGTGAGAAAAGGGTATGCCCTAGTGAGATAGCAGAAGCATGTGTGTATGAGTCCATGTTTGGAGGGTCATGTATCATCGTGCCGTACGTGTTTTAAATCAAGCTTCGAGGTATTGCGAAGTATACATTTGAATTCCTTCTTATCCCATATTAAGGGTCTGTGGACGGGCTGTCAAACTTTACCGAGCTCTTTTCGGCTTTTAGTTGCAACAAAATGGGGGAGCACATTTTAGTTGATGATACATGAGTGGGGGGGGATATGTGAGTGCTGATATCTGTGCCTGTATTCCCTATCGTCTATGTGTGTCATTACCTGAAGGTTGTAGAGATGAAGATAAAGAACACTTATGGTAAATGCATTGATAAACTATGTGAGTTTAATATACATTTGTTGGTTTAAGTCTTGTCTGAAGTCTTGTCTGAAGTCTCCTTTGGGCTTTTGCTATTAACGGCATGCAAAAAGCCTTGTCAATGTCCATAGACTTACAAAAAAAAGTTGGGCTAGCGTAAATTTAAAATTTCTAGGGAAACTGGGGGTCTATGGCATAGTCCATCTGTTTGTCTGTGTACAAGGTTGTCAAACTTCTTCTTTAGTCCATCTGTTGTCTGTATACAAGGTCGTCAAATTCCTCTTCCAAGCGGGTCTTTTTACCTTGGAAAAAAACGAGAAACAGGTGAAAGAAACGGACCGTAGAATCGCATTTTCATCACATCATTGTCTCTGTAGTTGGGTCATAAATCAAATCCATTGGAATTATAATGTTCTCACTCCTTAGACTCATTACTTTAGTACTTTGTTTACACTTCGTTAATGCCTGAACGCATCTAAATATCAAACCAATCGATATGACAACACCCAGGATACATAGAAGAAACTTCCCTCCATCCATTATGACTACTTGAGCCCATTCTCCTAAACCATAGAACCAATTTCGCGGGTTCAACCATGACACCCAACCGGTCAGCTCATTACCCACAGCAGCAAGGGTGAGATTATGTCTCCTGCGAAATTCCCACTTTAATTGGAGAATGTCGTCCATCTTTTGGTCTATGACCTCGACCGGGTTATCGGTGCTATTCGTAATATAAGTGCAGCATTTTACGCCGTACTGCGTTGCCAGTGTGACACAATATCCGCCTGTCACTGCTGTGAGATAATTAAGAACCATCCTATGCTGAACCAGTTCTGTTTTATAAGCTTGGAGCTCCCTTCCAGTATACCTAAAAGTGTCGTCATACATTTCAGTGATATTGTCTAATAAATTTGCAAGCGCTGATATGTATTTATAGTTCAACACTCCTCTGGCGGTGCGAGTGATGTCTAACGCGAGTAGAACCTGAATCCCGGTGGATTCATGGATCATGTCAGAGGCCGGATGCTCTGTTCTTTCTATTAGATGACGTTTAACGATGTGCTCGTAATGAGTATGAGTATAAGGAGCTTGGGCAACACGGTGAATATCTTTCATTTTTGTATGCTGTACAGTCATTACTTCAGGCAGTACTTTTCCAATATAATACAATCCTTCTGAGTTTGGGGCAAGCCACTTATACGCCTTCCTCCCACATATGAAATATGTATCATCGGGGAGAACATATGGGACGGAGTAGGACATAACCATATTACACATTTTCCATATGAAATTTCCTAGCCCTAATTCTCCCATCTTGTTTAATACACGTATCGGTTTGTACGATATGTGCACAGTATCCTGGTGATACCTCTCCCACTTTCATGGTCTTACTTCCTAGGGTGTACCTATATCGGAAAGATTTTCCACTACCGGCTATGTGGCGTATAAGTTCTGTATCTGTTGGCAATTCGTCTGCTCTATGTGAGAATGTCAATGTCTTGTTATTCCATGACACTTCCCAATTTCCCGGCTTTCGGGGATTGGAAATGTTATAGCACACTAAAGACCTATCCACATGGTATTGGTGGAGCTTTAAACTAGGAGGACTAGAGATACTAAACCTCTTGTCCACCGGCCTCCCACCACTTAACTCAAGTACCTCCCCTATCGTTAAAGGAAATGGTACTAGCCCTGATTTGCTATGGCCTTGAGGTACTTGAGAGCATACCCAACAGTCTGTCTGATTTTGTACTTTACCCACTAAGGAGTGATAGTCACTCAATGGATGCCGGTCCATGTGAATATTAAAACAGGACTGACATTTCTTGATACACCCATCCTCAACTACATTGTCACAGAGTCTACAGATACAGTTCTCTTTTCAGCTAACAATCCTTCACAATGTTTACAAATAACATGGCTGCTAGATCGTTTCCGGTACTCGCCTTTGCTTGGTGATTGTGTTGCTATTGGAAATTTACACCTCCGTCTCGGTCATCGGAACCTTTCTGGATCCTTTCTCGACCTCCATGGTACTCTCGCCGGAACAGACTGCTCTGGTCAACATCATGGTCAACAGGAAAATCCGTATCACAGTCTCTTGGGGCAAGTCCATCTTACAGGAGGAAAAAAGGAGAAATTTGTAATGGGGGTACAGGAAAACATTTTGAGGGGGGGAGAGAAACTTGTTACGATAATTAGTTCTCTAGTCTTGTTGTTCTTCTTGTTCTGCTGTCATCTCAAAGGTGCTGTCTCTCAGTCTTCCAACCGAACACTCTGGTGATACAATATTCCTTCCAAATCAGCGATCTTTCTGTAAGGAGCAAAAATCTTGTATTACCATTTGTCTAACTGATGTGTGACACACCATCTTTAAAACATGAAAACATGAGAAAGAAGAGGGAGAGGAAAAAAACAACAAGAGAGAGAGAACCGTTCATATATGTATATATCACATAAATCAACAATAAACAACAACAGGGGAAAAAAAACATTTTTCAAACATTTAAAAAAAAACTTTGTTCATCAGGCTGTCATATCTACATGTCCAATGGTTTCCTTGCGCAGTCCCTCCCACCAGCACCTCCATACTCCACCCTTTGTATCTGGCCAGGATACATTGATGTGGGTAGGTCATGCTGGGGTTTGGTAGACTTCTGCAAAGACCAAGTAGATATGCAATGTTTGAGTTCTACCAATAATCGTCAGAGATGGGGAGAGAAAAAAACATTTAACAGATACATTTACAACGTTTCACCCGGTCATTCCTGTGTCTTCAGGGAATGACCTCCCAATTTATTAACTATAACCTCAGGCTTACCATCAGTCCTAATGATCACCTTTCCTGATTGCAACTTATAGGTGTAACTCAAAATTTTACATATGTGGTACCTGATTACAATTTCATTTTTCATGTCGTGGTCTAGGGGGTCTGACTTTATGTGGGCTGTTACAGTTACTGGCATAATGCCCTTCTCTTTTACAAAGATAACAAACCCTGGGCTTCTTCCAAGTGTCAGTGATCTGAGGTTTTGGTTGATTTGATGCCTCCTCAAACGCTTGGATGCTCATCACCATCAACCGCTTTCCCTGTACTTCCCTGATTCCTTGGATATCATGGTTATGTTGTTGTCTAGGGGGTTGATATGACTTTTGTATTTCTCTTGATCTGCAATCTCTTGCAAAGTGTCCCTTTTTATGACAATTGTAACAGACTTCCACATTTGAATTTCTCGCAGGGGTTTGGGGCTTATGCTGGAGTGGTCTTGTGGTTAGGGCCTGTATACTTGCGGCCATTAACTTATAACTTTGTGACTCCCTGTATCTGGTAATATTCTGATCATGATCAATAGCGGGCCTCTTTTAATGCAGCCACCGAGATATTTCTCCAGTTTGGGTTGGTGGTCTGTATCCTAGTTCTCAATACCTCCTTTAAACCATTCATTAATACCTTAACCGCTATTTCTCTATGCTGTGCATTAGTTTTGATGTCTGTGATCCCAGTGTTTCTAGCCATTACTTGCAGTGCTCGATTGAAATAATTAGAAATACTTTCCCCTTCGTTTTGTCTTATGGAGAAAATTTCATTCCACTTGACAACGGCAGGGAAATATACTTCCAACTGTCGGTTAATCTGTTTAATACATTCCTGATTGTGTTCCTCCGTTTGAGGTACTTCTGTGTCTAATTGACAATCAGTAATAAATTTCGCAGGGTCAACACTGGAGGGCAAACATGCCCTCAGCACTGTCCGCCAATCTTTGTTGGTGGGTTCTGTGGCGTTTCCTAGTTCTTTAATAAACCTTTGACATGCGACTAGATTTTTCCTAGGATCAGGAAATTCAGACATAATTGATCTTAATTCGGTCCGGGACCAGAGACAGCGCATTGCACTGTCCTTGACGGGAATGATTCCCTGATCGTCAGTCTTCCCATTGGGGATTGTGTTCATCCTGACAGGATCAAGTTCAACTACATCATCTTGTGTTGGTCTTACAATATGGGGCACATTTGTTTGTGCGTGATATAAAACATTGTACGTACCTGTGGACACGACCTCACCTGACCCTCTGTTTGGGGGTTTGATTATTGCCTTTACCGATTTGGTCGCGTCCACCTGGATGTCTTGTGTGATGGCTGCTGGAAGAGGTGCCGACATCGTGCTGGGCTCACTTTCTTGTTTGTATTCCTGAGAGAAGTTTGACATGGGGTGCGACTTGCACGGGTTAACATTTGTAATTTTTACACTTTCATTTTCATAAACATTATTACATTTTACACTTTCATTCTTAATACAGTTACTAAGTGCATTTTTATCGTACAACATTGTGCCTTTCTCCGCAACCATAATCCTCTCCATTGCCATGTCTCTCCTCCCAAGATGAGCGTCAGATATGTCAGTTAAACTTCTTTGCATTTCACTTTCCTGTTGCCACAATTTTAAATAGTCATAATGTTTGATCCGTCTCTTTGCTGATTTAATGAGACCTATCCTTCTCCTTAGATTTTGTAACACATCTGGGCTAAAGCTGCCTACTCTTGGGAACTTCTCCCCGTCATGTACAGTCATTCTTTCCCATTCATCACATAAAACTTCTGTGTGAGAACCGTATTTTTCACACATTACATACCTTGCCGACCCGATTGGTCGGTTTACTAAATCAACCCGAACCAAGGTTGATCGCCCCCTACCTGAACAACTGGCCCCCATAACTTGCAGGTGTTGCTTTTACTACCTCTGACCTTAATCAGGGTCTTCAGTGAACCCTTACAAAAACCAAGATGTCCGGGGCAGGCCGGCGGCGAAGTTTACCGAGTACTCCACTCACTCCTCGCCCACGTTGGCCAGTACTGCAATCACTGTATCCAGAGCTGTTGTACCCAACCTAGGGCCCCTGTGAACCTTTATTTACTGGGGCGTGTTGGACCTACCAGTTCCCAGCAAGTATCGGTTGTTGGATAGTTCCTGAGTGACTAGCGAACCTCCCTTAAAATAAAAAACTTACACAAATCACGTTAGAATGTACAAATAGCGTTTATGACCCCTTCCGTACGCAAATGGTACTGGGTCAGATTACTAACTAATGCACACAATTACGTGCGGTACAATCGTTCAGCACATAAGCAACTAATCTTATGTGCGGAGCGACCTGTGGAATCGAAATTTAGCAGCTGCGAATTCCTTCAGCCTGAGCTTTATGGCCTATATGGGTTCCGCACCAACCCTTCCTGGTGTTGGGCTACTTGTCTCTTATAGCGGACTTCTTTGTCTGCTGTACCTAGACCTCCTGGTCTGTTATAAGACCTCCTGGTCTGCTACAGTATGACCTCCTGGTCTGCTACACTCTAATGCTCTTTATATGTTTAACAAGGGATGCCTCCCAAGCCACCATGCATGTCACTTACACGTATGTACTTCACGAGAACTCGATGATTTCCTGTGGTTCAATCCCAAAAATTGTAGAAACTTATATAATTGCACTCACTCACCACATGTACACTTTTACTTTTGTTTCTATTTCTTTCTATTTCTGCGCAGAAATTTCTTTCCTTTAGACCAGATGAGTCGTAAATTGGAGAAGGATCTATTAGCTTAAATTTCGGACACTAAAATCGACTTGCGCTATTTATCGCGTTGCCACCTTTTCGCCTGTTAAAATAACACTATCGTGTGATTTGAGTTACGTGGGCGTACCCGGACGCTCCGTTGCGTAATATACGCTGCGTGCGTCGGCCTTTGGGTTGCGTACGCGAGTCTCAGCCTTTTGTTAGAGACACGTGTACGCAAGGCAGATATCCACCGTAACACAATTAACACGTTTATCAATGTAGGTGATTCTCGATCATCTACCGAGCACCACACAGATCTCTCCTTGTATCTTTAGGCAAAGCTGTGTGCGTGCTTTACAAATTACCCCTTAAATGTATGACTTTTACTCTTTAACTACTGATAGCAACAAATCTTTCTTAGCCCGTTAACAATTGTGAAATGGCAAACAGGAGAGTGATATGAAAATACACGAATGAAAAGAAATGCAGATATATGCGTGCGTGCGTACGCAAGACAGAAGTAAACAGTTTTAAAAGACACTAGCGTGTTGTTCTTACCTCTGGTTCCGGATTCCTTCAGCACCCTTTACTAAGCGAAGCAGACGCTTATCCGGACAGCACTACGAGGAATATGACCTCCCGTCCTTTGCTGATGGATAATGTCTGCTGAAATTACCTAGTACAGATATGTGAAGGACGGACGAGCCGCCAATTGATAAAGCCTAATATTTATCTTACTTAAAACCCTTTAAAAGGTCGAAGAACACAGTACGCTATTGACGTATGGAATACCGTAAGGGTACGCACGTTGCGTAACAATCGCTTAGCCGTAGTCGAGACGCTCAAGCGTCACGTTCGCTCACGGCCAAGAGATCACAGGCAGGCACGCTATAGGCTGCCGATTACCGTAATGATACGCTATTAGCGTAGCGGACGCTCGGGACCACGAGGAGATCACAAGCGGCGCAGACGCTCACAGTGTTAAACCTTTATAACTATACCATGAACAATGTATTTATGCAGTAAACCTTGGTGCAGTGATAGGATGTAAATGTAACACAGTGTAACCTTATTACCTTGAAAGCTGTACGAGCGTCTCCGACGCTCTGAGAATACTTAGAAATATAAGAAATACACAGATACCGATCTTAGGTTCTAACACCTTATATGAACATTCTATTTGCAAAAGAATAATACAATACAAGTCATACACTACCAATATAACATAGACTAACTAACCAGATAACTACACATGAAATACAATAACAGCACAATAACACTTTAAGAGGAAAAGAGAGGGAAAAGGGGAGAAGAGAGAGAGAGATATGGCTCACAACAACAATAAAGACAATATGATTGCGGAGAAACTTACGCACAAGGGGAAACAATCGCATGCGCCTCCTGGATATCCAGCTCCCGATTATCAGTGATGAGAACCGTTGAAGAGAATAGAGAGCTGGATCAGGTCGGCTTGTCCTTTTATACCCTACACACAATACAGTACAATGGTCCCTATATTCTTATTGTTCATTGGACACAGGAATTCGTCTTCGCATTATAACAAAAGGTCATAGGTTGATTCATACAGGTGGGCTGTGACTATTTCCAACTGCTCAGGTGGGTGGGAAACTAGGTTTCCCGCCGCATGGATAATAAAGTGCAAATATAGTAAAAGTCCATAAACTTCTTATGTCCATAACTATTCGCACGAGCGATTAATCAGCTTCAAACCAACACCGGAATATTGCTAATTAAATACTCTTCCGATGGATACTAAACACCACTGTATAACCTCTGTCTGACCCTTCGTATCAAACAAAGAGGGATCTCTTTGTCTGTGAACATGCTATATTAACTAAACTTTCAGATTCTATCAAAGGGACCATAATCTACAAAATACATTATATGGTAAAAATATGTAACGATCGAGTCACACGCTAGGTGCACATAAACTCTACCGTAAATGCGCATACCGTGCGCCTGCGGGTGCACGCAACAGCGAGTATGCGCATGCACGGCAGAGCGTACGCATGCGCAGCGGGGACACGTATGAGGTGCAAATATGGCAGTGTGCATCATGATATTTTTCTGACTTTGACAGGTTAGTACTAGACTATAACTGCCAATAAATCTGACATGTCACAGATATGTAACCCTGTTCTCTGTATCTATAGGGCAACAAGATGAAGATATGGAAACTGAGTAAATCTTCGAAGACTTACTGTACAGTCACCTTGTTATATCACCTGTACCTGCGACGTCTGTGGAATCATGTGACACATTCTGGAAGTTCAGTTTAGAATCTTCCCCCCAATATCTTTCACATTTAATCCTTTGTAATTAAAGGCCCTAAACCCGTTCTCCACTATTCAGACAGCACTTACGTTGTTTCACCATGATTTCCACCTTAACACAATATTACCCACTAATAATAAGATTATCATTATTGATTTCATATAATTTTTGTAAAAGGACATAATTTTCTTAAATCTTTATTTCTATGGAATAATTGTCTTGACTTGTGTCCATCAGTAGAGAAACACAGAAGATTACAGTAATTTACAGACAGACTGTGTATCCTGCAGTAGATGTCTTGTCTGAGTCTCAGGCTCCCATAGAGTGTAATCTGGCCTGCAGCGCCCCCTAGCCACTTTCTGTGTAAATGCTCCACCTTGTTTATTACTGTGCGCTCACAATTGTACATTTTTATAATAGTAGTGATATAACCCTATGAATATCTGTTTGTAGCAAGCAGACATTGTCTAGGAAGGAGATACTGTATGCAATGTAAAGTAACTGCTAGCAAATACAATGGTGTATTGTGCCCATTTCTGGGTTTGTTCATTAAGCACTGACAGTCAGCAGTGCTAATTTACAGTAGTATCCAACTCACTGCGAGTTGGATACTAAAACACGGGAACAATTCCGCTTTGCTCTGGTGTGGGGACAGCTGATCAGAGCATCATCTCTCCCCGCGATCTCTGACGCTGCTACTTCGGTAGCAATGAATGATACCACTGTGAAGTCTGTACCAGTGTTAGGGGGATATTCAATTAGTAATCCCCACGGCTAATTGCCATGCTAGACTAATTCAATTAGCGGGGATTACCCTGTGCATGAATGCCCGATGTTGGACTGAACAGCTGAGAGGTACAGTCCACAAGAAAATGGATAACGGGTATACCCTGCGGCTAATTGACTATCCCCCTTAGTATGCATACGAGAACTGGGTTCTTGCATGCATTTGAAGAAACCTGCATTCTACGAAGGCATCCAAAAAGAGACATCGGGACTGAAAGGACCTTCTTCGTGGGGGTCGGTATGAACATCTTCTGAAGGTGGTGAAGGTTTCCGCTGTCAAATTCAGAGAATTTTGTATTTTTTGAGTTTGATGAATTTAGGTTCCCATACTATTGTATGGGGACGGCAGACCAGACCGGGACTGAAAGGTAACCAGGAGATATCCCTCATATCCTCTGTGCTCCATTTGTAATGAATGGCCCTGGTACTTACTTTCTCCAAAAGTAAGGGAAAATTGTAATTTTCACTTACTGTACTTTTGTATAAATTAAGGGATAATGAAGACCCCTTACTATAAAGTATACATTGTAATAATCTGCATAGGATATACGATGTACTGTACGGTACATAATTCTAGTAAAGAGTACCTGCCTGTGAGAGCTTACAATATAGAAATTTGTTATGTTCTGTCTATACTGTTCAGTGTATTTCACAAAGTACCTTGTTATTTACTGTTTATACTGTACCAATTATTTTATAATAAAACATTTATTAACTGCAGTATATACTGTATGTCTCACTTTTATTTTATTGTTTTTTGTCTTCGTTTATGTCTCGGTTTGGTGTTACATACCTGTAATATCTCATTCTGACCAGGAGGAGTGCTAGCAGAGTAGTCACCGTGACCTTACAGTAGGTGCAACAGATTTGAATTGCAGCTCATTTGCTGAGTACAGTCATTATGCTCTCAGGAAGACCATGCTTTCACTTTGCGTCTGCACCAGTGCACCACCGGCAGGGATTACTCCCTAGCTGTGGTGCCTGGGATTCAGCCAAATGCCTCAAAGAATAAACTACTAGTTGTCCTATATAACACAGTTACTAGTACCATTCACAAACATAGGTAACTTGATAGATTATGGGATATTTTAAATATCTAATGTCTAGGATTTAGTGTATGACCCATGTAAGCTACGGGCACACACAGGGTATAGCCGGAACTTTGTGGGCCCCATATCAACATTTTGAAGGTGCCCCCGTCCCAATGCTTCTAGAGAGATACTTTTCCGCAGCAGTTATTCATTTTATGCCCTATACAAGTGCCCTAGTTCATTTTCTGAACCATAGTAGCACCTTATTTACTGTTATGCCCCATAGTAGTGCCCTAGTTTCTTTTATGAATCGTAGTAGTGCCTAAGTTCCCCCTATGTCACATTTCAGAGTTGCCAGTACACATTATGCCGCACGGGTGGTATTCATGTGACCGCCGGTCAGCTGACCGACAGTCACATGACCTCCTCCGTGAGCCCGACGGCTCACGATCCCGATGGTCGGCATGCCGACCAACATGGACTATTTCCACTCGTGGGTGTCCACGACACCCATAGAGTGGGAATAGAACCCGTGGCGACCGCAGGTCGCCACCGAGCCCGCAGCGTGGCGTGCACAGCGAGCCCGCAAGGTGCTTGCTGCACTCGCCCCTCCCCGCCGGAAACCCGGCGTCGGTATGCTGCCGGGATCCCGGCGTCGGTAAGGTGACCGTCGGTCAGGAGACCGCCGGTCACCAGTACTACACCCATGCCGCACAGTACCCCCAATTCACATTATGATATACAGTGCTCCTTGTTCATATTGTGCCTCATTATAGTGCCCCGGTTCATATTATATAACATGAAAATGCCCTCCAGTTCATTTTATACCACACTACAATGAGCAAGTCCAGGGGCATACCTAGATATATTGCAGGCCCCAAGGAAAAAGTTTGAAAGGACCCCTACGTACTACCCAGTGGCGAAAAATGTATATAACACATGTAACTGTGACAGGGAAGGTGGCCCCTCTCAGCTCTGGGCCCCATAGCAGCTGCACTGCCTGCACCTATGGTAGCTACACCCTGTATATAACACATGTAACTGTGACAGGGAAGGTGGCCCCCCTCAGCTCTGGGCCCCATAGCAGCTGCACTGCCTGCACCTATGGTAGCTACGCCCTGTATATAACACATGTAACTGTGACAGGGAAGGTGGGCCCCTCTCAGCTCTGGGCCCCATAGCAACTGCACTCCCTGCACCTATGGTAGCTAAACCCTGTATATAACACATGTAACTGTGACAGGGAAGGTGGCCCCTCTCAGCTCTGGACCCCATAGCAGCTGCACTCCCTGCACCTATGGTAGCTACACCTTGTATATAACATATGTAACTGTGACAGGGAAGGTGGCCCCTCTCAGCTCTGGGCCCCATAGCAGCTGCACTGCCTGCACCTATGGTAGCTACAGCCTTCTATATAACACATGTAACTGTGACAGGGAAGGTGGCCCCTCTCAGCTCTGGGCCCCATAGCAGCTGCACTCCTTGCACCTATGGTAGCTACACCCTGTATATAACACATGTAACTGTGACAGGGAAGGTGGCCCTTCTCAGCTCTGGGCCCCATAGCAGCTGCACTCCCTGCACCTATGGTAGCTACGCCCTTGTATATTACACATGTAACTGTGACAGGGAAGGTGGCCCCTCTCAGCTCTGGGCCCCATAGCAGCTGTGCCCCCTGCACCTATGGTAGCTACGCCCTGTATATAACACATGTAACTGTGACAGGGAAAGTGACCCCTCTCAGCTCTGGGCCCATAGCAGCTGCACTCCCTGCACCTATGGTAGCTATGCTCTTGGGTACACACTGTCATAATCACCGGAAAGAGCAATATTTTTATTAGTCAGGAACTATTAATATTCACGGAATCCTAAAACATTGGTTATTTAGTCCATAACATTCACTACACATGGATATAGTCTGGCATATGTATAGTTTTACGTTAAATGTCTCAATATGTAAAAACAAGTCCAAATTCATTAAATTACTTTACTTTAGGTCACCCCCTGCCAAATACAGATCTTACTATTTCTCATTGTTGTTTTCCAGACCTCAGCGCTTAAAAGTCATAAAATGTCCCAAATGTACAGTAATTGCTGCTGTACCTCTTCTAATCTGCACCAGATTCAGATCATTATATAAATTCTACAAATAAGAGGGGGCGTGCACTAGTAGTGCAAAATGTATTAATAAATAAAACCTAAAAAAAATATTAGCTTATTTGAATCCCATAAGCAAATTCAGGGGGAGTTTCCAGTTGCCCGGAAACCCTCCTGCCCAGCAAGTCATATCATTACCACAATAACAGGTGTGTATGTATAATATATATATATATATATATGAATAACAAAAGAGGCGGCACTCGTAGACTGTAATGTGCAAAGTTGTATTCAACTTAAATGTGTCCCAACGTTTCGGGGTACCTACGTCCCCTTTGTCAAGGTGAACAATGACAAAGGGGACGTAGGTACCCCGAAACGTTGGGACACATTTAAGTTGAATACAACTTTGCACATTACAGTCTACGAGTGCCGCCTCTTTTGTTATTCCTGGATCACTTTCACAGGAGGGCACCGGAGCAACAGTATCCAGCAGGTGGGAGTGCCGGTTTATGATGATGGAAACAGTGCTTGTAGAAACCCTACAAGCACTGTTTCCATCATCATAAACAGTTTGTTGGATAATGTTTTATTAACATTGAATGTATATTACTCACCGTGTATTGGTATGAATTGTATTGCCTAAAAATTCTGCAAAAATCATCTGGTTTTTATATGAAGGGAAGAATCCCGTTTTTTATGTAATAAATACTAAATTACTGGATCACTGTTCTCTCTGTTCATGGTCGTTGATGACAGTGTATTTTTAGCGCACCCAGATCCCCCCCTATTTTCCATATATATATATATATATATATATATATATATATATATTTATTTATTTTAGTTTGCTATGGAGGGGCCTCAGACTGCTGAGACTTGTAGTTCTACGGAAAAAGGGGGTTCTGTAGGTGCACTGTCTCTAGCATTACTGATGTCATACAGCTTAGTATATAATAAATAGTGTCATTTGGTAATGTATTGATCAATGCATGTAGCCGCAGACCCACAGCAAGGGACTCCACTCTACTGCAGTACCTAACACTATAGGGGTTCAAACATATAGTGTGTATGTATGTATGTATATATATATATATATATATATATATATATATATATATATATACAGAAAATCCCTGCACTCTCACAAATACTACAGCCAATTCCAGGGGTGGCTATCAGGTCCAGCCCTTTTTGGGGCGGGTCCCATACTACAATACAGGATATCCCACACTCATGGGAAAAGATAGCACTCTCCAGACTTAGCATCAAATAAAGCAAATAGTAAATTTAATGTAAGGGTAATCTCACAGTTCAAGTGTCGTTTCAAAAGCGATTTCCAACGTTTCAGTCCCTGGCGGGTCCTTTTTCAAGGATTAAACAGTCAGTCAGCAAGGTCAGCTTTACAGCATGGGCCAGCTTTGCAGGAAACTGGAGACACAGATAATGCCTCACCGACCCCTGCTAAATACCCATCTAGAAGGCGCCAGACACGCCCCCAACACGGCCGTGGGCCGTGTGGAACGCATAGGTGGAACGCAAGCATATCACTTCCGCCGGAAGTGAGCTGCGTCAAGGGGTTTGGCTCATACAATAAATCAAAGTAGCGGTCACTGTTAACGTGTGAACCGCACTTGGAACGCAGTGCGTCACTTCCGGTGATGCGCTGCGTCCATGGCAACCGCTGTCAGCCACTCTAAGTTGCGGACACCATGTCCGTTAGCATCACGGGTCGCGGCGCCGGGTAAATTGCACATAAGCAACATCTCTGTCATATATATCTATACTATTTTACTAATGCTGCGGCCGCAACATGCAGTTTAAGGAATGGAACGGAGCTCCTACTAACTTCTGTGTGTGTGCAGACATGAGCGCTCAATCAGTGCACCATATTGGAGAAGCAGAGAGCAGCTGCCAGCAAGAAGAGGTAGGTGTCTTGCCATGAGGTGGAAGAATGTGTGTTTAGAAAGCTCAGTTCTGTCTCCTACTGATTACTGCATACTATGTACAGTATGTACATTTAGTATGGGATTAAAGTTACGTTATTTATATGAAATAAATATGTTTGATACAAGTTAATTTCTCAGACTCTCTCCCCTACAGCCTATACTATACAGACTTCAGCAGATGCTTTGTTCTTTTGCCACTCGCCGAGACTCCAGGACTCGCTGCAATGCTCTGCAGAGACAGGTACATGGATTGTATAATGCATCCAATCTTTGCACCATCCACCCATCCAGCTGACATAAGGGATTATAAATTAAAATATATATACAGTATATTTTTTATTAATGATATAGGGCGGAATCCTATTAGGCTATTTACCACTGATGGGCTTTCCTATTGCTTCACCAATACCCGATAAGTAACCATTTTTTTCACGATAGCGGGCGCGAGAGCACATAGGTCAGTGGCTGTTTGCGGGACCTATGTGTTTTCACCCGAGTAGAAGTAATTTGTAGCATGAAACAAACGAGCTATAATTGGAAAGCCTGAATTGACGCAATAATTTTTTTCATGCAGCAAATTACTGCGGCTAATAGAATAACCCCCGTAGTCTACCTATAGATTTCTGTGTATATGAAATATAACATCATAGTGTTTAGGTGATTGGCCTTGTACCAAATATAAAGAAGTAATTATCTGTGCTTAGCATTTTCCCAGGAACCAGCTGTATATTGAATATAAATATATATATTGAAAAAAATGTGAGGTAAAAGTTTATTTGCTTTATACCTACTTGAAGTATTCATGTGTAAATATGGTGTGATGAACTGAGGAAGTGTATATATGTATATACAGGTGTGAGTTGTATAGGGAATATGATAATATATGATAATATGCAGGCACCCCAGTGGTGCCTAAACCTAACCCCCCCCCCCACCCCCTGCAGCCTAACCCTCCCTTCCCCACAGCCTAAACCTAACACTCCTCATGGTGCCTAACCCAACCCCCTCCCTTCCCCGCAGCCTAACCCCAGCACTCCTCGGTAGTGCCTAACCCAACCACCCACCCTTCCCCCCTTCTCCGGCCTAACCCTAATAGTCTGCAGCATACTTATGATTGGGATGACAGGCTGTGGGGATTTCGAGTAATGTCGGTATTCTGGCGCCAGTCTTCTGGCCGCGTGTTGGGATACCGGTACCGGGATTTTGACCGCTGGCATCCTGAACGTATCCCCCGACTGCCGGAGAGAGACGGAGGTTGAGGCAGGGAAGAGGAGTCGCATACCCTCCAACTGTACCTTTTTAATAGGTACAGTACCTTTTTTTCATGGTCTGTACCGATTTTGGCTCTCCAAACTTCCATTGAAAGTATAGGAAAAGGGGCGTGGCCACGCCCCCTTTACCCGCGGCCACGCCCCTTTTTCGGATTTGTACCGATTTTCCTGTGTAAAATGTTGGAGGGTATGGAGTCGTGGGAGAGATTAATATAACTGAACAAACAGTGGAGAACTTTCATTAAAACGTAACAGAACAGCGGCTAAGTAAAGTTGTTAACAAGTATTAACTAGAGATGAGCGCCTGAAATTTTTCGGGTTTTGTGTTTTGGTTTTGGGTTCGGTTCTGCGGCCGTGTTTTGGGTTCGACCGCGTTTTGGCAAAACCTCACCAAATTTTTTTTGTTGGATTCGGGTGTGTTTTGGATTCGGGTGTTTTTTTCAAAAAACCCTAAAAAACAGCTTAAATCATAGAATTTGGGGGTCATTTTGATCCCATATTATTATTAACCTCAAAAACCATAATTTCCACTCATTTTCAGTCTATTCTGAATACCTCACACCTCACAATATTATTTTTAGTCCTAAAATTTGCACCGAGGTCGCTGGATGACTAAGCTAAGCGACCCTAGTGGCCGACACAAACACCTGGCCCATCTAGGAGTGGCACTGCAGTGTCACGCAGGATGTCCCTTCCAAAAAACCCTCCCCAAACAGCACATGACGCAAAGAAAAAAAGAGGCGCAATGAGGTAGCTGTGTGAGTAAGATTAGCGACCCTAGTGGCCGACACAAACACCGGCCCCATTTAGGAGTGGCACTGCAGTGTCACGCAGGATGTCCCTTCCAAAAAACCCTCCCCAAACAGCACATGACGCAAAGAAAAAAAGAGGCGCAATGAGGTAGCTGTGTGAGTAAGATTAGCGACCCTAGTGGCCGACACAAACACCGGGCCCATCTAGGAGTGGCACTGCAGTGTCACGCAGGATGGCCCTTCCAAAAAACACTCCCCAAACAGCACATGACGCAAAGAAAAAAAGAGGCGCAATGAGGTAGCTGACTGTGTGAGTAAGATAAGCGACCCTAGTGGCCGACACAAACACCGGGCCCATTTAGGAGTGGCACTGCAGTGTCACGCAGGATGTCCCTTCCAAAAAACCCTCCCCAAACAGCACATGACGCAAAGAAAAAAAGAGGCGCAATGAGGTAGCTGTGTGAGTAAGATTAGCGACCCTAGTGGCCGACACAAACACCGGGCCCATTTAGGAGTGGCACTGCAGTGTCACGCAGGATGTCCCTTCCAAAAAACCCTCCCCAAACAGCACATGACGCAAAGAAAAAAAGAGGCGCAATGAGGTAGCTGTGTGAGTAAGATTAGCGACCCTAGTGGCCGACACAAACACCGGGCCCATCTAGGAGTGGCACTGCAGTGTCACGCAGGATGGCCCTTCCAAAAAACACTCCCCAAACAGCACATGACGCAAAGAAAAAAAGAGGCGCAATGAGGTAGCTGACTGTGTGAGTAAGATAAGCGACCCTAGTGGCCGACACAAACACCGGGCCCATTTAGGAGTGGCACTGCAGTGTCACGCAGGATGTCCCTTCCAAAAAACCCTCCCCAAACAGCACATGACGCAAAGAAAAAAAGAGGCGCAATGAGGTAGCTGTGTGAGTAAGATTAGCGACCGTAGTGGCCGACACAAACACCGGGCCCATTTAGGAGTGGCACTGCAGTGTCACGCAGGATGTCCCTTCCAAAAAACCCTCCCCAAACAGAACATGACGCAAAGAAAAAAAGAGGCGCAATGAGGTAGCTGACTGTGTGAGTAAGATAAGCGACCCTAGTGGCCGACACAAACACCGGGCCCATTTAGGAGTGGCACTGCAGTGTCACGCAGGATGTCCCTTCCAAAAAACCCTCCCCAAACAGCACATGACGCAAAGAAAAATAAAAGAAAAAAGAGGTGCAAGATGGAATTGTCCTTGGGCCCTCCCACCCACCCTTATGTTGTATAAACAAAACAGGACATGCACACTTTAACCAACCCATCATTTCAGTGACAGGGTCTGCCACACGACTGTGACTGATATGACGGGTTGGTTTGGACCCCCCCCAAAAAAGAAGCAATTAATCTCTCCTTGCACAAACTGGCTCTACAGAGGCAAGATGTCCACCTCATCATCATCCTCCGATATATCACCGTGTACATCCCCCTCCTCACAGATTATCAATTCGTCCCCACTGGAATCCACCATCTCAGCTCCCTGTGTACTTTGTGGAGGCAATTGCTGCTGGTCAATGTCTCCGCGGAGGAATTGATTATAATTCATTTTAATGAACATCATCTTCTCCCCATTTTCTGGATGTAACCTCGTACGCCGATTGCTGACAAGGTGAGCGGCGGCACTAAACACTCTTTCGGAGTACACACTTGTGGGAGGGCAACTTAGGTAGAATAAAGCCAGTTTATGCAAGGGCCTCCAAATTGCCTCTTTTTCCTGCCAGTATAAGTACGGACTGTGTGACGTGCCTACTTGGATGCGGTCACTCATATAATCCTCCACCATTCTTTCAATGTTGAGAGAATCATATGCAGTGACAGTAGACGACATGTCCGTAATCGTTGTCAGGTCCTTCAGTCCGGACCAGATGTCAGCATCAGCAGTCGCTCCAGACTGCCCTGCATCACCGCCAGCGGGTGGGCTCGGAATTCTGAGCCTTTTCCTCGCACCCCCAGTTGCGGGAGAATGTGAAGGAGGAGATGTTGACAGGTCGCGTTCCGCTTGACTTGACAATTTTCTCACCAGCAGGTCTTTCAACCCCAGCAGACTTGTGTCTGCCGGAAAGAGAGATCCAAGGTAGGTTTTAAATCTAGGATCGAGCACGGTGGCCAAAATGTAGTGCTCTGATTTCAACAGATTGACCACCCGTGAATCCTTGTTAAGCGAATTAAGGGCTCCATCCACAAGTCCCACATGCCTAGCGGAATCGCTCCGTGTTAGCTCCTCCTTCAATGTCTCCAGCTTCTTCTGCAAAAGCCTGATGAGGGGAATGACCTGACTCAGGCTGGCAGTGTCTGAACTGACTTCACGTGTGGCAAGTTCAAAGGGCATCAGAACCTTGCACAACGTTGAAATCATTCTCCACTGCACTTGAGACAGGTGCATTCCACCTCCTATATCGTGCTCAATTGTATAGGCTTGAATGGCCTTTTGCTGCTCCTCCAACCTCTGAAGCATATAGAGGGTTGAATTCCACCTCGTTACCACTTCTTGCTTCAGATGATGGCAGGGCAGGTTCAGTAGTTTTTGGTGGTGCTCCAGTCTTCTGTACGTGGTGCCTGTACGCCGAAAGTGTCCCGCAATTCTTCTGGCCACCGACAGCATCTCTTGCACGCCCCTGTCGTTTTTTTAAAAATTCTGCACCACCAAATTCAAGGTATGTGCAAAACATGGGACGTGCTGGAATTTGCCCATATTTAATGCACACACAATATTGCTGGCGTTGTCCGATGCCACAAATCCACAGGAGAGTCCAATTGGGGTAAGCCATTCTGCGATGATCTTCCTCAGTTGCCGTAAGAGGTTTTCAGCTGTGTGCGTATTCTGGAAAGCGGTGATACAAAGCGTAGCCTGCCTAGGAAAGAGTTGGCGTTTGCGAGATGCTGCTACTGGTGCCGCCGCTGCTGTTCTTGCGGCGGGAGTCCATACATCTACCCAGTGGGCTGTCACAGTCATATAGTCCTGACCCTGCCCTGCTCCACTTGTCCACATGTCCGTGGTTAAGTGGACATTGGGTACAACTGCATTTTTTAGGACACCGGTGAGTCTTTTTCTGACGTCCGTGTACATTCTCGGTATCGCCTGCCTACAGAAGTGGAACCTAGATGGTATTTGGTAACGGGGGCACACTGCCTCAATAAATTGTCTAGTTCCCTGTGAACTAACGGCGGATACCGGACGCACGTCTAACACCAACATAGTTGTCAAGGACTCAGTTATCCGCTTTGCAACAGGATGACTGCTGTGATATTTCATCTTCCTCGCAAAGGACTGTTGGACAGTCAATTGCTTACTGGAAGTAGTACAAGTGGGCTTACGACTTCCCCTCTGGGATGACCATCGACTCCCAGCAGCAACAACAGCAGCGCCAGCAGCAGTAGGCGTTACACGCAAGGATGCATCGGAGGAATCCCAGGCAGGAGAGGACTCGTCAGAATTGCCAGTGACATGGCCTGCAGGACTATTGGCATTCCTGGGGAAGGAGGAAATTGACACTGAGGGAGTTGGTGGGGTGGTTTGCGTGAGCTTGGTTACAAGAGGAAGGGATTTACTGGTCAGTGGACTGCTTCCGCTGTCGGCCCAAGTTTTTGAACTTGTCACTGACTTATTATGAATGCGCTGCAGGTGACGTATAAGGGAGGATGTTCCGAGGTGGTTAACGTCCTTACCCCTACTTATTACAGCTTGACAAAGGGAACACACGGCTTGACACCTGTTGTCCGCATTTCTGGTGAAATACTTCCACACCGAAGAGCTGATTTTTTTGGTATTTTCACCAGGCATGTCAACGGCCCTATTCCTCCCACGGACAACAGGTGTCTCCCCGGGTGCCTGACTTAAACAAACCACCTCACCATCAGAATCCTCCTGGTCAATTTCCTCCCCAGCGCCAGCAACACCCATATCCTCCTCATCCTGGTGTACTTCAACACTGACATCTTCAATCTGACTATCAGGAACTGGACTGCGGGTGCTCCTTCCAGCACTTGCAGGGGGCGTGCAAATGGTGGAAGGCGCATGCTCTTCACGTCCAGTGTTGGGAAGGTCAGGCATCGCAACCGACACAATTGGACTCTCCTTGTGGATTTGGGATTTCGAAGAACGCACAGTTCTTTGCGGTGCTACTGCTTTTGCCAGCTTGAGTCTTTTCATTTTTCTAGCGAGAGGCTGAGTGCCTCCATCCTCATGTGAAGCTGAACCACTAGCCATGAACATAGGCCAGGGCCTCAGCCGTTCCTTGCCACTCCGTGTGGTAAATGGCATATTGGCAAGTTTACGCTTCTCCTCCGACAATTTTATTTTAGGTTTTGGAGTCCTTTTTTTACTGATATTTGGTGTTTTGGATTTGACATGCTCTGTACTATGACATTGGGCATCGGCCTTGGCAGACGACGTTGCTGGCATTTCATCGTCTCGGCCATGACTAGTGGCAGCAGCTTCAGCACGAGGTGGAAGTGGATCTTGATCTTTCCCTAATTTTGGAACCTCAACATTTTTGTTCTCCATATTTTAATAGGCACAACTAAAAGGCACCTCAGGTAAACAATGGAGATGGATGGATACTAGTATACAATTATGGATGGACTGCTGAGTGCCGACACAGAGGTAGCTACAGCCGTGGACTACCGTACTGTACTGTGTCTGCTGCTAATATAGACTGGTTGATAAAGAGATGTAGTAGTAGTAGTATGTATGTATAAAGAAGAAAGAAAGAAAAACCACGGGTAGGTGGTATACAATTATGGACGGACTGCCCAGTGCCGACACAGAGGTAGCTACAGCCGTGGACTACCGTACTGTACTGTGTCTGCTGCTAATATAGACTGGTTGATAAAGAGATGTAGTAGTAGTAGTATGTATGTATAAAGAAGAAAGAAAAAAAAACCACGGGTAGGTGGTATACAATTATGGACGGACTGCCCAGTGCCGACACAGAGGTAGCTACAGCCGTGGACTACCGTACTGTACTGTGTCTGCTGCTAATATAGACTGGTTGATAAAGAGATGTAGTAGTAGTAGTATGTATGTATAAAGAAGAAAGAAAAAAAAACCACGGGTAGGTGGTATACAATTATGGACGGACTGCCCAGTGCCGACACAGAGGTAGCTACAGCCGTGGACTACCGTACTGTACTGTGTCTGCTGCTAATATAGACTGGTTGATAAAGAGATGTAGTAGTAGTAGTATGTATGTATAAAGAAGAAAGAAAAAAAAACCACGGGTAGGTGGTATACAATTATGGACGGACTGCCCAGTGCCGACACAGAGGTAGCTACAGCCGTGGACTACCGTACTGTACTGTGTCTGCTGCTAATATAGACTGGTTGATAAAGAGATGTAGTAGTAGTAGTATGTATGTATAAAGAAAAAAAAACCACGGGTAGGTGGTATACAATTATGGACGGACTGCCCAGTGCCGACACAGAGGTAGCTACAGCCGTGGACTACCGTACTGTACTGTGTCTGCTGCTAATATAGACTGGTTGATAAAGAGATGTAGTAGTAGTATGTATGTATAAAGAAAAAAAAAAAAAAACCACGGGTAGGTGGTATACAATTATGGACGGACTGCCCAGTGCCGACACAGAGGTAGCTACAGCCGTGGACTACCGTACTGTACTGTGTCTGCTGCTAATATAGACTGGTTGATAAAGAGATGTAGTAGTAGTAGTAGTATGTATGTATAAAGAAGAAAGAAAAAAAAACCACGGGTAGGTGGTATACAATTATGGACGGACTGCCCAGTGCCGACACAGAGGTAGCTACAGCCGTGGACTACCGTACTGTACTGTGTCTGCTGCTAATATAGACTGGTTGATAAAGAGATGTAGTAGTAGTAGTATGTATGTATAAAGAAGAAAGAAAAAAAAACCACGGGTAGGTGGTATACAATTATGGACGGACTGCCCAGTGCCGACACAGAGGTAGCTACAGCCGTGGACTACCGTACTGTACTGTGTCTGCTGCTAATATAGACTGGTTGATAAAGAGATGTAGTAGTAGTAGTAGTATGTATGTATAAAGAAGAAAGAAAAAAAAACCACGGGTAGGTGGTATACAATTATGGACGGACTGCCGAGTGCCGACACAGAGGTAGCTACAGCCGTGAACTACCGTACTGTGTCTGCTGCGACTGGATGATAAATAATGATATAAAAAATATATATATATCACTACTGCAGCCGGACAGACACTGTCTGTCAGCAGAATGAGTTTTTTATAGAATAAAAAAAAAACACCACACAAGTGAAGTCACACGACGAGTGTTTAACTTTTTCAGGCAATCACAATATAGTATACTATACTACTAACTATACTGGTGGTCAGTGTGGTCAGGTCACTGGTCAGTCACACTGGCAGTGGCACTCCTGCAGCAAAAGTGTGCACTGTTTAATTTTAATAATAATATGTACTCCTGGCTCCTGCTATAACCTATAACTGGCACTGCAGTGCTCCCCAGTCTCCCCCACAATTATATGATGTGTGAGCTGAGCACAGTCAGATACGAGTGTTTAACTTTTTCAGGCAATCACAATATAGTATACTATACTACTAACTATACTGGTGGTCAGTGTGGTCAGGTCACTGGTCAGTCACACTGGCAGTGGCACTCCTGCAGCAAAAGTGTGCACTGTTTAATTTTAATAATAATATGTACTCCTGGCTCCTGCTATAACCTATAACTGGCACTGCAGTGCTCCCCAGTCTCCCCCACAATTATAAGATGTGTGAGCTGAGCACAGTCAGATATATACATAGATGATGCAGCACACTGGGCTGAGCAGTGCACACAGATATGGTATGTGACTGAGTCACTGTGTATCGTTTTTTTCAGGCAGAGAACGGATATATTAAATAAAACTGCACTGTCTGGTGGTCACTGTGGTCAGTCACTAGTAAACTCTGCACTCTCTACACAGTTCTACAGTACTCCTAATCTCCAGTAAATCAGGTCAATGTCTCTCTCTCTCTCTTCTAATCTAAATGGAGAGGACGCCAGCCACGTCCTCTCCCTATCAATCTCAATGCACGTGTGAAAATGGCGGCGACGCGCGGCTCCTTATATAGAATCCGAGTCTCGCGATAGAATCCGAGCCTCGCGAGAATCCGACAGCGTCATGATGACGTTCGGGCGCGCTCGGGTTAACCGAGCAAGGCGGGAAGATCCGAGTCGCTCGGACCCGTGAAAAAAAACATGAAGTTCGTGCGGGTTCGGATTCAGAGAAACCGAACCCGCTCATCTCTAGTATTAACATAAATTACTACTGTCACATGCACATGTTAAATAAGAGGGTTTGCAGGTGAATACATTACACTAAGACAGCTACTGAAGTGACGTCAGTCACAATATAAGGTTCAGTGTGAGCTTCAATGGGATGAGGAAGCAATAATTGTTTAGCAGCTCAAATTGAAACGAAAGTAGCCGATTACAGAAGGGAAGATACAAAGGGCCTAATTCCTACCCGAACGCTGCATCGCAGTCTGAAGCCCAGTGAGATGCAAAAGCCTCTGCGGGGTCGCGGGGCAGGAGGGGGCGTGCCAACAGTGTTAGAACGCCATTGGTGGGGCGCGGTCTGGACAATTCAGACATGTCCAGACCGTTGCGGGGGCGGGCTGCGGCGGTACTTTCGCACCCGTGGGGGGGGGGGGGGGGCTGCCATGTGGGGTGGACTAGCCCTGTGCTGGGCGTACCCCAGCATGTCTGAGAAACTGATCGTAGATGTGCGAAATTTAGCACATCTACGATCAGATCTGATTCACCCCCATAGTCAAGACTGACTTGCCTGCACAGTCTATCTTTCCTTGCGACACTGACCCCGTGGGAGCGCACATCGGTATCGCAAGCTGCCTAACACAGTGCGATTTGCACTAACTTTCCTTGCGATTTTGACTATATAGTCAAAATCGCAAGGATAAATCTCACCGCGTGTATGCACCTTAACTTTCTCTGCACATGTTACATCTGCCCCACCTGCAGTGCAGAATGATTTTTCCATTAGTATGCTTTTTTGGTTTGCTAATAACTCTGAATAACCCCCAAAGTCCACATTCGGGAAGACCTCTAATGCATTTTCCCCTGGTGAGACTTTTTCAGTTGTTGCAGTCCCCAACGACAAAAGGATTAAATGAGTTACTTCTGCTTTGGAACAGAATATGAGGGTAAAATTAAGGAAGACTCATGGACCACTTACTGTAGTAAGATGTTAATATATGTACAGTAGTAATCATGCCATCTTTGGAATAATGCAGTTTAGATTTAATCATATTTAAAAAACATGATATCCTCTATAATCTTTAATATTCTGACAAAGAACAAACACGTGACACAATGGGGGACATTCCAAGTTGATCGCTCGCTAGCTAGTTTTAGCAGCCATGCAAACGCTATGCCGCCGCCCACTGGGGAGTGTATTTTAGCTTAGCAGAAGTGCGAACGCCTGTGCAGCCGAGCTCTGCAAAAACAGTTTGTGCAGTTTCTGAGTAGCTCTGAACCTACTCAGCGCTTGCGATCACTTCAGCCTATTCGTGTTCGGATTTGACATCATACACCCGCCCAGCCGCGCCTGCATTTTTTCAGACACGCCTGCGTTTTTGCAAACCCTCCCTGAAAACGGTCAGTTGACACCCAGAAACGCCCCCTTCCTGTCAATCTTCTTGCAGCCGTCAGTGCGACTGAAAACTTCGCTAGAACCTGAGCACAACCACAACGGGCTTTGTACCCGTACGACGCGCGTGCGCATTGCGGGGCATACGCATGCGCAGAAATGCCATTTTGTAGCCTGATCGCTGCGATGTGAACAACGGCAGCTAGCGATCAACTCGGAATGACCCCCAATATCTCCTTTTTCAGACTATTTTGTACCAAACATCCTGTAAAACTCCCTTTTTTCCTTGTGACTGGGGAAAGTCCCTCATTCCCCTTCCTTATCCGTACAAGAGAAAGAGTTCTCAGCATGTCAGTACACTGGAAGTAAAGGAGCAGCATAAATATTCTGAGCACGAGGGGAGAACTTGTGACCGTTTATAATGCACAGTGCAGTCCCACTAGGTCACACGCTGCTGCTTCTCTCTTCTGGCTGTGCCCGACAGAACCTACTGTCTGCCAGTCACTCCCTGTCTCCTAACTTAACATTTATCTAGCTGCTTCTAGAAGATGGGTGGTCTTCAGTATGCCGACTGACGGGATCCCGGCGCACAGTATACCGGCGCCGGGATCCCGACAGCCGGCATACCGACACTTATTCTCCCTCGTGGGGGTCCACGACCCCCCTGGAGGGAGAATAAAATAGTGTGGCGCGCGTAGCGCGCCACCGTGCCCGTAGGGTGGCGAGCGCACAAGGGGCTCATTTGCGCTCGCCACACTGTCGGTAAGCCGGCGGTCGGGCTCCCGGCGCCGGTATGCTGTTCGCCGGGAGCCCGACCACCGCCATATCGTATTGAACCCCAAGGAGATAATAGATAGAATCCGATTGGTTGCTATTGGTAACACCATCAATTATAAAAAAACTTCCACCTTAGTAAATTTACCCCTAACTGGCTGTGCTGGTTCCCAGTGCATGCAATCTACTGCACTGCGTGTCAGTGACTGCTCTATACACAGGCAAGTCAGCAAAGCTTATTAACCACTTAACTGACGATTTATTTAGCCGAAAACCGCTCCGAAATTGTCGGGGTTTTTTACGAGTGAATTAGGTGAAGAACATGACTTTAACCCTATACCAAATGATTTTAGTTAAAAAAAAAGGAAAAATAAATAAATAATTTTTCTTTAAAAAAAAAATATATATAGTTTTTCCCCCCAAACATCGAAGCATCGTTCGGGAACATCGCGACCATCGGAACATCGGGAACATCGCGACCTTCTGGTCCCTCTGACAGCAGCAGCGGAGGGAAGTTTCTCTTCCCTGCAGCTGCTAACACGCTCTGTCTGACTGGTCACATCTGATGCCACCATGCCAGGCAAGTGGTTAAGCATCAGTTGTAAGAAGAAGAAAACATCAGCAGCCAATAATTCATGAACCTATAATCATTTACTATAGGCTGTATTTATAAAGCACAGAAAAGCCATGTCTCCAGTAAAACAGGCTGTTTTTGAAAGAGATAAGTAATTTCCATAAGGCCAGGGTTGGACTGGAGCACAGGAGAACCCCCCGGTGGGTCTCATTGCTTGAACTTGCAACTGAATTACACATCTCCTATATAATTGCCCAGATCTGTGACTCTGTGCCTGTGTGGATAACGCTGGGCGTGGCTAGGAGCTCTCATTGGGTTAGCAGCAGGTCTATCACACCCAGTCCACAGCTGATTGGGCGAGAAACGCCCTCCCACACATGTTACATCCAATGGGAGGCTCTGTCCTTTGGCTGCTGTGTTCTCAGAGCAGGATTAACAATGGGGCTGATCAGAGGCCCTAACTAATATGATGCCCTAGGCAAGATTTTGGCTGGTGCCCCCTAGCGCCGCCGCAAGTTCTGCAGGAGATGCCTGGCATGAGTCAGCTGACAGCTCTGCTAACGTCGGGCGCCTTTTGTTTATGAAAATGCCTCTTATTTGCATTACTATGTGGCTACGATGCACAAACAGCTTCTTCTGATTAAAATGATATGCGGCATGCCTATATTCTGTGTGCGACTGCGGCTGTATCTGCATACGAGATGCTACGTTACAGTGATTTCCAGGAATACACTGTAATATATGCAGATACAGCCACAGTCACACATAGAATATAGGCATGCCGCATATCATTTTAATCAGCAGAAGCTGCTGGTGCCCCTAAGCATACCAAATGCCCTAGGCATTTGCCTAGTTTGCCTATGCCTAAGGCCGGCTCTGGGGCTGATGGAGCTGCAGCTCCAGGTCCACACCCCAACATAGGCCCACTGCATCTGCAGCAACACACCCTCCAACAATTTACACATAAAAATTGTTACAAATTCAGAAAAGGGGCGTGACCACGGGTACAGTGACGTGGCCACGCCCCTTTCCTATACTTTCAATGGAAGTTTGGCGAGCCAAAAATCGGTACATACCATAAAAAAAGGGACTGTACCTGCCAAAGAGGTCCAGCTGGAGGCTATGCCACTGCATCTGCAGCAAGTCTCTGTGCTGTAGATAGGGGAGGGAAAAATCCTTTTACTGCAGCGTCCTATGGGGGTCATTCTGACCAGACCGCTAGCTGACGTTCATCGAAGTGCAGAGATCAGATCAGAACTGCACATGCACCGGCGCCGCAGTGGCATGGCTGGCAGCCGACGGCTGTCGTTGCCTAGCGATCACCTCTGCTGATTGACAGGCAGAGGCAGTCGCTGGGCAGGAGGGGGCGGCATGGCGGTGTTTGCTCGCCATTTTGTGGCCGTGGTCCGGCCAAGGCAGGCATGGCCGGACCGTGAGGTGGCCGGGCCGCAGCGGCTGTGTGATGTCACACACAGCCGCTGCGACATGGGCAGCGACGAGTAACTCCCGGCCAGCCGCAGGAGCTGCACTGGCCGGGTGTTACTCTTCAAGTACATAAGCATCGCCGCTGTGAGATGCTTTTGTACTTGTGCAGGGGCGGGGGGGAGGAGGGGCGGACTGACATGTGGGGCAGACTTGACCTGTGCTGGGTGTCCCTCCGTATGTCTGTGTAAGTGATCGTAGCTGTGATAAATTTAGCACAGCTACGATCAGGTCGGAATGACCCCCTATGTCCTGCTGCCAGTCCGCCTGCCCCCTCCGGCATCAACAATCTCCACTCCCTAGCCACAGTGCACATGGGACAAAAGCTGCTGCGGCCACCGGCATAGATGTGTATGAAAGCGGCGCAGCGGAAGGCTTTTATAGCCCTCCCTGCGCCGCATACTCTCTGAGCCCCGGAGCCTCCTCTGCGTGTGATGTCACAGAAGTGCCTCCCCGCCACAGCTGCGCCCAGATCCCCAGAGGCCCTGACTCCACAACACAGAACCTGGGCTGCCGGCCTGGAAGCCCCGAGATGGCTAATGTAACGGATAGAGAGGGTGGGATCACGGAGGGTAATGTCTGGACGCTGACACTGACACTGCACAGCACTCTCACCTTTTTCATTGATTCAGCGAGTCAGTCAGTTCTGCCAGCCAGTCACTATTGTTAGCGCCGGTGTCCCATGTGCCGCATTACAGGGAAGTATACGCACTACATAAACTACAGCTCCCAGCAGCCCTTAGCGCCGAAGCATTCCGGCCCTAAGGGCTGCTGGGAGCTGTAGTTTATTAAGTGCATTTTCTTCCCTGTAATACGGTGCATTGGGACACCGGCGCTAACAATAGTGACTGGCTGCTTGCCTGCTGTGCAAGTCTGCGGGAGAGCCACTGCCAAAGGGAGGACAGCAGTCTAACTGCTTCCAGGAGGAGAAGCAGGAGAAGCATTGCCCGTCCCTCACCCACTCACAGTACCTCCGAGCCCCATCTGCGGCACCTCCACACACCCCCTCCACCACCACCCACGGTGGCTCCGGACCCCCTCCCCCACCCGCAGCACCACTGCACCTGCCCCACCTGCGGTGGCTCCGGACCACCACCCGCCCCTCCCCCACCACCGCAGCAGCCCCTCCTCCACCCGCACCACTCCCACAACCACCCCTCCCCCACCCGTGGCAACCCCGGCCCTCCTCCCCCATCCGCATCTCCCCTGCTCCCGCCACTCCCCCAACCACAGCACCTACTAGGTGATTCATCACGCCCCCTGCATGTCCTGTTCACGCAGCTGAAAGGGGCTACACCCCTTAACCATTGCACGCCCTTTATCCGTGCAATATTTAACCACTCACACAATTATGATTGGAGGTAATACTCCATATAATACAACTATTGCACGCCACAAGAGCGTGCAAGGGTTAAGGGGGTGTAGCCACTCACGACAGTGTGAAGAGTGCCCGTAGGGCGTGATGAATCACCTAGTTATACATATGTTACATTATACTGCACAGTATTATGGTGTATTATCTACATTGCATTGCTATTATTAATCTGGTACATTATCATGAATGGACTATATTTATCAAGGGGCTCAGACTGTGCTTGCTCAAATGGTTAGACAAGCCTCTGTGTTGGCTAGCCACACCTCCTCTGGAGGCTAGCCACACCCCTTAACATGGGCCCCTTACCACTACATTCCTCCGGCGGGCCCTTTATGCCGCAGTCTAACACTGCATACTGCCCAAGGGAAATTGCCATGTTACTGCCAGCAGTTGCCCACACGGCCAAGAGATGCTATAGACCAGGGGTGGGGAACCTTTGGCCCTGCTATAGTTTTGCTATTTTGCCATGCTAAAACTATTGCAAGGCATGCTGGGATGTGTAGTTCAACAACAGCTGGATGGCCAAATGTTCCCCATCTCTGCTATAGATTAATAGGTTTGCTTCAACAATAAAGAGACAATAAATCGCATATATTACAATAACATGTTATTAAATCAGTAACATTAATTTGCAATAACTGACTACTGCAGCTGATTCAAGAATCTACAAATGTCAATGATATTACTTTACATGGATAGAATTGGATATTTCTTATTCTAATTGACTATTCTCTATACTAAAAGCACTGTCCTTTACACATTCATAGAATGTCTCAATCGCCTCATACCCTGTCGTTAATAACCCGGGTTACAGTTTGTGCCCACACTGGTTCCTTAAAGTATATTAACAACAAAGGGTTAAATTATAATAGCAATGCTCTAGTGTCTCTAAGGGATCTAGTTACCATAGTAAATTTGTGAAAATCCCATTTTCGGGGATGCTGCAAATGTATTTATTATTTATTTATTATTTATTACCAGTTATTTAGTGCAAAATATCTTTGTTAAGGGGCCTACACATATAGTCCATATCGGTAGAAAACACAGAGCAAACTGTGTGTAAACACCTTGCGATGCCGATGCGCAATCCCGAGGGATTGGTATCCCAGGGAAAAATAATGTGTGCTGGCAGTGTAAAGGACACCCAATTTATATAAAATTTGTTTTACTCACATTACCTGATGTACCGATGTATCAATACAAGTTAAATGTCTTTGCATGACAAATGGCTGGAAGTTAATGGCCTTGCTGGTATTTTTTTATAGCCACAGAACCAGGGCCGTCTTTTCGTATGGGCTCAATGGGCTCTTGCCCAAGGGCCCCAGGAATATAAGGGCCCTAGGCTGATAGCTGAGGGTCCCCTCTTTCCAGGGGTACCAGATGTTTGAAAATCGGCCCTGGGGAACCGGAGATATCTGACTTGAAAGCAGTGGTCCCCAACCAAGCCTGTTAATTTCTCTTCCCAGCCTGATATCTCGGGTTTTGTCTGATTTAGCGTATTTCTGAGGGCATAATCCAAAAGCTGGGACTCTCCCCTTTCAGTAGACACTGGCAGCTTGTCTCTACTATGCCCTGAATGACAGATATCAGCCTTCAAGCATCTGGTCCCCGCTCCAGCTCCACACGCCTAATATGCATTTTTAGATTTTCGTTGGTGGATTGCTCTGGCTCCTGAACTCTGATCCCCAAATCCCCAGAACCTTCTGAAAGGTGGGGCTCTCTAGTTTGTTATCCCATTCAATGCTAAGAAATATATTTTCAGGAAATTGAGATATCTGCAGTCAAGCAAGCTGCCCTCCCACCAGAAAATTATAAATATTAAGCCCACTCTACTTCCATCCCTCCCCTACGTATTAAACACCCCCTCCCACTCTGGAAGTCATGTACCAGGGCTTCTTTATTCAGCCCAATGCCCCCTTCTACAGTTTAGCCCCATCTGTGCAGTAAAGGAGTAATTAGCAGAAATTACTGTTCCAGGTCCTACATGCTGAGCGGAAGATAGAACATCCCCTACCATCCGCGGGACATTAAAGCTGTGCTGATAGCACCCCCCATCCCTACCGCTGGAGGATGGGTAGGGGCCCCAGTGCATTGCTGTGCCCAGGGGCCTACACTGCTGTTAAGACGGTCCTGCACAGAACTTCAGAGACAAGCTGTTTATAGCCCTATGATCCTGTTTGGGGCAGTAATTAGAGGTTGTAGTTTGTATATAACACAGCAGGGGTCAAACCAACAAACCCTCAGAGACAAGGGCATAGCTACCATAGGTGCAGGGAGTGCAGCTGCTATGGGGCCCAGAGCTGAGAGGGGCCACCTTCCCTGTCACAGTTACATGTGTTATATACAGGGTGTAGCTACCATAGGTGCAGGGAGTGCAGCTGCTATGGGGCCCAGAGCTGAGAGGGGCCACCTTCCCTGTCACAGTTACATGTGTTATATACAGAGTGTAGCTACCATAGGTGCAGGGAGTGCAGCTGCTATGGGACCCAGAGCTGGGAGGGGCCACCTTCCCTGTCACAGATACATGTGTTATATACAGGGTGTAGCTACCATAGGTGCAGGGAGTGCAGCTGCTATGGGGCCCAGAGCTGAGAGGGGCCACCTTCCCTGTCACAGTTACATGTGTTATATACAGGGGTGTAGCTACCATAGGTGCAGGGAGTGCAGCTGCTATGGGGCCCTGAGCTGAGAGAGGCCACCTTCCCTGTCACAGTTACATGTGTTATATACAGGGTGTAGCTACCATAGGTGCGGGTAGTGCAGCTGCTATGGGGCTCAGAGCTGTGAGAGGCCACCTTCCCTGTCACAGTTACATGTGTTATATACAGGGTGTAGCTACCATAGGTGCAGGGAGTGCAGCTGCTATGGGGCCCAGAGCTGAGAGGGGCCACCTTCCCTGTCACAGTTACATGTGTTATATACAGGGGTGTAGCTACCATAGGTGCAGGGAGTGTAGCTGCTATGGGGCCAGAGGTGAGAGGGGCCACCTTCCCTGTCACAGTTACATGTGTTATATACAGGGTGCAGCTACCATAGGTGCAGGGAGTGCAGCTGCTATGGGGCCCAGAGCTGAGAGGGGCCACCTTCCCTGTCACAGTTACATGTGTTATATACAGGGTGTAGCTACCATAGGTGCAGGGGGCACAGCTGCTATGGGGCCCAGAGCTGAGAGGGGCCACCTTCCCTGTCACAGTTACATGTGTTATATACAGGGTGTAGCTACCATAGGTGCAGGGAGTGCAGCTGCTGTGGGGCCCAGAGCTGAGAGGGGCCACCTTCCCTGTCACAGTTACATGTGTTATATACAGGGGTGTAGCTACCATAGGTGCAGGGGGCACAGCTGCTATGGGGCCCAGAGCTGAGAGGGGCCACCTTCCCTGTCACAGTTACATGTGTTATATACAGGGTGTAGCTACCATAGGTGCAGGGAGTGCAGCTGCTATGGGGCCAGAGCTGAGAGGAGCCACCTTCCCTGTCACAGTTACATGTGTTATATACAGGGTGTAGCTACCATAGGTGCAGGGGGCACAGCTGCTATGGGGCCCAGAGCTGAGAGGGGCCACCTTCCCTGTCACAGTTACATGTGTTATATACAGGGTGCAGCTACCATAGGTGCAGGGAGTGCAGCTGCTATGGGGCCCAGAGCTGAGAGGGGCCACCTTCCCTGTCACAGTTACATGTGTTATATACAGGGTGTAGCTACCATAGGTGCAGGGGGCACAGCTGCTATGGGGCCCAGAGCTGAGAGGGGCCACCTTCCCTGTCACAGTTACATGTGTTATATACAGGGTGCAGCTACCATAGGTGCAGGGAGTGCAGCTGCTATGGGGCCCAGAGCTGAGAGGGGCCACCTTCCCTGTCACAGTTACATGTGTTATATACAGGGTGTAGCTACCATAGGTGCAGGGGGCACAGCTGCTATGGGGCCCAGAGCTGAGAGGGGCCACCTTCCCTGTCACAGTTACATGTGTTATATACAGGGTGTAGCTACCATAGGTGCAGGGGGCACAGCTGCTATGGGGCCCAGAGCTGAGAGGGGCCACCTTCCCTGTCACAGTTACATGTGTTATATACAGGGTGTAGCTACCATAGGTGCAGGGAGTGCAGCTGCTATGGGGCCAGAGCTGAGAGGAGCCACCTTCCCTGTCACAGTTACATGTGTTATATACTGGGTGTAGCTACCATAGGTGCAGGGAGTGCAGCTGCTATGGGGCCAGAGCTGAGAGGAGCCACCTTCTCTGTCACAGTTACATGTGTTATATACAGGGTGTAGCTACCATAGGTGCAGGGAGTGCAGCTGCTATTGGCCCAGAGCTGAGAGGGGCCACCTTCCCTGTCACAGTTACATGTGTTATATACAAGGGCGTAGCTACCATAGGTGCAGGCAGTGCAGCTGCTATGGGGCCCAGAGCTGTGAGGGGCCACCTTCCCTGTCACAGTTACATGTGTTATATATAAGGGCGTACATTTTTCGCCATTGGGTGGTACCGTAGGGGTCCTTTCAAACTTTTTCCTTGGGGCCTGCAATATACCTAGATATGCCCCTGTACCTGCTCATTGTAGTGTGGTATAAAGTGAACTGGAGGGCATTTTAATGTTATATAATATGAACCGGGGCACTGTAATGAGGCACAATATGAATGGGGAGCACTATATATCATAATGTGAATTGGGGGTACTGTGCGGTATAATGTGTACTGGCAGCTCTGAAATGTGACATAGGGTGACCTTAAGCACTACTACGATTCATAAAAGAAAGTAGAGCACTGCTATGGGGCATAACATTAAATAAGGCTCTGCTATGGATCAGAAAATGAACAAGGGCACTATTATAGGGCATAAAATAACAACTGCTGCAGAGAAGTGTCTCTCTAGAAGCATTAGGACGGGGGCCCCTTCAAAATGTTGCTGTGGGGCCCACAAAGTTTTGGCTACGTCCCTGCTCAGAGACACTATGGCCAGAAGAGTGTGACTTGTTCTTTCTGGCCTATTGTAAAAGAGTCCAGTTTGTGTACACAATCATAGTTCAGCCAGCTGCAAACAATTAAAGATAAGGGCATTCAGCTCCCAAAATTTAAGCTGAGATTCACTCCACTCTGCTTTTAGGAGGGTTAAAGGAATCCCAAAGAGGTGGGGGAAGCTGCAGCATGTAGCTTTAAATATGGTAAACTGACTCTGCAAATTGTCATTGTGCTACTCAGAGGTCTGAGTACTTTTAGATATCAGTGACTATTGGATAATTTCGGGAGACTTGGTCGGTTTACCTTGTGGTTTCTACTTTCTCTCTCTCTCTACAGGTCTTACCAGATCCGGACGTGTGGAAGAATTGTTCCTTGCGGAGGTGAGTATCATACAATACAAATTACTCGAAGTAATTGACATATGACCACATAACATTAAAGAAGGTTTTATTAAACAGGAACCCGGGAAACACCGTGACTCCGGAACTTCACTCTCCTTCCACTACCTAAATAATGGTTAGTACGGTTTACCTTATATGAATAAACTATCAAAACCTCATATCAAACTGATACAGTACATCAATGACATCTTACATTACTTTAATATTTCACCTCCCGATACCGCAGTTCAAATCCCCAAAAAATACCCGCAGTTCAGCTGATTATTCATACGTTGGTGCACATGTAGATGGTGATATTATATTCCCTTGGTGAGATGTAACTTTCCCTACGTTATATCTCCCTTGCCTCTCTGTGAAGCAAACTGTTAGTCTTCCAAATCCTTTATACAGGGATATGCTTGTGGAGATTAAATAATTATAAAGTTGTAGTTCCCTCTGTCTAGGAGTTTTTCTCTCTATCCATTACACGTTGTGGCTACAGGCAGGTCAAACTTTGAACCGGAGAGTCCTCAACTCTCTATCCTGAACTATCGTCCGCCCACTGAAGGATAGATAAAGAGTTATGTACTAATGACAGTTGCTGGATTATTATCCCTCCTTCCTTTTATCCGTCTGCATCGTTATAGATAGCTGACTCGCTACATTAATGAGGTCTGACGTCTTTGTTTAGTTCATTTTACTAATTCTCTCATTAACTGTGTGATGCTGCATGGACAGATTCAAAGTATCACTGTACTGGACTATGATCGCCCTTGTCTCTATGGCTAGCATACAAGTAGGAGCTGCTAGCCCAGGTATATGCACTGGATTTCCCTTAGTAATAAGCTGTCACGGAGTCCGGCAGGTATAGAGAGCTATCTTCTATTTTATCTAGCTTGGTTGGCTAAATTTCAGTGTCTCCTCAATTGTGTAGCCGTTACTCCGTCCCTCATCTTCCCTGCTGTCATTAAACTGTTCTAGTCCTATAAGGCTGTACCTTTCTGAGAAGCCGCCTCCTCTCCGTCTGTCAGGGAGGGAGGATGACGCTCCGACTTTATGCCGGCCCTGCGGTTAGCTCACTGGTGGGGTCCCGCTGCCTCCGCCCAGTACATTGCGGGGAAGCCGCCTACTCTCTGTCTGTCAGGGAGGGAGGATGACGCTCCGTCTTTATGCCGGCCCTGCGATTTGCTCACTGGTCAGGTCCCGCTGCCTCCGCCCAGTACCTTGTGGGGAAGCCGCCTCCTCTCCGTCTCTCCGTGATGGGAAGCTCGCTTCGTCCTTCTGTCCGCCTGCGGCCGGCTACTGGCTGTCCGCTGCTCCGCTCTCTGCGCCGAGATCCCGATCTCCTCAGCTGCGGTAAGGCTCTGACTTCACACTCTGTTCAGGGCTGCTCTCTTCAACTCCGTCACACCAACTGCCCTCCTCGAGCGAATCTCTCCTCTTTATCCCCTCTCAGTTTATCCCCGTATGTGTCCCGCCAGCAGCGCGGGGACACCTTGTCTGACTATATTCTTTCTTCCTTCAGGGTCCCTAGTACCTCCATTACGTTTGTTTTTACAGTCTGCCACTTTAATCAGTGAGACCCAGTTATTAATAAAGTCTGGGATCTAGTGTCTGAAATACTGGGTATCACATCATTATCTTTGAGGTGGGATCCACGGAGAGACTGGATCCTATAATATCAAGGATAAGAAGAGAGACTTCACTCTACAGCGCTCTGTACTGCAGAACTTCGTTCTAGATTCTGTGGTTTTACACCCAAACCCAGAGATGCTTATGTTAACTAATTTTTTACATATTAATAATTGCGTGTGCGGGTTGGAGCAGAAGCTCACCCTGGGCATAGTCCCTCAAAGTCACTTGGCCTGACTGGCGTAGTGACTGGTATTTCAGCTGGTGGCAGTTACCACGTTAATTTACCACACGCGCTGACTTGGTCAGTAAGGTGTTACGGGCAGCGTTCTCAGATTGGCGTATCTGGAGAATCGCTGCACCTGGAACCGTGAAAGGCAGGGTTGATATTGACTGTATCGGAGGGTCATGCCTCCGGACACATAACAGTTAATATCGGCCATCGCACCGTGTGTATGCGGCATCAGTTTACAACAATACAGTAAACAAGAAGTAGACAGATTACAAATAACCAAAACGAGAATGAATGCATGCAACATCACAGTATAAAAGCAATGATGATAAAAAAGTAATTGCAATAAAATAAAAATCAGATAAAGTCATCAATAAATCCTCGTTAAACTGATGGAACTCAAAACAAGAAAACCACAAAAACAGTGAAGAGGAAAAACACACGAGAGAAAGAAAAGAAAAGAAAGGACAATGGAGGGGAAGAAAAAAAAAAGAGAGGAAAGAATGAGAAAAGGAACAGAGCAGCACCTGGTCAAAAAGAGAAAATGGACTTAAGCTCCACAGAAGCAGTTACAAGGGTCACCTAGAGTGTTAGAAGCCAAATCAGAGGGTCCTTGGGCCTAGGAAGACCATAAAGAAGCCTAAGAGGGGGTAGGTATAATAAGATCCCTAAAAATTGGAGAGTCTTTAATAGCCAACCAACGGAACCAAGTATCCCAGAAGAAAGTAGAATTACTGTCAGCAGAAGTTAAAATATCATCCATTTCCATAAAGAAATCAATTTTATTGAATCAATCCTTTAAACATCCTAGTGATATTTGGTGGACCCCCTTCTTTCAAAGTAAAGCATTCATTACCTTCAAAACCAGAAATAAAGACACAGAGACTTGAATTTTGGCAGAAAAATTGCTAGCTATTTATTTGACCCTAACCAGTAGCAAACCTGTAATAGAAAATTTTATTAAGATGCCGATCCAGCCGGCATATGGTGGCAGCAAAAAGAACGGCTCTATTAACCTAAATTAACCGTAAAATACAAAAAATTCGAAACCATCCTAATTTTACTACAACTATCACAAACCGGTAATAGGTGACAACTCAACCCCCACAGTGACTACCCACCGCTCCTGGGTGCCCTGCCGCTGCCTTCCCGGACGGGTGGTCAAGAGGCCAATAAGTCGATGGAGGTGAGTGCACCTAAACCACACCAAACTGTAAAACACTACAGCTTACCATACAAATACAAAACTGCCGTTTTTTTCCGCCAACAGCGAAAGACTCATCCCCAAAGTCTTCGCACCGCCACCATAACCTACCCTAACTCCTGCAAAACGAAACCCAGATCCTCCAGAAAAAACATCATCCCCTCATTGGATAGATGTACCCCATCAGGCCGAAAAAGGTGACTGTCTCTGAACCGAATCCTAGGGTGGCGAACTACCTTGCCTCCGTGGGACAGTACCCACTTCGCCACCGCCCCATTCACCTTTTTCCAGGCCTCATCAATCTGGCGACCATCCGCCACACCCCTCCAACTCAACCTTGGCACCATCAAGGAGAAAACCAATACACAATTGGTCCATGTTGCGCCACACTTGCCAGATCTTGTATCATGGCCCACTGCAGATCTAAGGATGTCCTCTTCCCGAGGTCGTTGCCACCTAGATGGACAACCAAAACCCTCGGGACTCCATGCTTGCTGGCCTGACTAACTAGCCTACTCTTCAGCTCGCTCCACATCATCCCTCGCCAGCCAAGCCATCTAACACCCTGCGCTCCAAGCAACGTCTGAGCCCCCTCCGAGGCCACAAACTTGGCTGCCCAGTATACATAAGAGTGGCCGACCACCCAAATAGCCAAATTGTCTTCAAACCAACCAGAAGGGGAAAAGAGGGGTAAAATTGATTACTAAAGGCTTCATTAATTGCTTTCACCTGAAGGATCTGCCAAAAAGAAAAAACTTTAGATCTCGCTATTGCAGCAGTCACGGCCTAGCCGATCTGCACCATGCTTCTTGCCAATTTGAAGCGAACATAGACACACAATGGGGAAGTTCAAAATAAAATCAAACGAAAATAAAACAGGGGGGGGGGGGGGGTATAAAATGGGAAACACATGTAATAACTCAGCTGGAGGTGAAAGCGTAAAGACCTGCTGAGGGACTCTGATTAGAACAGATTAGCCGAATTGTAGATTAGAATTCAGTCCGTCAAGTCAGGCAAAAAATCGCAAAATAACTCCAGACCCCCGTTGCCGACTCATGCCAGCAACGACGAGTAGCTAATCCCTGAGTAGGATAAAAAAATAAGAATTTACTTACCGATAATTCTATTTCTCGTAGTCCGTAGTGAATGCTGGGGACTCCGTCAGGACCATGGGGAATAGCGGCTCCGCAGGAGACAGGGCACAAAATTAAAAGTTTGACCACTAGGTGGTGTGCACTGGCTCCTCCCCCTATGACCCTCCTCCAAGCCTCAGTTAGGATACTGTGCCCGGACGAGCGTACACAATAAGGAAGGATTTTGAATCCCGGGTAAGACTCATACCAGCCACACCAATCACACTGTACAACTTAAGATCTGAACCCAGTTAACAGCATGATAACAGAGGAGCCTCTGAAAAGATGACTTCCAAAAATAATAACCCGATTTTTGTAACAATAACTATGTACAAGTATTGCAGACAATCCGCACTTGGGATGGGCGCCCAGCATCCACTACGGACTACGAGAAATAGAATTATCGGTAAGTAAATTCTTATTTTCTCTGACGTCCTAAGTGGATGCTGGGGACTCCGTCAGGACCATGGGGATTATACCAAAGCTCCCAAACGGGCGGGAGAGTGCGGATGACTCTGCAGCACCGAATGAGAGAACTCCAGGTCCTCCTTAGCCAGGGTATCAAATTTGTAGAATTTTACAAACGTGTTCTCCCCTGACCACGTAGCTGCTCGGCAGCGTTGTAATGCCGAGACCCCTCGGGCAGCCGCCCAAGGTGAGCCCACCTTCCTTGTGGAGTGGGCATTTACAGATTTTGGCTGTGGCAGGCCTGCCACAGAATGCGCAAGTTGAATTGTGCTACAAATCCAACGAGCAATCGTCTGCTTAGACGCAGGAACACCCAGCTTGTTGGGTGCATACAGTATAAACAGCGAGTCAGACTTTCTGACTCCAGCCGTCCTTGAAATATATATATATTTTTAAGGCTCTGACAACGTCGAACAACTAGGAGTCCTCCAAGTCGCTAGAAGCCGCAGGCACCACAATAGGTTGGTTCAGGTGAAACGCTGATACCACCTTAGGGAGAAACTGAGGACGCGTCCGCAGTTCCGCCCTGTCCCAATGGAAAATCAGATATGGGCTTTTGTACGATAAAGCCGCCAATTCTGACACTCTCCTGGCTGAAGCCAGGGCCAGTAGCATGGTCACTTTCCATGTAAGATATTTCAAATCCACCGATTTGAGTGGCTCAAACCAATGGGATTTGAAGAATCCCAAAACTACATTGAGATCCCACGGTGCCACTGGAGGCACAACCGGGGCTGTATATGTAGTACTCCTTTGACAAAAGCTTGGACTTCAGGAACTGAAGCCAATTCTTTCTGGAAGAAAATCGACAGGGCCGAAATTTGAACCTTAATGGACCCCAATTTGAGGCCCATAGACAATCCTGTTTGCAGGAAATGTAGGAATCGACCCAGTTGAAATTCCTCCGTCGGAGCCCTCTCCTTCAGGATCCGGCGTTCAACCGCCATGCCGTCAAACGCAGCCGCGGTAAGTCTAGAGGTAGAGTGCACGGATCCTCCGTGCGCATCTCTTGAAGTTCCGGGTACCAAGTCCTTCTTGGCAAATCCGGAGCCACGAGTATCGTTCTTACTCCCCTTCGCCTTATAATTCTCAGTACCTTGGGTATGAGAGGCAGAGGGGGGAACACATACATTGACTGGTACACCCATGGTGTTACCAACGCGTCCACAGCTATTGCCTGAGGGTCTCTTGACCTGGCGCAATACCTATCCAGTTTTTTGTTGAGGCGGGACGCCATCATGTCCACCTTTGGTTTTTCCCAACGGTTCACAATCATGTGGAAGACTTCTGGATGAAGTCCCCACTCTCCCGGGTGGTGATCGTGTCTGCTGAGGAAGTCTGCTTCCCAGATGTCCACTCCCGGAATGAACACTGCTGACAGTGCTATCACATGATTTTCTGCCCAGCGAAAAATCCTTGCAGCTTCTGCCATTGCCCTCCTGCTTCTTGTGTCGCCCTGTCTGTTTACGTGGGCGACTGCCGTGGTGTTGCCCTACTGGAGCAACACCGGCTGACCCTGAAGCAGAGGTCTTGCCAGGCTTAGAGCATTGTAAATTGCCCTTAGCTCCAGTATATTTATGTGAAGTGAAGTCTCCAGGCTTGACCACACTCCCTGGAAAATTTCTTCCCTGTGTGACTGCTCCCCAGCCTCTCAGGCTGGCATTCGTGGTCACCAGGACCCAGTCCTGAATGTCGAATCTGCGGCCCTCCAAAAAGGTGAGCACTCTGTAACCACCACAGAAGAGACCCCCTTGTCCTTGGAGACGGGGCTATCCGCTGATGCATCTGAAGATGCGATCCGGACCATTTGTCCAGCAGATCCCACTGAAAGGTTCTTGCGTGGAATCTGCCGAATGGAATCGCTTCGTAAGAAGCCATCATTTACCCAGGACTCTTGTGCATTGATGCACTGACACTTTTCCTGGTTTTAGGAGGTTCCTGACTAGCTCGGATAACTCCCTGGCTTTCTTCTCCGGGAGAAAAACCTTTTTCTGAACTGTGTCCAGAATCATCCCTAGGAACAGCAGACGTGTTGTCGGGATCAGCTGGGATTTTGGAATATTTAGAATCCACCCGTGCTGTTGTAGCACTACTTGGTATAGTGCTACTGCGACCTCTAACTGTTCTCTGGATCTTGCCCTTATCAGGAGAACGTTCAAGTAAGGGATAATTAATACGCCTTTTCTTTGAAGTAGAATCATCATTTCAGCCATTACCTTGGTAAAGACCCGGGGTGCCGTGGACAATCCAAACGGCAACGTCTGAAACTGATAGTGACAGTTTTGTACCACGAACCTGAGGTACCCTTGGTGTGAAGGGCAAATTGGGACATGGAGGTAAGCATCCTTGATGTCCAAGGACACCATAAAGTCCCCTTCTTCCAGATTCGTTATCACTGTTCTGAGTGATTTCATCTTGAACTTGAACCTTTGTATGTAAGTGTTCAAAAGATTTCAGACTTAGAATAGGTCTCACCGAGCCGTCCGGCTTCGGTACCACAAACAGCGTGGAATAATACCCCTTTCCTTGTTGTAGTAGGGGTACCTTGACTATTACTTGCTGGGAATACAGCTTGTGAATAGCTTCCAACACCGTCTCCCTGTCGGAGGGAGATGTTGGTAAAGCAGACTTCAGGAATCTGCGAGGAAGAGACGTCTCGAATTCCAATCTGTACCCCTGTGATACTACCTGCAGGATCCAGGGGTCGACTTGCGAGTGAGCCCACTGCGCGCTGAAATTCTTGAGACGACCCCCCCACCGGACCTGAGTACACTTGTAAGGCCCCAGCGACATGCTGAGGACTTTTCAGAAGCGGGGGAGGGCTTCTGCTCCTGGGAAGGAGCTGCTTGCTGCAGTCTCTTACCCTTTCCTTTGCCTCGGGCAGATATGAATGGCCTTTTGCCCGCTTGTTCTTATGAGAACGAAAGGACTGAGGCTGAAAAGACGGTGTCTTTTTCTGTTGGGAGGTGACCTGAGGTAAAAAAGGTGGATTTTCCGGCTGTTGCCGTGGCCACCAAGTCCGATAGACCGACCCCAAATAATTCCTCCCCTTTATACGGCAAACTTCCATATGCCGCTTGGAATCCGCATCACCTGACCACTGTCGCGTCCATAAACTTCTTCTGGCAGAAATGGACAGCGCACTTACCCTTGATGCCAGAGTGCAAATATCCCTCTGTGCATCTCGCATATAAAGAAAATGCATCCTTTAAATGCTCTATAGTCAATAAAATATTGTCGCTATTCAGGGTATCAATATTTCCAGTCAGAGATTCCGACCAAACCCCCCCAGCACTGCACATCCATGCTGGGGCGATTGCTGGTCGCAGTATAACATCAGTATGTGTGTATATACTTTTTAGAGTATTTTCCAGCCTCCTATCAGCTGGATCTTTGAGGGCGGCCGTATCAGGAGACGGTAACGCCACTTGTTTTGATAAGCGTGTGAGCGCCTTATCTACCCTAGGGGGTGTTTCCCAGCGCGCCCTAACCTCTGGCGGGAAAGGGTATAATGCCAATAACTTCTTTGAAATTAGCAACTTCCTATCGGGGGTAACCCACGCTTCATCACACACTTCAATCAATTCATCTGATTCAGGAAAAAACTACAGGTAGTTTTTTCACACCCCACATAATACCCATTTTTGTGGTACTTGTAGTATCAGAAATATGTAACGCCTCCTTCATTGCCGTGATTATGTAACGTGTGGCCCTACTGGAAAGTACGTTTGTTTCTTCACCGTCGACACTGGAGTCAGTGTCCGTGTCTGTGTCTGTCGACCGACTGAGATAATGGGCGTTTTAAAGCCCCTGACGGTGTTTGAGACGCCTGGACAGGTACTAATTGGTTTGCCGGCCGTCTCATATCGTCAACCGACCTTGTAGCGTGTTGACACTATCACGTAATTCCATAAATAAAGCCATCCATTCCGGTGTCGACTCCCTAGGGGGTGACATCCCATTACAGGCAATTGCTCCGCCTCCACACCAACATCGTCCTCACACGTACCGACACACAGCACACACACAGGGAATGCTCTGATAGAGGACAGGACCCCACTAGCCCTTTGGGGAGACAGAGGGAGAGTTTGCCAGCACACACCAAAGCGCTATAATTATACAGGGACAACCTTATAGTAAGTGTTTTCCCTTATAGCAGCTTAATATATATTAATATCGCCAAAAAAATGCCCCGCCTCTCTGTTTTAACCCTGTTTCTGTAGTGCAGTGCAGGGGAGAGCCTGGGAGCCTTCCCACCAGCGGATATGTGTGGGAAAAATGGCGCTGTGTGCTGAGGATATAGGCCCCGCCCCCTTCTCGGCGGGCTCTTCTCCCGGTTTTTTCTGTAATCCTGGCAGGGGTTAAATACATCCATATAGCCCAGGGGCTATATGTGATGTATTTTTAGCCAGTAAAGGTAATTACATTGCTGCCCAGGGCGCCCCCCCCAGCGCCCTGCACCCTCAGTGACCGCGGTGTGAAGTGTGCTGAGAGCAATGGCGCACAGCTGCAGTGCTGTGCGCTACCTTAAGAAGACTGGGAAGTCTTCAGCCGCCGATTTCTGGACCTCTTCTCTCTTCAGCATCTGTAAGGGGGCCGGCGGCGCGGCTCCGGTGACCCATCCAGGCTGTACCTGTGATCGTCCCTCTGGAGCTAGTGTCCAGTAGCCTAAGAAGCCAATCCATCCTGCACGCAGGTGAGTTCGCTTCTTCTCCCCTTAGTCCCGCGTTGCAGTGAGCCTGTTGCCAGCAGGACTCACTGAAAATAAAAAACCTAACAAACTTTTATTCTAAGCAGCTCTTTAGGAGAGCCACCTAGATTGCACCCTTCTCGGCCGGGCACAAAAACCTAACTGAGGCTTGGAGGAGGGTCATAGGGGGAGGAGCCAGTGCACACCACCTAGTGGTCAAACTTTTAATTTTGTGCCCTGTCTCCTGCGGAGCCGCTATTCCCCATGGTCCTGACGGAGTCCCCAGCATCCACTTAGGACGTCAGAGAAAGGGGGGGAAACCAACAAACGCACAATACCATAACTCACAGAACTGTAACAACATAATATAAATGCAATTAAACAAAGCACCACGTGCAATCCGACCTCTCATGCAACGGGACGAATATATCGTCTGTAACTTGACGACTTCCATCGCCCCACTGCCTGTATTTCAGTTCTGGACAAATCCGCCGCCGCAGCCGACGTCGCAGCGCCTATTCGAAAGGAATGGGTACCGAACGCAGCGGGTGGGAGGCCCAAGCTCGCCAAACAACGACTCAGCATCCAACGAAACTGGTATTTCGTCACCGGCAGCCCGTCGTAATGCAATAGCCATGACCCCCTCCTAACGGGTCGCACCGCCACATATTGCACAGCCAGACCTACTGGGCAAACGCTCTCCTCCTGCGCCAGAACCAAAGTGACCCAGCGACCTCTCCCCACTTGGTCCGCCTTAGAGCGCCACAATCTGCACAGCAAGGACCTCTCACCCACTACCACGTCTCCGACCAGCATGCGCGAATCTGCTCTCTTGGAAGGCGCTACCAACTCCGAAACCCTAAAGGCCCCGTGGTAAGCCATTGAGAACGCCAAACTGAACAAAAGCGTCTCAAACCTGGACGACGCAACTCGCCCCACCGCCGCGATGACGGCCGGCAACAAAGCCGCATCGATGGGCCGCCTCCTATCCGGTGGCGTCGGCGCGACTCGCGCCCACCCTTTCATCGCCTTCCGCAGAACATCGCTTTTTGTCACATCGGGGACGCCCCGCAGTTTGCAGAAAAACGAGACCGCAGCCAAATACCGGGATACCACCGCTCGGGACCTACCCGAAACATACAGCTGCCAAATAAAAGAAAGCATCAGCCGATGCCTGCTCTTACCTTGTTGCTGACGACCTTGGACAAACTCCTCCCACTCGCTCCAAGCTTGTCCGTAAGCCTTGAGCGTGGCTGGCGCGACTGACCGCAACGCTAGACCCTCCAGTCCGGCCCGATCACCTGCCAAACATAACCGGGACAATGAAAACCTTGCTCGTCGGCCTCGGGTGCCAACAACCAAAACCTCTCCCACTGTCCTCGCGACAAAGCGTCAGCAATTCCATTCTCCAAACCGGGCACATGCTGCGCGTGGAACCACAGGTTCCTACGCAAGCATGTCAAAAGCAATTGTCCTAGCACCCGCAGAACCACCAACGACTTTGCCCTCTGGTTATTAATCGCATGCACCACGCCCAGATTATCGCATCTAAACAATATGCTGCGATTAGCCAGCCGATCGCCCCAGACCTCCAACGCCACCATAATGGGAAAAAGCTCCAGAAGCACCAGATCTTTTGTTAGACCTTCGCTATGCCATTTCGCCGGCCAGGATGCCGCGCACCAAGATCCCTCCAGAAAGCAACCGAATCCGGAGGCACCCGCTGCGTCGGTGAACAGCTGCACCAGCTCGCTGTCCACCGCTGGCGCTTGCCATATACACACCCCGTTGAAATCCTCCAGGAACGAGGCCCACATGGCCAAATCCCTTTTTATTTCGGAGGACAAACGCACAAAATGATGTGGCCTGGCACACCCCGCCGTCGCCCTTTCAAGCTTCCGGCAGAAAACCCTGCCCATCGGTATTACCCGACAAGCAAAGATCAACATGCCCAGCAAGGACTGTGCCTGCCGCAGCGTGACTTTACGCAACCCTTCGAACCGGCAAATGGCGTCGCGGAGCTTCGAAACCTTGTCCCGGGGCAGCCGTCACTCTCCCGCCACCGTGTCAATTTCAATCCCCAAAAATGACAAGCAGGAGGCCGGACCCTCTGTTTTGTCCACGGCCACGGGAACACCGAAGTGGTAAAACAGAGCTCGGATGCTAAAAAGCAAGTCGCCGCACCGTGTAGAATTAGCCGGACCCGCACACAGAAAGTCATCGAGGTAATGGGCAACCCCGTGACCCCCTGACGAAGACTCCACGCACCAATGAAGAAACGTGCTAAAACGCTCAAAAAATTAGCATGAAACGGAACATCCCATCGGCAAACATTTGTCGATGAAATACTCCGCCCCAATCCGGAAACCCATAAAACGGAATGAGTCCGGATGCAACGGCAATAACCTAAAAGCTGATTCAACATCAATCTTAGCCATGAGGGCCCCGGTCCCGTAGCTGCGGACCATCTCTAGCGCCTCGTTGAATGACTGATACACCACCGAGCAATGAGCCGGCGGTATTGCGTCATTGACCGACGCCCCTAACGGGTAAGAAAGATGCTGGATGAGCCGGAAAGCGCCTGGAGTCTTCTTAGGAACCAACCCGACCGGAGAGATGACCAAGTCATCCACCGGGGGTAACATAAACAGTCCCTCCATCCTGCCCAACCTGACCTCCTTATCCACTTTCTCCCGTAGCACTCCCGGCAAGGCTCGGGCAGATTAGAGGTTCCTCTGTGCCCGCACGGACACCTCACTCGCAACAGGCAAGCGAAAGCCAAACTTAAAACCGTCAAACAAAAATTTTGCATCCTCTCTATTCGGATACAATTCCAACCACCGGCCCATAGTCCCCAACTTAATTGGTGTTGGAGCTCTGCAGAGCGGTCCCGCTCGCGGCCTGTCTGGGGTACGCTTGCTTACCCCGCGCCCCCTGTCTCCCGCCTTTGAAACAGGAGGAGGCTGGGTGGGATCCACCACACTGCAGGCAGGAGTGTCGAAAACGGCACTGCTTGCCAAAGGAACATGTTCCGCTGTTAAACGCGAAACACTTTCCTCTTGTGGCGGAACGCCCTCCTGCACGGACGGCCGATCCACCTGCCTTGGCAAATCCGCCGTCCGCGCCGGACCCCTGGGCTGATGACCCTGCGCGTCGCCTGTCCGCCCCCGGTTTCCGGGGTTCCTCTTCCTGCTGCGAGGCCCGGGTTACTTTGAGCCAGACCTCCACATCCTTGAATCCGAAGTCCATGACCCGCAAACCATCCTGCTTCTCCTGAAACTCCTGATCATACCGACGCCACTCCGAGCCCGAGGATGTGCGCTGCATGTCGTGTACGAGATGCAGGTACCGGATCACATTCATGTGCTCTTCCGGCCTGTCCTCCAAGTAGCACGCCGCAAATACCCAGAAACCGGCCAGCCAATTATCGAAGGACCGGAAAGCCTCAGCCCCGATGCCCTTCTTCGCGGCCGCCGCCTTATAATCCTTCTTCATTGCCTTTGTTAATACGAACACGTCCACGAAGTCACCCCTACGAATCTTCTTGCGGCAGCTATCCCGCAGCCCCCGCATTACTGCGGTGTAGTCGCAGCGAACGACCCCGGGCAAATCGCGGCGCTTCTTGGCCCTACGAGCCTCCTCGCTAACCCGCTTACGCCTCTTCTGCTGCTTTGCTGCCCGCTTGGCAAATTTCGCCGCCCTCTTCTTCGCCCTAGTAGTGCTACTTACTTCGGACGCCTGCGACGACAGAGAAGATGAAGAGGAGGAAGAAGAAGAGCTGCGAGAACTCGAGCTCGTGGGAGAAACCGATACCGACTGCACCACCTCACCTGATGCCGTCGACCGCTCCGACCTGGAATCCTCATACGCGTCAGCCCATACGTCGTCCTCCACGGAGTCTGCCATCCCTACTTCCTCGTGGTCCCCTGTAAAAGACAAAGCAGAGGGGGACCCGGCCCGTGCTCACAGCGCATGCCGGGCCCCACGTGTGGGGGGCGCTGTGCCCGCGCGCCCTTGCCCATCCTGCTCCGGACCTAGCTCCAACTCCGCAGCGGCCGCTCCAAGCTCCCGGCAGGCTCGTGCCACCCGCTGCGCCGCTGAGGCCCTCCGCCTGCCCCCGCAGACGGGCCGGAAATCGCCGCCGCCCTCGGGGAGGCTACTGCGGCTAGTGGCCCCAACGCCTCCACCACTGTGGCCAGAGCCGACGCCAGCACCCCGGAAGGATCCCGCCTGCCGTGACACTCGGCAACGGCCCCCGAAGAACCACCGGCCAGCGCCTGTGCGCGATCCCGCGCCCGCGGTCCGTCAGTCGTGACCCGGGGACCCGACGCCCGCCGCCCCGGCGGGGAAAACGGGGGCCCCCCTGTCGGACCCCTCACTCTCCCCCTCCGAAAACGCCTCCTCCCCGTGCAGATCAGAAATATTCCCCGATCCTGGGGAGGACCCGCTGCCATGCAACGCGGCGCACACCGCGGCCCTGCGGCCACTAACCCATTCCCTGTCCCCCCTCCTCCCCCGAAAACCGCTGTATCCCGGCTCCGGTGGAGTGATATGGGGAGACAGGGAAAACCGCGGCGCAGCTGCGCTCGTTCCCCCGCGCACTGCGCGCGCCCCCAAACCGCTCACTGCCGTGTCCCCATCTGCCTGTCTCATCCTCTTCTGCCCAGCGCTGTCCCCTAAAGGCAACCGCTGCACCCCCCTGTTCCTCCCCCTCCCCCTGCCGGATTCCGGCAGCCGGGGAGTTATTAGTGGGGACAGAGGTGCTGGCGGCGCCGCCTGATCCTCGTCCCGCCCTCTCCCCCCGCCCGGCACTTTCACTCGGCCGCGGCAAGGGGGGAGCGATAGGGGCCGGGTCTGAACGCACCGCCGAGCACATGTGCTCGCCCGCGGGCGCCCAACGCAGCCACTGACTCTGCCGCTCCCGGAGGCGAGGGCCGATGCCCGTTAACCTCCGGGCGGCCTGAAAGGACCTCCGGCCCCCCACGCCGCCCGCGCCTGGCCGGCCCAGCCTGCCCGGCCCCCAGCGGCGAGGCCGACCTGGTCCGCCGCATTGCGCCCGTGCCCGCGTTCGTGGAGGCCTCCTGGCCACCCACCTCATCATCCGGCCCAGCTCGACCACCAGAACCGCGGTACCGAGCCGGAAGCCGGGCAGAACGCTGAGGGCGGGCAGACATAATCTAGCAGGGATGATTCAAAGGCAGAGGGGACAAAGTGGCTGATCAAACACTCTGCTTTATCAAATTTATTTAAAATGATCTGCACTGCAGCACTCACCAACCAAGGCACATCACCACAAGAGAGAGCTAAAATGGCCTCACCTTCCCTATATATATTAAACCCTCCCCTTCAAAAAAGGCTGTACTTTCCTCACAGCTAGGTCCACCCCTCACCAGATTAACTCTTTCCTTTCCTATGCAGTCAATTCTCTCTCCAACTGTTGGAGGGGAGGAGGAACGCCCCGTCACTGGGATAACTGACTAGCAGCAATGTTTAAATGGCAGAGAAGGAACTTTTTATATTTTGAGACAGGACTAGAGGAGGACAGGTGAAACAACCAAAATTAAGCACCGGATGGCACCGGTTCACTTAAAATGATGGCAGGAAGATTAAGCACTTCCATCTAAAATAGCTGTGGGCTAGGGCTTTACCACCAGATGTGAAACAGGGTAGCAATAGCACTAGAGCATCGCCAGCATGTGTTGGGCACGCCAATCCCCATCTTTGAGAGAACATCTGGGCACCTATACCACCTAGAAATTAACTTGTACTGGGTCTTATTACCAGTTATTTATATAGCGCACACATATGCCGCAGCGCTTTACAGAGAATATTCAGCCATTCACATCCGTCCCTGCCCCAGTGGAGCTTATAATCTATGGCCCTCATTCCGAGTTGTTCGCTCGCAAGCTGCTTTTAGCAGATTTACTCACGCTAAGCCGCCGCCTACTGGGCGTGAATCTTAGCTTCTTAAAATTGCAAATACACACCTCTTAGCAGTTTCAGAGTAGCTTCAGACTTACTCTGCATCTGCGATCAGTTCAGTGCTTGTCGTTCCTGGTTTGACGTCACAAACACACCCAGCGTTTGCCCATACACTCCACCGTTTCTCCAGCCACTCCTGCGTTTTTTCCGGAAACTGTAGCGTTTTTTCGCACACACCCATAAAACAGCCAGTTTCCGCCAAGTAACACCCACTTCCTGTCAATCACATTACGATCACCAGAACGATGAAAAAGCCGTGAGTAAAATACCTAACTGCATAGCAAATTTACTTGGCGCAGTCGCAGTGCGAACATTGCGCATGCGCAGTAAGCGGAAAATCGCTGCGATGCGAAGAAATTTACTGTGCGAACAACTCGGAATGAGGGCCTATATTCCCTACCACATGTACACACACTCACATTCATACTAAGGTTCATTTTCATTGGGAGCCAATTAACCTACCAGCATATTGCTGCATTGTGAGAAGAAACCGGAGTACCCGGAGGAAACCCACACAAGCATGGGGAGAATATACAAACTCCACCGAGGTGGAAATCAAACCCATGACCTCAGTTCTGTGAGACAGTAATGATAACCATTTACATTATACCCTGGAGGGGGGCCACAGTCCATGGGTTCTGCTGTTTCTGAGAGTTATTGGGTACTTGCCACAAAAGTTACTGGGGAGATGGGTCCTTCGCACTGGCGTATTTATAAAGGATGCAGCGTGTGCGGTGTCAGTGTGTGCGGTGCCCACACCGCACATCTTGCACCCATGATTTTTAATACTTACCCTCCGGAGTCCCGCGGTGCAGCAGCAGCACTGCAGAAATCACTGGAAAAATGGCACAGCACCATTTTCTCTGTGTTTCACACATGCGCAGTTGGACAATCACTGGGAAAATGGCCGCTGCACCATTTTCCTGGCGATCTGCGCATGTGCTGTAGACTCTATGACAGATTACTTTGCATGTGATTATTAATACATCTGGGTGGTACAGAATTTCTTATTGCCGCAAACAGTCGCGATAATAAAATCGCTATAATTAATAAATGGGCCGCTAATTCATATATGATACTTGTGTGTAATAATGCAGCGTCTCAGCAACAGCAAACCATTGGCCAGGACTTTCAGCTTGGCTTTCTGAGTGGTACCACAAGTCCCAGCCACTCTTAGTTGTCTTTAGTGTATGTTTTTCCTCAGGTAATTTCTCTTAAAAACTCGATCCACACTTTTCTCTGTTCCTAGTCACCGTCTTTCTCTTGCTACTCTAATATTTTTTACTCCAAGTGATCTCTTTTGAATCAACTTTATTTAAAATGACAATGACCTCTACACACCTTTCCAAAATGGCAACTGCAGGGTATCACACAAATGGAATATTGCAAAATTTTGTCGCACACAGATCAACAGAAGTTTATCTCGCTCAGGAAGCCTGAGGGGGGTCTTCTGTAGTTTCATTTGTGAGTACATTCATGATGCTAGCCTGTGTGTGGGAAAAGCAATTACCTGGACAGGATGGGTAGACAAAAGCCCTTTCATCTATGTCTACAGGGTTATTCAATCAGCCATCTGATTACAAGGTGTGAATGCACATAGGCAGAGATCAACGACGTGCCATATTTTATTTCTTTTGGATTAAAATTGATACAGTATTTCCACTATAGCTAGGAAATTCCAAAATCATAGATATATACATGAAGTCTGTACACTGGATTGGTGTGACTGGCATTGGTGTTTTTATAATGGGTGTAGGGGGCCCACACCGCACCCATGTTTTAATACTTACCTTTCTGGAGTCTTGCGTCAGGCGCTGCAGCTATGGCAAAAATCCCCATCAAAATGGCCTCCATGCATGCACAGTAGTATTTAGTCTCCAGTGCATGGCGGGCACCATGTTTCCGGAGACTTGTGAATGTGCAGTAGACTCCGGCACAATGCCAGAGCCTACTGCGCTGTGGAGAGGAGGGGGCCTACCCGGAGTCTGTACACGGGCCCCCTCCTCTGTTAAAATGTCACTGCACCTAGGTTGTATGGTTTGGACAAATAAGTTATCTAACCAATCACACCTCCCAGAGCAGTCGTGTTTACAATCATCTCCCATCTAAATAATATATATTAATGTGAACAACCATATTCCATGTGGCTATTGCAACAGGGGAAATTACAGTGCATCCGGAAAGTATTCACAGCGCTTCACTTTTTCCACATTTTATTATGTTACAGCCTTATTCCAAAATAGAATAAATTCATTTTTCCCCTCAAAATTCTACACACAATGGCCCTCATTCCGAGTTGTTCGCTCGCAAGCTGCTTTTAGCAGCATTGCACACGCTAAGCCGCCGCCTACTGGGAGTGTATCTTAGCTTAGCAGAATTGCGAACGAAATATTTGCAAAATTGCAAGTAGAAATTTCCAAGCAGTTTCTGATTAGCTTGACAGTTAGGGGAACATTTACTAAGCAGTGATAAGAGCGGAGGAGTGAGCCAGTGGAGAAATTTCCCCATCAACCAATCAGCAGCTCTATATCATTTTATAGTATGCAAATTATAGATGTTACTTCAGTGCTGATTGGTTGCCATGGGCAACTTCTCCACTGGCTCACTTCTCCGCTCTTATCACTGCTTAGTAAATGTACCCCTTACTCTGCCATTGCGATCAGTTCTGTCAGTTTCGTTCCTGGCTTGACGTCACAAACACACCCAGCGTTCGCCCAGACACTCCCCAGTTTCTCCAGCCACTCCCGCGTTTTTCCCAGAAACGGTAGCGTTTTTTCACACACACCCATAAAACGTCCAGTTTCCGCCCAGAAACACCCACTTCCTGTCAATCAGATTCCGATCACCAGAACGAAGAAAAATCCTCGTAATGCCGTGAGTAAAATACCTAACTTAATAGCAAATTTACTTGGCGCAGTCAGAAAATCGCAATATAGCGAAAATCGCCAATGAGCGATCAACTCGGAATGACCACCAATATCCCATAATGACAACGTGAAATTTTTTTTTTACATTTTTGCAAATTTATTAAAAATAAAAAATTAAGAAATCACATGTATATAAGTATTCACAGCCTTTGCTCAATACTTTGTTGATGCACCTTTGGCAGCAATTACAGCCTCAAGTCTTTTTGAATATGATGCCACAAGCTTGGCACACCTATCTTTGGACAGTTTTGCCCATTCCTCTTTGCAGCACCTCTCAAGCTCCAGGTTGGATGGGAAGCGTTGGTGCACAGCCATTTTAAGATCTCTCCAGAAATGTTCAATCGGATTCAAGTATGGGATCTGGCTGGGCCTACTCAAAGACATTCACAGAGATGTCCTGAAGCCACTCCTTTGATATCTTGGCTGTGTGCTTAGGGTCGTTGTCCTGCTGAAAGATGAACCATCGCCCCAGTCTGAGGTCAAGAGCGCTCTGGAGCAGGTTTTCAACCAGGATGTCTCTGTACTTTGCTGCATTCATCTTTTCTCTGACGTCCTAGTGGATGCTGGGAACTCCGTAAGGACCATGGGGAATAGCGGCTCCGCAGGAGACTGGGCACAAAAGTAAACTTTAGGACTACCTGGTGTGCACTGGCTCCTCCCCCTATGACCCTCCGCCAAGCCTCAGTTAGATTTTTGTGCCCGACCGAGAAGGGTGCACACTAGGGGCTCTCCTGAGCTTCTTAGTGAAAGTTTAGTTTTAGGTTTTTTATTTTCAGTGAGACCTGCTGGCAACAGGCTCACTGCGTCGAGGGACTAAGGGGAGAAGAAGCGAACTCACCTGCGTGCAGAGTGGATTGGGCTTCTTAGGCTACTGGACACCATTAGCTCCAGAGGGACCGAACACAGGCCCAGCCTCGGAGTCCGGTCCCAGAGCCGCGCCGCCGCCCCCCTTACAGAGCCAGAAGCAAGAAGAGGTCCGGAAAATCGGCGGCAGAAGACATCCTGTCTTCACCAAGGTAGCGCACAGCACTGCAGCTGTGCGCCATTGCTCCTCAGCACACTTCACACTTCGGTCACTGAGGGTGCAGGGCGCTAGGGGGGGGCGCCCTGAGCAGCAATAGAAACACCTTGGCTGGCGAAAATACATCACATATAACCCCCAGGGCTATATGGATGAATTTTAACCCCTGCCAGATTCCACAGAAAAACGGGAGAAAAGGCCGCCGAGAAGGGGGCGGAGCCTATCTCCTCAGCACACTGGCGCCATTTTCTCTCACAGCTCCGTTGGAGGGAAGCTCCCTGGCTCTCCCCTGCAGTTACTACACTACAGAAAGGGGTTAAAAAAGAGAGGGGGGCACTAATTAGGCGCAGTATAACAATACAGCAGCTATAAGGGGGAAAAACACTTATATAAGGTTATCCCTGTATATATATAGCGCTCTGGTGTGTGCTGGCATACTCTCCCTCTGTCTCCCCAAAGGGCTAGTGGGGTCCTGTCCTCTATCAGAGCATTCCCTGTGTGTGTGCTGTGTGTCGGTACGTTGTGTCGACATGTATGAGGAGAAAAATTATGTGGAGGCAGAGAAATTGCCTGTAACAGAGATGTCACCCCCTAGGGAGTCGACACCTGAGTGGCTGAGCTTATGGAAGGAATTATGTGACAGTGTCAGCTCTTTACAAAAGATTGATGACATGAGACAGCCGTCGACTCAGCCTGTGCCTGTCCAGGGGTCTCAAAAGCCATCAGGGGCTCTAAAACGCCCGTTACCGCAGATGGCAGATACAGACGCCGACACGGATACTGACTCCAGTGTCGACGATTACGAGACGAATGTGACTTCCAGTAGGGCCACACGTTACATGATTGAGCCTATGGAAAATGTTTTTACATATTTCTGATAATACCAGTACCACTAAAAAGGGTATTATGTTGGGTGAGAAAAAACTGCCTGTAGTTTTTCCTGCATCTGAGGAATTAAAGTGTTTGATGATGCGTGGGTTTCCCCCGATAAAAACTGTTAATTCCTAAAAAGTTATTAGCATCATACCCCTTCCCGCCAGAGGATAGGGCACGTTGGGAAACACCCCCTAGGGTGAATAAAGCGCTCACACGCTTGTCTGAACAGGTGGCACTACCGTCCCCGGATACGGCCGCCCTTAAGGAACCTGCTGACAGAAAGCAGAAAAATGTATATACACTCACACGGGTGTGATACTGCGACCAGCAATCGCCTCAGCCTGGATGTGCAGTGCTGGGGTGGCTTGGTCGGATTCCCTGACTGACAATATTGATACCCTAGATAGGGACAGTATATTACTGACTATAGAGCATTTAAAAGATGCATTTCTATATATGCGTGATGCACAGAGGGATATTTGCCGACTGGCATCAAGAGTAAGTGCGCTGTCCATTTCTGCCAGTAGAGGGTTATGGACAAGACAGTGGTCAGGTGATGTTCATATGGAAGTATCGCCTTATAAAAGGGAGGAGTTATTTGGGGTAGGTCTAACAGACCTGGTGGCCACGGCAACGGCTGGGAAATCCACATTTTTACCCCAGGTAGCCTCTCAACATAAGAAGACGCCATATTATCAGGCGCAGTCCTTTGGGCCCCATAAGGGCAAGCGGGCAAAAGGCTCTTCATTTCTGCCCCGTGGCAGAGGGAGAGGAAAAAGGCTGCAGCAAACAGCCAGTTCCCAGGAACAGAAGCCCTCTCCCGTTTTCTGCCAAGTCCTCAGCATGACGCTGGGGCTTTACAAGCGGACTCAGGCACGGTGGGGGCCCGTCTCAAAAATTTCAGCGTGCAGTGGGCTCAGTCACAGGTGGACCCCTGGATCCTTCAGGTGGTATCTCAGGGGTACAAATTGGAATTCGAGACGTCTCCCCTTCGCCGTTTCCTAAAGTCTGCTTTACCGACGTCTCCCTCCGACAGGGAGGCGGTATGGGAAGCCATTCACAAGCTGTATTCCCAGCAGGTGATAATCAAGGTACCCCTCCTACAACAGGGAAAGGGGTATTATTCCACGCTGTTTGTGGTACCGAAGCCGGACGGCTCGGTGAGACCTAAATTAAATCTGAAATCCTTGAACACTTACATACAAAGGTTCAAATTCAAGATGGAGTCACTCAGAGCGGTGATTGCAAACCTGGAAGAAGGGGATTATATGGTGTCTCTGGACATCAAGGATGCTTATCTCCATGTCCCAATTTACCCTTCTCACCAAGGGTACCTCAGGTTTGTGGTACAGGACTGTCACTATCAGTTTCAGACGCTGCCGTTTGGTTTGTCCACGGCACCCCGGGTCTTTACCAAAGTAATGGCCGAAATGATGATACTCCTTCGAAGGAAGGGAGTTTTAGTTATCCCTTACTTGGACGATCTCCGGATAAGGGCAAGATCCAGGGAACAGTTGGTAGTCGGGGTAGCACTATCTCAAGTAGTGTTGCGGCAGCACGGTTGGATTCTTAATATTCCAAAATCGCAGCTGATCCCGACGACACTTCTTCTATTCCTAAGGATGATCCTGGACACAGTCCAGAAAAAGGTGTTTCTCCAGGAGGAGAAAGCCAGGGAGTTATCCGAACTAGTCAGAAACCTCCTAAAACCAGGCCAAGTGTCAGTGCATCAGTGCACAAGGGTCCTGGGAAAAATGGTGGCTTCCTACTGTCAGGAATCGGCGCTCTGCTACGTCTCACCTACCAGCGCGCTGGTGTGCGGGCCTCCGGAGGTCATGGCCCCAGGTGCGGCTGCAGGTGTGTATGGACCGCAAGCGTCATCTTCCGCCTTGCTGAGTACCCCTGAGTCCGGTCCTATGTGCATTCTGCTGTGTGCCGGTGTCCTGCCTGTGAGGTCGTTGCCATGACTCCTGCACTCAGCTGATCCAGGTGTGCAATCCAGCACTATGTCTCCACCCAGAGTTCAGTGACCAATCACTGCAGAGCCATGGGTATAACTCCCAGTCCGTGGCTCACTCACATTGCCTCAGACAACGAGTCACATTCGGTGTGCCTTGTTCTCCGGACTCCTGTGTTCCTGTTTCCAGCGATTCCCCGTGGTTACCTCCTGTCATCTCATCTCACTTCAGCTCTCCTGTTTTCTTCAGACTTCATCCACAGCCAGTTACCAGCTCATCAAGCAGTAAGAGACTCTCCTCAGGTGTTGCATTCATTATTACCTGTGCACTGCTAATTGCATACCATCTGTGCATCTCTGCAAGTTATATCATCTCATTGCCTAGAGACTGTCTCCTGCTTGGGCCTAGTGTGTCCATAAGGACTTTGTTATACAGAGACTGTGTGCTTTTCAAGTCTTACCGGAGTTCTGTTTATTTTATTCACATTCAGCATCAAGTCACTTTATATTTCTGTTGCAAGAGACTTTTCAGTTGTTTTGGATTCAATTACCAATCACAGTTACTTTATTGCCTGGGTTCAGTTTGTCATTCACTGCTATGCCATTTACTCTGTGATTCCTGTATAATAAATATCAGCGCTTATGCGCCGGACTTTCATATTGCCTCCCCGCTTTATACATCGCACCAACACTGACCCACTAGCACCCCCGCCGGGGACAGACAAATCCAGAGACCTGACAGTTTGTCTGAGGCCAATGGACCCGGACGGCGGTCAGAGTGTGGGGTCAGGGACACTCCAAGGCTTAGTGTCACGACTAGATGGTCAAGAGGCTGCGCAGCAGCAGATTATACAATTTCTGCAAGAAATGTCTTCTCGCTTAGATACTCTGCAACAGTCATTTCCAACCTCAGTCTCTTCAGTGTCCTCATCAGTTTCTGTTCCTGTTCCTAGTTCCACAGTTTCTAACTCTCCAGTTGCTCCTGTTCCAATGTCTCGCATCCATCTACCTACTCCAAGTAAATTTGATGGTAATGCTAAGATGTGTCGTGGATTTTTGAATCAATGCGAGGTTCATTTTGAATTGCAACCACAGAACTTTCCAACACCTAGAACAAAGGTTGCTTATATTGTTTCTCTTTTAGCTGGCTCTGCCCTGAACTGGGTCTCTCCGCTGTGGGAGCGAGCAGATGCTTTGTTGAATAACTATACAGAGTTTGTTGCCGCATTCCGACGCATCTTTGATGAACCTGGGCGAACGACCTCTGCTTCTTCAGACCTCCTTCAGATCCGCCAGGGAACACGTACTGTGGGTCAGTACGTTATCCAGTTCCAGACATTGGCATCAGAGGTGAAGTGGAACAACCAGGCATTGGTTGCCGCCTTCTGGCATGGTCTTTCTGACCGCATAAAGGATGAGTTGACTACCCGAGACTTACCAGAGCAACTGGAAGCCCTGATTTCCCTATGCGTCAAGTTGGATCTACGTTTACGCGAGCGAGCCTGTGAACGCTCTCGAGGTGATCTTCGCAAGCACCGAGCTATGCCTCCTGTACAGTCTCTACCTATTATGGCTGATGAACCCATGCAGGTAAACAAGTTTCGTTTAACACCTGAGGAGCGGTCCAGAAGATTAAAGGAAAGACTGTGTCTCTATTGTGCTGCTGCTGGTCATCTGATTGGTTCCTGTCCTGCTCGGTCGGGAAAACGCCAGGTCCTAACTTGTAGAGGAGGAGTCAAGTTAGGGACCTTGAATAAAGCTCCTTCTTTTCAAGACCTTACATTACCTGTCACTTTGGAAATGCCAGATGGACTCCAGTCTCTATCCGCCTTAGTGGATTGTGGTGCTGCTGGGAATTTTATCACACAAGCTGCAGTGGATAGACTTCATCTCCCAGTGTCTAAACTATGTCGTCCAGTATATCTCACTGCCGTGGACGGAAGCCGTATTCCTGAAGGTTCCATCATTCAGCAAACCAAGCCAGTGGTTCTGGGAGTAGGCTTCCTGCATTCCGAGCTTATTGAGTTCCTGGTTATACCTAAAGCTGGCTATGAGATCGTACTGGGTATGCCTTGGCTTCAATTGCACAATCCGCAATTTGACTGGTCTATGTTACAGTTAACAGCATGGAGTTCCTCTTGTCATCAGTCATGTCTGGCTCAAGTACTTCCAATCAAGTCTTCAAGTGTAAAGTCTCAGTCTGGCCTTCCGGAGGCCTATCAGGAATTCACTGACGTCTTCAGTGAGAAAGCAGCGGATGTCTTGCCTCCCCATCGAGAGTGGGATTGTCCCATTGATTTGGTTCCAGGGAGCAAGCCGCCTAGAGGGCGTACATACCCTCTTTCAGTTCCAGAGACCCAAGCAATGAGTGTATACATTAAAGAAAATTTACAGAAAGGATTCATCCGTCCATCCTCTTCCCCAGCTGGTGCTGGATTCTTCTTCGTCAAGAAGAAAGATGGAGGACTTCGTCCCTGTATCGATTATCGGGGTTTAAATGACATCACGATTAAAAATAGCTACCCGTTACCTCTCATCACGGAGTTGTTCGACAGAGTTAGAGGTGCGTCCATCTTCACGAAACTGGATCTTCGCGGGGCTTATAATCTTATCAGGATCCGAAGTGGTGATGAGTGGAAAACTGCCTTCAATACTCGTGACGGCCACTATGAATATCTAGTGATGCCCTTCGGCTTGAGTAACGCCCCGGCCGTGTTTCAAAACTTTGTCAACGAAGTATTCAGAGATCTCCTGTATAAATGTGTGGTAGTTTACCTCGATGACATCTTGATATTCTCCCGTGATTTAGTTTCTCATCGCCAACAAGTAAAAGAGGTTCTTCGACGTCTTCGACAGAATCATCTGTATGGCAAGCTGTCCAAATGCACATTTGAAGCTTCTTCAATATCTTTCTTGGGATACATTATTTCCGGAACAGATCTTCAAATGGACCCAGCTAAACTGGAAGCTATAGAGAGCTGGGCTCTTCCAACAACACTCAAGTCAGTTCAACGTTTCATAGGCTTTGCTAATTACTACAGAAAGTTTATTAAAGGCTTCTCTACGTTAATAGCTCCAATCACCTGCCTTACCCGGAAAGGGGGGGATCCTTCCCAATGGTCTGACGCTGCACTGTCTGCTTTTCATAAAATAAAACAAGCTTTTATTTCAGCTCCTGTGTTACAACAGCCGGATGTCAATAAGGCCTTCATCCTGGAAGTAGATGCCTCAACGGTTGGCGTGGGCGCAGTCCTGTCCCAGGTGGGCGCTGATGGTAAGACTCACCCCTGTGGGTTTTTCTCTCGTAGGTTCTCACCTGCTGAAATTAACTATACCATCGGTGACCAGGAGCTGTTGGCAATCAAATTGGCTCTTGAAGAATGGAGGTATCTGCTGGAGGGTACGAGATTCCCTATTACCATCTACACGGATCACAAGAACCTTCTTTACCTGAAAGCTGCGCAGTGCCTGAATCCTCGGCAAGCAAGGTGGGCCCTATTCTTTTCCCGTTTTGACTTTAAGTTAATGTTTAGGCCTGGCTCACAAAACGTTAAAGCAGATGCTTTGTCTCGCTCTATGAGCTCAAATGAGGAATCTTCCGAACAGGCTGCTCGACCAGTATTAAATCCTGTGGTTTTCGCAGCTACAGGGGTGTCGCAAGTTCCACCTCCAGGCAAGATGTTTGTCTCTCCAGAGCTTCGTTCAAATCTCCTGTCTTGGGCTCATACGTCCAAATTTAATGGTCACCCTGGGGTTCTCAAGACTTTCAAGTTCCTGTCCCAAACGTATTGGTGGCCTCAAATGAAAATAGATATTCAAGAATTTATAGCTTCATGTCCCAAATGTGCTCAGCATAAAGTTCCTCGTCAAGCTCCCGCAGGCCAATTGTTACCCAATTCCATTCCCAAGCGCCCTTGGTCTCACCTATCGATGGATTTTATTTCAGATCTCCCTCCATCTAAAGGGTATGACACCATCTGGGTAGTAGTCGATAGATTTTCAAAAATGGCGCACTTCATTCCACTCATGGGGTTACCCTCTGCTCCAAAATTGGCACAGTTGTTTTGTCACGAAATATTTAGGTTACATGGTCTTCCAACAGAAATTATATCTGACCGAGGTGTACAATTTGTGGCCAAGTTCTGGAGGGCTCTGTGTTCTGCGCTACAAGTAAAACTAAAATTCTCTACGGCCTATCACCCTCAAACAAATGGGCAGACAGAGAGGGTAAATCAAGAGCTTGAGACCTGTTTGAGACTGTATATCTCTTCTTCACAGGATGACTGGGTAGAATTATTGCCCTGGGCAGAGTTTGCTCATAATTTTCGTTATCATACTTCTACAGATACAACTCCTTTTTTCGCAGTTTATGGACAGCATCCTAGAGTACCTGATTTCCAAGAGTTACCCGTCATAGATGTGCCTGCGGCTGCTTCTGCTCTTCAGCGGTTCGCTCAAATTTGGAAGAAGATTCATTTATCTCTTAAAAAGGTTTCTCAACGGTATAAAATGTTTGCGGATCGAAAGAGACGAGCAGTTCCTAGTTTAAAACCGGGCGACAAAGTCTGGTTATCTACCCGAAATCTCCGTCTCAGAGTTCCATCAATGAAATTTGCTCCACGGTTTATTGAGCCATTCTCGGTGGAAAGTGTTATAAATCCAGTGGCTTATAAGTTAAAACTGCCTGCTTTTTTGAAAATTCCCAACTCATTCCATATTTCTCTCCTCAGACCACTAATTCTCAATCGTTTCCAGAGAACGCTTCCAGCAGCTCCAAAAGTACAAACTCATCGGGGCGTGGAATACGAGGTGGAAAGGATCTTAGACTCTCGACATCGTTATGGTCATTTGCAATACCTGATTGACTGGTCTGGATATGGTCCTGAAGAAAGAAGTTGGGTTAACGCCACGGATGTCCATGCTCCACGGTTGGTCCAAGCCTTCCACAGACTCTTCCCTGCCAAGCCTCGTGGGTGTTCGGTGCCCACCCATAAAGGAGGGGGTACTGTCAGGAATCGGCGCTCTGCTACGTCTCACCTACCAGCGCGCTGGTGTGCGGGCCTCCGGAGGTCATGGCCCCAGGTGCGGCTGCAGGTGTGTATGGACCGCAAGCGTCATCTTCCGCCTTGCTGAGTACCCCTGAGTCCGGTCCTATGTGCATTCTGCTGTGTGCCGGTGTCCTGCCTGTGAGGTCGTTGCCATGACTCCTGCACTCAGCTGATCCAGGTGTGCAATCCAGCACTATGTCTCCACCCAGAGTTCAGTGACCAATCACTGCAGAGCCATGGGTATAACTCCCAGTCCGTGGCTCACTCACATTGCCTCAGACAACGAGTCACATTCGGTGTGCCTTGTTCTCCGGACTCCTGTGTTCCTGTTTCCAGCGATTCCCCGTGGTTACCTCCTGTCATCTCATCTCACTACAGCTCTCCTGTTTTCTTCAGACTTCATCCACAGCCAGTTACCAGCTCATCAAGCAGTAAGAGACTCTCCTCAGGTGTTGCATTCATTATTACCTGTGCACTGCTAATTGCATACCATCTGTGCATCTCTGCAAGTTATATCATCTCATTGCCTAGAGACTGTCTCCTGCTTGGGCCTAGTGTGTCCATAAGGACTTTGTTATACAGAGACTGTGTGCTTTTCAAGTCTTACCGGAGTTCTGTTTATTTTATTCACATTCAGCATCAAGTCACTTTATATTTCTGTTGCAAGAGACTTTTCAGTTGTTTTGGATTCAATTACCAATCACAGTTACTTTATTGCCTGGGTTCAGTTTGTCATTCACTGCTATGCCATTTACTCTGTGATTCCTGTATAATAAATATCAGCGCTTATGCGCCGGACTTTCATATTGCCTCCCCGCTTTATACATCGCACCAACACTGACCCACTAGCACCCCCGCCGGGGACAGACAAATCCAGAGACCTGACACCTACGAAGCAATTCCATTCGGCAGATTCCACGCAAGAACTTTCCAGTGGGACCTGCTGGAAAAATGGTCCGGATCGCATCTTCAGATGCATCAGCGGATAACCCTGTCACCAAAGACAAGGGTGTCTCTTCTGTGGTGGTTGCAGAGTGCTCATCTTCTAGAGGGCGCAGATTCGGCATTCAGGACTGGGTCCTGGTGACCACGGATGCCAGCCTGCGAGGCTGGGGAGCAGTCACACAGGGAAGAAATTTCCAGGGCTTGTGGTAAAGCCTGGAGACATCACTTCACATAAATATCTTGGATCTAAGGGCCATTTACAATGCCCTAAGCCAAGCAAGACCTCTGCTTTAAGGTCAGCCGGTGCTGATCCAGTCGGACAACATCACGGCAGTCGCCCACGTAGACAGACAGGGCGGCACAAGAAGCAGGAGGGCAATGGCAGAAGCTGCAAGGATTTTTCGCTGGGCGGAAAATCATGTGATAGCATTGTCAGCAGTGTTCATTCCGGGAGTGAATAACTGGGAAACAGACTTCCTCAGCAGAAGTCTTCCACATGATTGTAAACCGTTGGGAAAAACCAAAGGTGGACATGATGGCGTCCCGCCTAAAAAAAAAAAAAAAAAAAAAATTGGACAGGTATTGCGCCAGGTCAAGGGACCCTCAGGCAATAGCTGTGGACGCTCTGGTAACACCGTGGGTGTACCAGTCAGTGTATGTGTTCCCTCCTCTTCCTCTCTTACCAAAAGTACTGAGAATTATAAGACGGAGGGGAGTAAGAACTATACTCGTGGCTCCGGATTGGCCAAGAAGGACTTGGTACCCGGAACTTCAAGAGATGCTCACGGAGGACCCGTGGCCTCTACCGCTAAGAAGGGACCTGCTCCAGCAAGGACCCTGTCTATTCCAAGACTTACCGCGGCTGCGTTTGACGGCATGGCGGTTGAACGCCGGATCTTGAAGGAAAAAGGCATTCCGGATGAAGTCATCCCTACCCTGATCAAAGCCAGGAAGGATGAAACCGCAAAACATTATCACCGCATTTGGCGAAAATATATTGCGTGGTGCGAGGCCAGTAAGGCCCCGATGGAGGAATTTCAACTTGGTCGATTCCTGCATTTCCTGCAAACAGGAGTGTCTATGGGCCTAAAATTGGGGTCCATTAAGGTTCAAATTTCGGCCCTGTCAATTTTCTTCCAGAAAGAACTAGCTTCAGTTCCTGAAGTTCAGACGTTTGTAAAAGGGGTACTGCATATACAGCCTCCTTTTTGTGCCTCCAGTGGCACCTTGGGATCTCAATGTAGTTTTGGGGTTCCTAAAGTCACAATGGTTTGAACCACTTGAATCTGTGGAGTTAAAATATCTCACATGGAAAGTGGTCATGCTGTTGGCCCTGGCCTCGGCCAGGCGCGTGTCAGAATTAAACAAATATATTTGCACCTGGCGCTCGTCACAAAACCCAGTGAAAGCAGCTGACCTCTGAGGGTTGATCCAAAAAACCCTCCATCTTTGTTGCTATAGCGTGTCAGAATTGGCGGCTTTATCCTGAAAAAGCCCTTATCTGATCTTCCATTCAGACAGGGCGGAATTGAGGACTCATCCTCATTTTCTCCCTAAGGTGGTTTCAGTGTTTCATCTGAACCAACCTATTGTGGTACCTGCGGCTACTAGTGACTTGGAGGACTCCAAGTTGTTGGACATAGTCAGGGCCCTGAAAATATATGTTTCCAGGACGGCTGGAGTCAGAAAATCTGACTCGCTGTTTATCCGGTATGCACCCAACAAGTTGGGTGCTCCTGCTTCTAAGCAGACTATTGCTCGTTGGATTTGTAATACAATTCAGCTTGCACATTCTGTGGCAGGCCTGCCACAGCCAAAATCTGTAAAAGCCCATTCCACAAGGAAGGTGTGCTCATCTTGGGCGGCTGCCCGAGGGGTCTCGGCTTTACAACTTTGCCGAGCAGCTCCTTGGTCAGGGGCAAACACGTTTGCAAAATTCTACAAATTTGATACCCTGGCTGATGAGGACCTGGAGTTCTCTCATTCGGTGCTGCAGAGTCATCCGCACTCTCCCGCCCGTTTGGGAGCTTTGGTATAATCCCCATGGTCCTTACGGAGTTCCCAGCATCCACTAGGACGTCAGAGAAAATAAGATTTTACTCACCGGTAAATCTATTTCTCGTAGTCCGTAGTGGATGCTGGGCGCCCATCCCAAGTGCGGATTGTCTGCAATACTTGTATATAGTTATTGCCTAACTAAATCCGGTTATTGTTGTTGTGAGCCATCTATCCAGAGGCTCCTCTGTTATCATGCTGTTAACTGGGTTCAGATCACAGGTTGTACGGTGTGATTGGTGTGGCTGGTATGAGTCTTACCCGGGATTCATAAATCCTTCCTTATTGTGTACGCTCGTCCGGGCACAGTATCCTAACTGAGGCTTGGAGGAGGGTCATGGGGGAGGAGCCAGTGCACACCAGGTAGTCCTAAAGCTTTACTTTTGTGCCCAGTCTCCTGCGGAGCCGCTATTCCCCATGGTCCTTACGGAGTTCCCAGCATCCACTACGGACTACGAGAAATAGATTTACCGGTGAGTAAAATCTTATTTTCCTCTATCCTGACTAGTCCCCCAGTTCCTGCCGCTGAAAAACATCCCCACAGCATGATGCTGCCACCACCATGCTTCACTGTAGGGATGATATTGGCCTGGTGATGAGCGGTGCCTGGTTTCCTCCAAATATGACGCCTGGCATTCACGCCAAAGAGTTCAATCTTTGTCTCATCTGACCAGATAATTTTGTTTCTCATGGTCTGAGTCCTTCAGGTGCATTTTGGCAGACTCCAGGCGGGCTGCCATGTGCTTTTTACTAAGGAGTGGCTTCCGTCTGGCCACTCTACCATACAGGCCTGATTGGTGGATTGCTGCAGAGATGGTTGTCCTTCTGGAAGGTTCTCCTCTCTCCACAGAGGAATGCTGGAGCTCTGACAGAGTTACCATCGGGTTCTTGGTCACCTCCCTGACTAGGACCCTTCTCCCCTGATCGCTCAGTCTAGACGGCCGACCAGCTCTAGGAAGAGTCCTGGTGGTTCCAAACTTCTTCTATTTATGGACGATGGAGGCCACTGTGCTCATTGGGACCTTCAAAGCAGCAGATATTTTTCTGTACCCTTTCCCAGATTTGTGCCTCGAGACAATCCTGTCTCGGAGGTCTACAGACAATTCCTTTGACTTCATGCTCGGTTTGTGCTCAGACATGCACTGTCAAGTGTGGGACCTTATATAGACAGGTGTGTGCCTTTCCATATCATGTCCAATCAACTGAATTTACCACAGGTGGACTCCAATTAAGCTGTAGGAACATCTCAAGGAGGATCAGTGGAAACAGGATGCACCTGAGCTCAATTTCGAGCTTCACGGCAAAGGCTGTGCATACTTATGTACATGTGCTTTGTTCGTTTTTTTATTTTTAATAAATTTGCAAAAATCTCAAAAACACTTTTTTTCACATTGTCATTATGGGGTATTGTGTGTAGAGTTTGGAGGGAAAAAAACTATTTATTCAATTTTGGAATAAGGCTGTAACATAACAAAATGTGGAAAAAGTGAAGCGCTGTGAATACTTTCCTAATGCACTGTATGTATTTACTTTTACTTAATTTAAAAGTTACATGGGTGGTCCTGACATGGACCCTGGGTTAATTAACAAGCCTTGACAGGGATTACAAACGAGGAAAGACAACTCTGTTTTGCTGGGGCACTTTTTGAGATAATATTAAAACATAACTTTTATTATGACTTCAAAATGACTCACAAAGACATAACAGCATATAAGATAAAATAATAAAACAAGTATTATTATATACTGATGTACCTCTCGCAACTATAGATATGAACGTGTATTTCACTGTTGATTATAGGGGGTCATTCCGAGATGATTGTAGATGTGCTAAATTTAGCACAGCTCCGATCATGTCCCCTGACATGCGGGGGGACGCCCAGCACAGGGCTATCCCACCTCACATGTCAGTGCCTGCCCCCCCCCCTGCAGAAGTGCAAAGGCATCGCACAGTGGCAGTCGCCTGCGTTGGCTGGACCGCGCCCATGAAACAGCGGCCAAATGCCGCCGTTCCGCCTTCCCTGCCCAGCGACTGCCTCTACCTGTCAATCAGGCAGAGGCGATCGTAGCGGCCCGACGTCCTTCAGCCGCCAGGCATGCGCCGACATACTGTGGCGCCGGCGCATGCGCAGTTCTGACTCTATCGCACCGCTGTGATAAACTGCAGCGTGCGATCGAGTCAGAATGACCCCCATACTCCTGTAAATTATGTGAAGTCTGTTGTGACTATTTACGTATATATCTCTTAAAGTCTCACAACCTGGGACAGGGGATCAGTATGAAATACCTACAACCAAAATCCCAACGGTCAAAATACCATCAACAATTGACCAACGGTCATTTTGGCCTTGTCTGTATTTTGACCATTGGGAATTTGATTGTAGGTAAATTGACCGCGTCCCTGGGACAGATGGAATTGCATTCCCCTTATGTGTGCTGTTGTTTCTGTGAAAGGTTACAATACATTAATATGTTGCTTTGTTAGGCAGCTGTATGAAATCCAGATAGCTACTTGTTACAAGTGTAACATAGGAAGCAGTATTGTCCGTTATTCACATTACACCAGGCAGTCGTACCCCTTATACACTTTATGCCACAAAGTAGAGCCTTTTATATATGTTACACAACATGGTAGAGTCGCTTAAATTTGTTATGCCACAGTAGAGCTGTTTATACACATTACACCCATAGTAGAGCCACTTATACATGTTTGTCTGCAGATTCTAATGCAGAAAGAGGTGCTGCAGCAGCAGCCGGGGCAGAGAGAGGTGCTGCAACAGCCAGTGTAAAGAGAGGTGCTGCAGCAGCCGAGCAAGAAAGAGGTGCTGCAGCAGCCGTGGCATAGAGAGGTGCTGCAGCAGCTGGGGCAGAAAGGGATGCTGGTCCGGGTCAGGATATCACTATTGGCGAGGGGGGAGGGGCCCTGCCCAGATTAAACCGAGTGTAGTTCTGTGCACATTTTTCCTTTTTAATTTGAAATTGAAACACATGTTTGACTATGTAATCTGTAACCCTTTTTTATTACATCATTTATATATTTACATTGTGCCATTTCTGTAACTAAGCATTGTACTCCCTTTATGTAAATAGAGTGTTCTTTTATTAGTGTGCTTTTATATGTCTTTTAGGAAGCTATTAGATTGCTAAGGTTATTATATAACTATTATTGATTACTAGAAGCAGGGAGAGACCATCTGAGTGCTCATTTGTGTCGCAGAGACTGCGCAATTGTGATAGATTGATAGGGGACTTGTGGCTGCCATCGGCACGTTATCGCTTTCAGCAATGACATATGCACATGCCTGTGGCAGTAGCAGAGTCTCTGTGTATGTGTCTGTGCGTCTGAGAACGCAGGCTGATTGTAGTGACACGCCAGCAGCACTCCCATTACACGCCCACATGACAGCCTTTTTCTGCGCCCCCTTCAGACCAACTCCCAGACACCACCCAGGTGCGGCATCTGTCATACCAGCAGCTCCGTATGCAATAGCGCCTTTCTGCATACACTCAGGGCAACGCATGCAGCATAGAAGGTTTTCAGTAGCAAATAATCACTCTTTGCCCAAACATCAAAATTGCGCGGTGTTAGCGTCCTCCTCTGAACAGTGCTGTAACAAGGCTCAACTGCACACTGGGCTGGCCCTGCTTCCTGAGCACCCAACGTCATTATATTGCAGAGAGGGGGTGGAGCATCAACGCCGGTAAGTGCAGCATTTACCAGGGGATCGGTATGTGATCCCAGCAGTGGTGAGGTAAGAATTCTACCTCCCCCTACCCCTGTCTCTCCTTTACCGCAGCCTAACTCTAACCTCCACCCTTAGGGGTACATTTACTAAGGTGGGAGATTTTTAGAACTGGTGATGTTGCCCATAGCAACCAATCAGATTATATCTACTATCTGCTAGAAGCAGCTAGATAAATGGTAAGTAGAATCTGATTGGTTGCCATGGGCAACATCACCAGTTCTACAAATCTCCCACCTTAGTAAATGTACCCCTTAGTGTCTAAACCTAACCCCCCTTTCCACAGCTGGTATCCAGTCTCTTGGTTGACCACACTTTGGTCGACAATGTCTAGGTCGACCACAATTAGTCGACAGTAACTAGGTCGACAGGGTCTCTAGGTCGACAGGGTATCTAGGTCGACATGTTCTAGGTCAACAGGTCAAAATGTCGACATGAGGTTTTTTGGGGGTTTTAAAATCTTTTTTTTTTTTATACTCTTTTATACTTTCCAATCCACGTGGACTACGATTGGGAATGGTAACCTGTGCTGAGCGCAGTGGTAGCGGAGTGAGGCACCTTGCCCGAGCCATGTGAGGGGACACAGTACACTAATTAGGGTTCCTGGTCACTGTACGGAGAAAACGAAAAAAAAAAAAAAACTCATGTTGATCTTTTGACGTGTCGACCTAGAACATGTCAACCTAGAAACCCTGTCGACCTAGTTACTGTCAACCAATAGTGGTCGACCTAGACACCGTTGACCTACTGTAAGTGTGATGGACCCTCCATACCACACCCCCACAGCCTAACCCTAACCCTCCCTTAGTGCCTAAACCTAACCCTTCCCCCCTCCCGGTGGTGCCTATCCCTAACCCCCCTTCCCAGCAGCCTAACCCTAACCTCCCTTCCCCTCAGCCTAACCGCAACTTCCCTTCCCCGCAGCCTAACCCTAACCCCCCTTCCCCGCAGCCTAACCCTCCCCCTTAGTGCCTAAACCTAACTCTTCCCCCCTCCCGGAGGTGCCTAACCGTAACCCCCCTTCTCCACAGCCTAACCCCAACCACCGATCGCACACCCCTAGTTACAGCCCTACTTATGAATCAGGACCTTTATCTCTCTCCAAGGCTTGATACATGTCTCCAGTATCGGACTGGAGCATGAAGGGCCCACCAGGGGAATACAGTAGTAGGGGCCCATACTAAGGGGTGTGGCCAGCCCCATAGAGGCTCCTTTATAAATATATACAGTAAACACTGCTAGCGCATGTATGATAATGTACAGCAATACCCTGCAGATAATACACCACAGTCCTGTGCAGTATAATGCAGTGCCGTAACTAGACATTTTAGCGCTGTGTGCAACAAATGGCATTGGCGCCCCCCCCCCCCCATAATGCGTAGGCGCGCACAAAAATGATAAGGGCGTGGATTCACAGGGAAGGGGTGTGGCCACACAATAATACCAATTCAGATTACGGTGCACAGTAGTCTCCATTATTTAAACTACGCCACACAGTAGCGCCACTAAACCAGGTAGAGCCCCTTTTACACATTACGACAGAGTCCACCTTCTACATATTACAGCAGTGTCCACTTTTTACACATTACGGCAGACAGCGTCCCCTTTTTTACACATTATGGCAGACAGCGTCCCCCTTTTTACACATTACGGCAGACAGCGTCCACTTTTTACATATTACGGCAGACAGCGTCCCTTTTTACACATTACGGCAGACAGCGTCCCCCTTTTTACACATTATGGCAGACAGTGTCCACTTTTTACACATTACAGCAGACAGCGTCCCCCTTTTTACAAATTGCGACAGACAGCGTCCACTTTTTACATATTACGGCAGACAGCGTCCAGCTTTTACACTTAACGGCAGACAGCGTTCACTTTTTACACATTACGGCAGACAGCGTCCCCCTTTTTACACATTACGGCAGACAGCGTCCCCTTTTTACACATTACGGCAGACAGCGTCCCCGTTTTTACACATTACAGCAGACAGCGTCCACTTTTCACACATTACGGCAGACAGCATCCACTTTTTAAATATCAGCAGACAGGGTCCACCTTTTTACACATTACGGCAGACAGAGTCCCCCTTTTTACACATTACGGCAGACAGCGTCCACTTTTTACACATTATGGCAGAGTCCACCTTTTACACTTTACGGCAGACAGCGTCCACTTTTCTCTGACGTCCTAGTGGATGCTGGGAACTCCGTAAGGACCATGGGGAATAGCGGCTCCGCAGGAGACGGGGCACAAAAGTAAAGCTTTAGGACTACCTGGTGTGCACTGGCTCCTCCCCCTATGACCCTCCTCCAAGCCTCAGTTAGATTTTTGTGCCCGAACGAGAAGGGTGCACACTAGGTGGCTCTCCTGAGCTGCTTAGTGAAAAGTTTAGTTTTAGGTTTTTTATTTTCAGTGAGACCTGCTGGCAACAGGCTCACTGCATCGAGGGACTAAGGGGAGAAGAAGCGAACTCACCTGCGTGCAGAGTGGATTGGGCTTCTTAGGCTACTGGACACCATTAGCTCCAGAGGGATCGAACACAGGCCCAGCCATGGAGTCCGGTCCCAGAGCCGCGCCGCCGGCCCCCTTACAGAGCCAGAAGCAAGAAGAGGTCCGGAAAATCGGCGGCAGAAGACATCCTGTCTTCACCAAGGTAGCGCACAGCACTGCAGCTGTGCGCCATTGCTCCTCAGCACACTTCACACTTCGGTCACTGAGGGTGCCCTGAGCAGCAATAAAAACACCTTGGCTGGCGAAAATACATCACATATAGCCCCCAGGGCTATATGGATGAATTTTAACCCCTGCCAGAATCCATAAAAAAGCAGGAGAAAAGTCCGCGAAAAAGGGGCGGAGCCTATCTCCTCAGCACACTGGCGCCATTTTCCCTCACAGCTCCGTTGGAGGGAAGCTCCCTGGCTCTCCCCTGCAGTCACTACACTACAGAAAGGGTTAAAAAAGAGAGGGGGGCACTAATTAGGCGCAGTATTAACAATACAGCAGCTATAAGGGGAAAAACACTTATATAAGGTTATCCCTGTATATATATAGCGCTCTGGTGTGTGCTGGCAAACTCTCCCTCTGTCTCCCCAAAGGGCTAGTGGGGTCCTGTCCTCTATCAGAGCATTCCCTGTGTGTGTGCTGTGTGTCGGTACGTTTGTGTCGACATGTATGAGGAGGAAAATGATGTGGAGGCGGAGCAAATTGCCTGTAATAGTGATGTCTCCCCCTGGGGGGTCGACACCTGAGTGGATGAACTGTTGGAAGAATTACGTGACAGTGTCAGCTCTTTACAAAAGACAGTTGATGACATGAAACAGCCGGCTACTCAGCTTGTGCCTGTCCAGACGTCTCATAGGCCGTCAGGGGCTCTAAAGCGCCCGTTACCTCGGATGGCAGATACAGACGTCGACACGGATACTGACTCCAGTGTCGACGGTGAAGAGACAAACGTGACTTCCAGTAGGGCCACACGTTACATGATTGAGGCAATGAAAAATGTTTTACACATTTCTGATAATACAAGTACCACTAAAAAGGGTATTATGTTCGGTGAGAAAAAACTACCTGTAGTTTTTCCTGAATCTGAGGAATTAAATGAAGTGTGTGATGAAGCGTGGGTTTCCCCCGATAAAAAACTGATAATTTCTAAAAAAAATATTGGCATTATATCCTTTCCCGCCAGAGGTTAGGGTGCGTTGGGAAACACCCCCTAGGGTGGATAAAGCGCTCACACGCTTGTCAAAACAGGTGGCTCTACCCTCACCTGAGACCGCCGCCCTTAAGGATCCTGCTGATAGAAAGCAGGAGGGTATCCTCAAATGTATTTACACACATACTGGTGTTATACTGCGACCAGCAATTGCCTCAGCCTGGATGTGCAGTGCTGGGTTGGCGTGGTCGGATTCCCTGACTGAAAATATTGATACCCTAGATAGGGACAGTATATTACTGACTATAGAGCATTTAAAAGATGCATTTCTATATATGCGTGATGCACAGCGGGATATTTGCAGACTGGCATCAAGAGTAAGTGCGCTGTCCATTTCTGCCAGAAGAGGGTTATGGACGCAACAGTGGTCAGGTGATGCGGATTCCAAACGGCATATGGAAGTATTGCCTTCTAAAGGGGAGGAGTTATTTGGGGTCGGTCTTTCAGACCTGGTGGCCACGGCAACAGCTGGGAAATCCACGTTTTTACCCCAGGTCGCCTCTCAACATAAGAAGACGCCGTATTATCAGGCGCAGTCCTTTCGTTCCCATAAGGGCAATCGGGCAAAAGGCTCCTCTTTTCTGCCCCGTGGCAGAGGGAGAGGAAAAAGGCTGCAGCAAACAGCCAGTTCCCAGGAACAGAAGCCCTCTCCCGCTTCTGCCAAGCCCTCAGCATGACGCTGGGGCTTTACAAGCGGACTCAGGCACGGTGGGGGCCCGTCTCAAGAATTTCAGCGCGCAGTGGGCTCACTCGCAAGTAGACCCCTGGATCCTTCAGGTGATATCTCAGGGGTACAAATTGGAATTCGAGACGTCTCCCCCTCGCCGTTTCCTAAAGTATGCTTTACCGACGTCTCCCTCCGACAGGGAGGCAGTATTGGATGCCATTCACAAGCTGTATTCCCAGCAGGTGATAATCAAGGTACCCCTCCTGCAACAGGGAAAGGGGTATTATTCCACACTATTCGTGGTACCGAAGCCGGACGGCTCGGTGAGACCGATTTTAAATCTAAAATCTTTGAACACCTACATACAGAGGTTCAAATTCAAGATGGAGTCACTCAGAGCGGTGATTGCGAACCTGGAAGAAGGGGACTATATGGTGTCTCTGGACATCAAGGATGCTTACCTTCATGTCCCAATTTACCCTTCTCACCAAGGGTACCTCAGGTTTGTGGTACAGAACTGTCACTATCAGTTTCAGACGCTGCCGTTTGGATTGTCCACGGCACCCCGGGTCTTTACCAAGGTAATGGCCGAAATGATGATACTCCTTCGAAGGAAGGGAGTTTTAGTTATCCCTTACTTGGACGATTTCCTGATAAGGGCAAGATCCAGGGAACAGTTGGAGGTCGGAGTAGCACTATCTCAGGTAGTGTTGCGGCAGCATGGTTGGATTCTCAATATTCCAAAATCGCAGCTGATTCCGACGACTCGTCTTCTGTTCTTAGGGATGATCCTGGACACAGTCCAGAAAAAGGTGTTTCTCCCGGAGGAGAAAGCCAGGGAGTTATCCGAGCTAGTCAGGAACCTCCTAAAACCGAGCCAGGTCTCAGTGCATCACAGCAGTTTCCACACAAGAATTTTCCAGTGGGACCTGCTGGACAAATGGTCCGGGTCGCATCTTCAGATGCATCAGCGGATAACCCTGTCACCAAGGACAAGGGTGTCTCTCCTGTGGTGGTTGCAGAGTGCTCATCTTCTAGAGGGCCGCAGATTCGGCATTCAGGACTGGGTCCTGGTGACCACGGATGCCAGCCTGCGAGGCTGGGGAGCAGTCACACAGGGAAGGAATTTCCAGGGCTTATGGTCAAGCCTGGAGACATCACTTCACACAAATATCCAGGAGCTAAGGGCCATTTACAATGCTCTAAGCTTAGCAAGACCTCTGCTTCAAGGTCAGCCGGTGTTGATCCAGTTGGACAACATCACGGCAGTCGCCCACGTAAACAGACAGGGCGGAACAAGAAGCAGGAGGGCAATGGCAGAAGCTGCAAGGATTCTTCGCTGGGCGGAAAATCATGTGATAGCACTGTCAGCAGTGTTCATTCCGGGAGTGGACAACTGGGAAGCAGACTTCCTCAGCAGGCACGACCTCCACCCGGGAGAGTGGGGACTTCATCCAGAAGTCTTCCACATGATTGTAAACCGTTGGGAAAAACCAAAGGTGGACATGATGGCGTCCCGCCTCAACAAAAAACTGGACAGGTATTGCGCCAGGTCAAGGGACCCTCAGGCAATAGCTGTGGACGCTCTGGTAACGCCGTGGGTGTACCAGTCAGTGTATGTGTTCCCTCCTCTGCCTCTCATACCCAAGGTACTGAGAATTATAAGACGGAGAGGAGTAAGAACTATACTCGTGGCTCCGGATTGGCCAAGAAGGACTTGGTACCCGGAACTTCAAGAGATGCTCACGGAGGACCCGTGGCCTCTACGTCTAAGAAGGGACCTGCTCCAGCAAGGACCCTGTCTGTTCCAAGACTTACCGCAGCTGCGTTTGACGGCATGGCGGTTGAATGCCGGATCCTGAAGGAAAAAGGCATTCCTGATGAAGTCATCCCTACCCTGATCAAAGCCAGGAAGGATGTAACCGCAAAACATTATCACCGTATTTGGCGAAAATATGTTGCGTGGTGCGAGGCCAGTAAGGCCCCGACGGAGGAATTTCAACTGGGTCGATTCCTACATTTCCTGCAAACAGGAGTGTCTATGGGCCTGAAATTGGGTCCATTAAGGTTCAAAATTCGGCCCTGTCAATTTTCTTCCAAAAAGAACTAGCTTCAGTCCCTGAAGTTCAGACGTTTGTAAAAGGGGTACTGCATATACAGCCTCCTTTTGTGCCTCCAGTGGCACCTTGGGATCTCAATGTAGTTTTGGGGTTCCTAAAGTCACATTGGTTTGAACCACTTAAATCCGTGGATTTGAAATATCTCACATGGAAAGTGGTCATGCTATTGGCCCTGGCCTCGGCCAGGCGCGTGTCAGAATTGGCGGCTTTATCCTGTAAAAGCCCTTATCTGATTTTCCATTCGGGCAGGGCGGAATTGAGGACTCGTCCTCAGTTTCTCCCTAAGGTGGTTTCAGCGTTTCACTTGAACCAACCTATTGTGGTGCCTGCGGCTACTAGGGACTTGGAGGACTCCAGGTTGCTAGACGTTGTCAGGGCCCTAAAAATATATGTTTCCAGGACGGCTGGAGTCAGAAAATCTGACTCGCTGTTTATCCTGTATGCACCCAACAAGCTGGGTGCTCCTGCTTCTGAGCAGTCTATTGCTCGTTGGATTTGTAGTACAATTCAACTTGCACATTCTGTGGCAGGCCTGCCACAGCCAAAATCTGTAAATGCCCACTCCACAAGGAAGGTGGGCTCATCTTGGGCGGCTGCCCGAAGGGTCTCGGCTTTACAACTTTGCCGAGCAGCTACTTGGTCAGGAGCAAATACGTTTGCAAAATTCTACAAATTTGATACCCTGGCTGAGGAGGACCTGGAGTTCTCTCATTCGGTGCTGCAGAGTCATCCGCACTCTCCCGCCCGTTTGGGAGCTTTGGTATAATCCCCATGGTCCTTTACGGAGTTCCCAGCATCCACTAGGACGTCAGAGAAAATAAGAATTTACTCACCGGTAATTCTATTTCTCGTAGTCCGTAGTGGATGCTGGGCGCCCATCCCAAGTGCGGATTATCTGCAATACTTGTACATAGTTATTGTTAACTAAATCGGGTTATTGTTGTAGTGAGCCATCCTTTGAGAGGCTCCTCTGTTATCATACTGTTAACTGGGTTCAGATCACAAGTTGTACGGTGTGATTGGTGTGGCTGGTTTGAGTCTTACCCGGGATTCATAAATCCTTCCTTATTGTGTACGCTCGTCCGGGCACAGTATCCTAACTGAGGCTTGGAGGAGGGTCATAGGGGGAGGAACCAGTGCACACCAGGTAGTCCTAAAGCTTTACTTTTGTGCCCAGTCTCCTGCGGAGCTGCTATTCCCCATGGTCCTTACGGAGTTCCCAGCATCCACTACGGACTACGAGAAATAGAATTACCGGTGAGTAAATTCTTATTTTTACACTTTACGGCAGACAGCGCCCCCCTTTTTACACATTATGGCAGACAGCGTACACTTTTTACACATTACAGCAGACAGCGTCCCCCTTTTTACACATTACGGCAGACAGCATCCACTTTTTACACATTACGGCAGACAGCGTCCCCCTTTTTACACATTACGGCAGACAGCGTCCACTTTTTACACTTTATGGCAGACAGCGTCCCCCTTTTTATACATTACGGCAGACAGCGTCCTCTTTTTACACATTACGTCAGACAGAGTCCACCTTTTACACTTTACGGCAGACAGTGTCCACTTTTTACACTTTACGGCAGATAGCGTCCCCCTTTTTACACATTACGGCAGACAGAGTCCACTTTTTACACATTACGGCAGACAGAGTCCACCTTTTACACTTTACGGCAGACAGCATCCACTTTTCACACATTACGGCAGACAGTGTCCCCGTTTTTACACATTATGGCAAACAGAGTCCACCTTTTACACTTTACGGCAGATAGCGTCCACTTTTTACACATTACGGCAGACAGCGTCCCACTTTTTGCACATTACGGCAGACAGAGTTCACCTTTTCACTTTACGGCAGACAGCGTCCATTTTTTCCACATTACAGCAGACAGCGTCCCCAGCATTAAGTGAGGGTACCGGGCGCAGTTATTTGCATTGCTTTTCTGGAATTCCAGACTTCTACTCTCTCTCTCTCACTATACCTTATATATATATATATATATATACATACACTGGACATATACATATATATATATATATATATATATATATATACACAGCAGAGGAAGGGATTCATATTCTATGCAGTGCCGCCCAAGTCCACCCCAGCCTGTAAACTGTATAGCCCTGTCTATTTTTTTACCTCCCCTCCTCCTGTCTTCTTTATCGTTTGGGCAGCTCCTGCTGCCGCTGCCTCCGTGGATCTTTTCCGTCCGGCTCCGGCACACATTATCCCCATTTTGGCACTGAGCCGCTGACGATGCTGCAGGCACTGGGGGAGAGGAAGAGGGTGCAGAGCCGCACAGTGGAAGGAGAGGGACGGCTCTGAGATACGCCACAACCAATTAGTGCGCTGCTGCGGCTCCCTCCCTCCACGTCCTTCCCTCCTGCACCCGGCGCTGCTGCTCCTCTCTGGCGGCATTGTAATGAGTCAGTGTGACTCATTACAATGCCGCTGAGTAAATTAACGGGGATGCGGCCAGTTGCGCCCCCAGGGTGACTGCGCTGTGTGCCAGGCAAACATGTAGTTATGGCTCTGGTATAATGTATCATATTTATAATGTGTAACTTAATTGCACAGTCTGGAGCTTGATCCTTAGAGGAGGAGGAGTGGCCCTAGGTAGTGGGGCCCACCAGGGGTTTCCCCCGGAGGGCCAGTCCAACACTGCATGTCCCCCTAGTTCTGTTAGTTGAATCACATATATCCTTAAAAGCCCTACTCTCTCTTCTTATACTGTAGAAGAATTGCAAATAAGTTATTTTATTCATAATAGAGTAGTAATAATAATAATAATAATAATGTTATGTATACAGTATAGCACACTTCTCCCAATAGGTCTTAGAGTGCCTTACATTTGCATTTACAGCACACTATACAAATAAGCTTAACAAGGGACAATAGTGAAACGCGTGAGTCTCAGGAAAGTCTGTCTATGAAGGGTTCTAGAGTGGCGGCCTCTCGCACTGTGCGCGGAAGTGAGTTCCGTAGAGCCGGAGCCGCAGAGCTGAAAGCTCAACCCCCAGATGAATTCAGGAAGATTCTAGGTACTGCGAATAGTTTGTTGTATATTGCTGAGCCGTTCCTCTGATAAATAATATGTTGGCAAAACCTTCAGTAAATGAAGAACAAGAACATGTCAGAAATATCAAGAAGGAAAAGTAATAAAATAAGACCTTGACCTGGCAACGTGCGCATTTTGCTGCAGGCCAGAATTATGAGCTGTCCTGGCTAAGGAGCACAGAGGTTACAAAACTGATATAAGGGGATAAAAAATGCAAAGAGTGACTGAAAAGAGATCAATTCTGGATTCACAAGATTAATACCAGATGTCTTCACAGTTTCAATCAAATACTGAATATGGGAACTTTTCTTAAAGTGAAATAAAATAAAGCACAATTATAGAATATGAACAGCATTAATTTAACAGCCTGACACACCCACTGCCCGCTGTGTACATGTAGTGCAAATCATGAACCTGGCAACGCAGGGTATGACACTACTGTATACATCTGCAGTTACCATTTTATATATATATATATATATATATATATATATATATATACATTGGCCCTCATTCCGAGTTGATCGCTAAGAGTCTTCACAACGCAATTGTGCGAAAAGTAAGTTTCTGCGCATGCGCAAAAGCGTGATTACGCATGCGCGAGTACATCCGTACGACAATGGTGCAAAATTACTCATGAAAAGAAAAGACGTAACTGGCAAACGAAAACGAGGAGTGGCGTGGGCGTGGCGGAGGCGAGACTTCGCAATGCTACGACATGGGCGTGAAAGTGGGCGTACAGTGTGGGTGTATGCAACTCGCAATGGGCGTGTATTTCGCAATTAAACATTGTCGCTGTTAAAACTAACACAGGAATCCATAGCTACCTTCACGCAGCAGCCGAGTAGGTCTGCAGTTACTCTACATTTGCGAAGTTCAGTTACAAGTGTGTGTATGCAGTAATTTGCTGCTAATTGGAGAGCACATTCATCTGATGCCCAATTACTTATTAATTAATGCACAGATGAAAGTTAGCAACCACCAATTTTCTGAACCCACATTACATGTTTATTCAACTCACATATAAATCTCACACACTGCCAAATAAGTTTGTTATTTGTGTTCAAGTTGTTGTGTAAACATTAGTTACAATTGTTTAAATGTGTGTAAGAGTAACAAATACAAACCAGTTAAATTTGTTAAACTATTTTTAAAAAACAACAACATTTTTACTAAAGAAACAGACACCCACATAATGCAGCATACACTTAAATTTTGTATGCAATGTAACATTAATATGTGTTTTGATTATCTGACAATGTTTAAAATGATGTCCTGTTGACCATAGATAAATGTTAAAAGTGTAGTGTCAGTTTACTTAATATGGCCATTAATTTGTTTTCCCAAACATACCTGTATGTTTTGACTGTTGTTTTTTTTTATATTAAATTACAGATTGGTCTACAAGTGTCTATATGCTGACCTAATCTTTAGGAAACTAAGATGTACCTAATGCATTAACTTCAATAATTTGAGCATTTTTGTTGATTATTTATTTTTATTACTGTAGTAATTTTTAACAACATGAAAAAAACATGGCAACACGTGAGTATCACAGCCAGAGATGGACCAAGCAGCAAGCATATGGCACTGACACAAATGATAGAGCACAACTCAGTACTCTGCAAAAATCTGCTTCTGACATTTTTAAAAATAAATAAAAAACAAAAAACATATTACACACCCTGCCACACAAACATTTTTAGCAAACTGAGAGAGATTTTTGTTCCACCACTCAAACACAACAATACCTAGCACACTAGTAAGAGGAAGATGGCTCTGTTTTTTTTGACAAACAAATCACAGGCTACAAAACATCCAAACTGAAAAAAAAAACATTTCACTAAGAGGGAGTTATCCATTCTGGCCACACAAGCCAACTCCAAAATAACATAGAGGCAACATGAAAAACATGGGTGCTGCCCATCTGGAGAGACATCACTTTCTTTTTTTTCTCCCCGCCTGAGGCTGTTCTTCTTGCCTTGGTCTGCGGAGTGTCCTTCGTTGGGCCTGCCCAGTGGCCTGTTCTTCCTGGGCAGGGGCAGGGGAGGGAGCCGATGTGGATGGCTCTCTGCCACTGTGGGCAAGGGAGACAGCGATGGCCTGGAGCCCTTGCAAGATGTTATTTGCAAGGCTTTGGAATGAGGAGGCAAGTTGTTCTTGGCCCTGCCTGATCTCTGCCAGACCTTGGCAGAGTTGAGCAACACCTTGCTCAACACTGGTTCAGTGCTCAGTGAGCCGGACAGCTATCTGGCTTACCTCCTGGATGACCCTGTCTTGAAATGCATTTAGGCTCTCACCATACCTAGCGATTTCAAGCAGGATCTCCGGGATAGCAGAGGGTTGGGTGGGGAGGCCAGTAGGAACCTGCAGAGGTGGGATTTGAGGCCCCACACTGGCAGACCCACTAGGTCCCTCCACCTCAGCCTCAGCCACATAACCCTCCTGTGACTCAAACTGATCACCCCCCTGTGCTGTGTTTTGTTGCAAGCAAACAGAAGAATGTGTGGGAGAAATTTTTAAAAACAAATTAGTTGTTTGATAAAATATACACTTAAAATTGCAGACCAATACATGTGTAAACTCACCTGGCAAGTCATGTCCCACCAGGATTTCAGGCAGGTCCGTGTCCATATGAGACACCCCTTGGCCCTCCTCATAACTAACACAGTCCATCGCCATCTCCTCCAAGTCAGTAAACTCCACAGCGACAGGTGGTCCTCCACCTGTAGCCCTTGAGGCATTCCACTCCGCAGACCTCTTTGCCTTCAGGCGGGATTTGAAGTCGGCCCACCTACATATGTATTGTGAAAGAGGGACAAAGTAGAGTCTTATTATTTGTCTAAGTAAATATATAGGACACATGTTCTGCTTGTGTTTGCTAGACATAACATCACATGTAACTACATTTTTAGTCAACTTAGCACAGAAAAAGGACTGCCAAGATGCACTTACCGTCGTCTCACTTCCTGCGATGTTCTGACGATAGAGCCAACTTCATTCACAGAATGTGTGATGTCCCTCCAGATGCGATCTTTTGTAGCAGCCCCCATGTTTTTGGGCCCTCTATGTATTTTGGACATGGCCTGCGTCACCAAGACACGCAACTCCCTCTTGGTGAATGCTGGCTATCTTTTCTTCCGTCTGGAGGTAGCCTGTGAGGTATCTTCTTGCTGCTCCTCACCATCTTCCTCCTCACTAGCAGCTTCTGTCTGTTGTGTTTGTGTGGCTATTGCCGAATCTCCCTCAGTTTGGCCAGTATGTGTGTGTGGCAGGGTATCCCCACTCAATTGTTGTGGCTCAGAAGCAGACATTTGCAGAGTACTAGGTCCTGCCTCTTCACCATCCGCAGAGGCGGATTCAAACATGCGTCTTTGGCACTCTAGGCGTTTTTTCGCCAATGCCATCTGCTGCTCTGCAATGCGTTCCATCTCTGCTGCTATTTCCTCACGAGAAGCCATGTTTGCGATGACGTGTGTACGCCCAGGTGTGTGCTTATTTATACCTACGTGCGGCGCGTTCATTCACACAGGTGTACAGTATGTTAATCTTGTTATTGATTGCACTGCTTATTTAAGGGCCTACTTTGCACGCTGTGAGTGTTGGTAGTTTGGAGTTTGTATGTGTCAGTTTGGAGTTTGTTTGGCTGTGCGTGAAGGTGCTATTGTGCTTTTCAGAGTGAGTAATTGTCAAGCATACATTTGTCCGTTTTTTTCGCGTTTAGAATATAGACCGTGTTGCATTCTTTTGGCGAATTTCCGTTTGTGATTATTCGGGCAATCGTCTTGTTGTTCCTATTTTTAAATCAAGTTAATTTTTTGGGTGGATTCTTTGTTATTCTTTTTTTCACATATATATTTTGCGTGTCCATTTTGAACACTAAACCTGTGCTTCAGTGTTGCTGTTTTGAGGACTAATGTTACTATGTTGTTTTTAATGACATTTTTGGTCTCTTGTAGGTGTCTATTTTTGGGTGACGTAACCCTCATTTGCTTTTTTGGAAGTAGTGTGCTATATAACACTAATTTGTCAATTGATTATTTTGGAGCAGGTAAGTGCCCTTGGCCTGTGTTGGTGCCTGTTTGTTTTAATGGTTACTATGTTGTTTTTAATGACATTTTTGGTCTCTTGTAGGTGTCTATTTTTGGGTGACGTAACCCTCATTTGCTTTTTTGGAAGTAGTGTGCTATATAACACTAATTTGTCAATTGATTATTTTGGAGCAGGTAAGTGCCCTTGGCCTGTGTTGGTGCCTGTTTGTTTTAATGGTCTGTATGTTTTTTTTAATGACATTTTTGGTCTCTTGTAGGTGTCTATTTTTGGGTGACGTAACCCTCATTTGCTTTTTTGGAAGTAGTGTGCTATATAGCACTAATTTGTCAATTGATTATTTTGGAGCAGGTAAGTGCCCTTGGCCTGTGTTGGTGCCTGTTTGTTTTAATGGTTACTATGTTGTTTTTAATGACATTTTTGGGCTCTTGTAGGTGTCTATTTTTGGGTGACGTAACCCTCATTTGCTTTTTTGGAAGTAGTGTGCTATATAACACTAATTTGTCAATTGATTATTTTGGAGCAGGTAAGTGCCCTTGGCCTGTGTTGGTGCCTGTTTGTGTTTGTTCAAAGTGTTTTGATTATGTTTGTCTGCCATCTTGATAATAAATGTTATGTTTTTGACCAGGATTGATCAGCAAAGTAGTGCTGTTCTTGCCTGTACTAGCTACTAAAGGGATAACTTTGTGCTTTTTTTAAAAAAAATTTTTTAACCTATTATTCGTAATTTTTTCGTAGGTGTTTGTGATGTGTTTGATGCTCTGCGTTTTTTTTTAGTTTTCTTTTTAAAAATGTAACAATAAACTATGTTGGTTTCTAAATGGTTTTTTTTTTTTTTCCTTTTTGGTTTAATGTTCATTTTGATCCTGAATTGAACCCAGGAAATATGTCTTATGCTCCTGCAGTAAGTTGACACCCCCTTTTTTATAAATATATTTGTTATATTTTTTTAGCCCTTTGTTTTTGTCTTATTCAACATATCTGTTTTTTTTTTAAAAAGTGTGTGATGTCAGTCTTTATCGCAGTCGAAGCCCTACCTCCCCAACCCACGCCAGCACTCCCACCCCAACCGCCAGCCCCACAACCACAACCGGCTCCTCATCAACCAAGGCAACGGAGGCGTGCTAGGCCACCAATTTTCAGAACCCGTGTCATACTTTTTGGGATGCCAGATGATGTGGTTGTGCGGAGATACAGGCTGCCACCACATCTAATCCTAGACACTCTCTCCATAATAGAGAGTGATCTGGAGCCTTCAATTCGGTATCCTACAGCAATACCACCATTGACACAATTCCTTGCTGTGTTACATTTTTTGGCTGCAGGGTCTTATCAGCATGTGGTTGGAGACCTGGTTGGCATGTCGCAGGGCCAGTTCAGTAAGGTCCTGCGGCGTGTCTGCCAGGCTTTCCTAAAGCGTGTGAAGCAATTTATTGCTATGCCTTTGGATGTTGGTGCCCTAGATGTGGTGAAGCGGCAATTTGAGGAAGGTGGTAGTCGCTTCCCACATGTTATTGGGGTTGTGGATGGCACACATGTAGCTATTCAGCCACCAAGACATAATGAAGAAATTTTTCGAAACAGGAAACTGTTTCATTCTCTGAATGTAATGGTTGTTTGTGGGCCATCCCTCCAGATCCTTTCCCTGAATGCAAAGTTTCCTGGAAACTCCCATGATGCATATGTCATTAGACAATCAGGGATATGGTACAGATTAAGATCAAGTCAACGAGCAGACATGTGGTTATTGGATGAGTTGGTCAACATTTTTTAGTCATCATTTTTTAAAATTTTGAAAATATACTATTTCTAATTTTGTTTTCTCATCAAACAGGAGACCGTGGATATCCTTGCACCCCCTGGCTCATGACTCCTTACCGTAATCCCAGGCCAGGACCACAGACGGCATTTAACTCCGCGCTTACTGCCACTAGGCAGCTGGTGGAGCGCACAATTGGGGTCCTTAAAGGGCGGTTTCGTGTGCTCCACCGCACTGGTGGCGACATCATGTATTCGCCGGAGATGGCAAGTAAACTAGTGGTCCTGTGCGCTATACTACACAACATCGCGGTAAGGAGTAGCGTAGAGCTTCCTCAGACAGAGGAATTGCCTGATGAGGAGCCAGGGGTTGTCCGACACTTCGGTGGGGGGAGTGTTACACGGAGGGGGAGCCAAGTCAGGGCAAGCATTGTTGCGGAATATTTCAGGTATAGTGTTTTAAGATTCGCTTTTTTTTACAAAAAAAAACCACAGTATGCTTATGTTATTTTTGTAATGTTGACATTTAGTTTGCTATTGTAAGGTCATTGTGTAATGCTTTTGGTGTGTTGGAATCTGTAATGTTTTTTAACAATCAAATCCGTTAACACGTTAAGCTTACAATGTTTTTTTGGCCAAAAAAATACTGTGATGTTGCTAAATAGTGTCCTTATTTTTTTTCGCACCTAAAATCTAGAGATGAGCGCCTGAAATTTTTCGGGTTTTGTGTTTTGGTTTTGGGTTCGGTTCCGCGGCCGTGTTTTGGGTTCGACCGCGTTTTGGCAAAACCTCACCGAATTTTTTTTGTCGGATTCGGGTGTGTTTTGGATTCGGGTGTTTTTTTCAAAAAACCCTAAAAAACAGCTTAAATCATAGAATTTGGGGGTAATTTTGATCCCAAAGTATTATTAACCTCAAAAAACATAATTTACACTCATTTTCAGCCTATTCTGAACACATCACACCTCACAATATTATTTTTAGTCCTAAAATTTGCACCGAGGTCGCTGTGTGAGTAAGATAAGCGACCCTAGTGGCCGACACAAACACCGGGCCCATCTAGGAGTGGCACTGCAGTGTCACGCAGGATGTCCCTTCCAAAAAACCCTCCCCAAACAGCACATGACGCAAAGAAAAAAAGAGGCGCAATGAGGTAGCTGACTGTGTGAGAAAGATAAGCGACCCTAGTGGCCGACACAAACACCGGGCCCATCTAGGAGTGGCACTGCAGTGTCACGCAGGATGTCCCTTCCAAAAAACCCTCCCCAATCAGCACATGATGCAAAGAAAAAGAAAAGAAAAAAGAGGTGCAAGATGGAATTATCCTTGGGCCCTCCCACCCACCCACCCTTATGTTGTATAAACAAAACAGGACATGCACACTTTAACCAACCCATCATTTCAGTGACAGGGTCTGCCACACGACTGTGACTGATATGACGGGTTGGTTTGGACCCACCCCAAAAAAGAAGCAATTAATCTCTCCTTGCACAAACTGGCTCTACAGAGGCAAGATGTCCACCTCATCTTCACCCTCCGATATATCACCGTGTACATCCCCCTCCTCACAGATTATCAATTCGTCCCCACTGGAATCCACCATCTCAGCTCCCTGTGTACTTTGTGGAGGCAATTGCTGCTGGTCAATGTCTCCGCGGAGGAATTGATTATAATTCATTTTAATGAACATCATCTTCTCCACATTTTCTGGATGTAACCTCGTACGCCGATTGCTGACAAGGTGAGCGGCGGCACTAAACACTCTTTCGGAGTACACACTTGTGGGAGGGCAACTTAGGTAGAATAAAGCCAGTTTGTGCAAGGGCCTCCAAATTGCCTCTTTTTCCTGCCAGTATAAGTACGGACTGTGTGACGTGCCTACTTGGATGCGGTCACTCATATAATCCTCCACCATTCTATCAATGTTGAGAGAATCATATGCAGTGACAGTAGACGACATGTCCGTAATCGTTGTCAGGTCCTTCAGTCCGGACCAGATGTCAGCATCAGCAGTCGCTCCAGACTGCCCTGCATCACCGCCAGCGGGTGGGCTCGGAATTCTGAGCCTTTTCCTCGCACCCCCAGTTGCGGGAGAATGTGAAGGAGGAGATGTTGACAGGTCGCGTTCCGCTTGACTTGACAATTTTGTCACCAGCAGGTCTTTCAACCCCAGCAGACCTGTGTCTGCCGGAAAGAGAGATCCAAGGTAGGCTTTAAATCTAGGATCGAGCACGGTGGCCAAAATGTAGTGCTCTGATTTCAACAGATTGACCACCCGTGAATCCTTGTTAAGCGAATTAAGGGCTGCATCCACAAGTCCCACATGCCTAGCGGAATCGCTCCGTGTTAGCTCCTTCTTCAATGCCTCCAGCTTCTTCTGCAAAAGCCTGATGAGGGGAATGACCTGACTCAGGCTGGCAGTGTCTGAACTGACTTCACGTGTGGCAAGTTCAAAGGGCATCAGAACCTTGCACAACGTTGAAATCATTCTCCACTGCACTTGAGACAGGTGCATTCCATCTCCTATATCGTGCTCAATTGTATAGGCTTGAATGGCCTTTTGCTGCTCCTCCAACCTCTGAAGCATATAGAGGGTTGAATTCCACCTCGTTACCACTTCTTGCTTCAGATGATGGCAGGGCAGGTTCAGTAGTTTTTGGTGGTGCTCCAGTCTTCTGTACGTGGTGCCTGTACGCCGAAAGTGTCCCGCAATTTTTCTGGCCACCGACAGCATCTCTTGCACGCCCCTGTCGTTTTTTAAAAAATTCTGCACCACCAAATTCAAGGTATGTGCAAAACATGGGACGTGCTGGAATTTGCCCATATTTAATGCACACACAATATTGCTGGCGTTGTCCGATGCCACAAATCCACAGGAGAGTCCAATTGGGGTAAGCCATTCCGCGATGATCTTCCTCAGTTGCCGTAAGAGGTTTTCAGCTGTGTGCGTATTCTGGAAACCGGTGATACAAAGCGTAGCCTGCCTAGGAAAGAGTTGGCGTTTGCGAGATGCTGCTACTGGTGCCGCCGCTGCTGTTCTTGCGGCAGGAGTCCATACATCTACCCAGTGGGCTGTCACAGTCATATAGTCCTGACCCTGCCCTGCTCCACTTGTCCACATGTCCGTGGTTAAGTGGACATTGGGTACAACTGCATTTTTTAGGACACTGGTGAGTCTTTTTCTGACGTCCGTGTACATTCTCGGTATCGCCTGCCTAGAGAAGTGGAACCTAGATGGTATTTGGTAACGGGGGCACACTGCCTCAATAAATTGTCTAGTTCCCTGTGAACTAACGGCGGATACCGGACGCACGTCTAACACCAACATAGTTGTCAAGGACTCAGTTATCCGCTTTGCAGTAGGATGACTGCTGTGATATTTCATCTTCCTCGCAAAGGACTGTTGAACAGTCAATTGCTTACTGGAAGTAGTACAAGTGGGCTTACGACTTCCCCTCTGGGATGACCATCGACTCCCAGCGGCAACAACAGCAGCGCCAGCAGCAGTAGGCGTTACACGCAAGGATGCATCGGAGGAATCACAGGCAGGAGAGGACTCGTCAGACTTGCCAGTGACATGGCCTGCAGGACTATTGGCATTCCTGGGGAAGGAGGAAATTGACACTGAGGGAGTTGGTGGGGTGGTTTGCGTGAGCTTGGTTACAAGAGGAAGGGATTTACTGGTCAGTGGACTGCTTCCGCTGTCACCCAAAGTTTTTGAACTTGTCACTGACTTATTATGAATGCGCTGCAGGTGACGTATAAGGGAGGATGTTCCGAGGTGGTTAACGTCCTTACCCCTACTTATTACAGCTTGACAAAGGGAACACACGGCTTGACACCTGTTGTCCGCATTTCTGGTGAAATACCTCCACACCGAAGAGCTGATTTTTTTGGTATTTTCACCTGGCATGTCAACGGCCATATTCCTCCCACGGACAACAGGTGTCTCCCCGGGTGCCTGACTTAAACAAACCACCTCACCATCAGAATCCTCCTGGTCAATTTCCTCCCCAGCGCCAGCAACACCCATATCCTCCTCATCCTGGTGTACTTCAACACTGACATCTTCAATCTGACTATCAGGAACTGGACTGCGGGTGCTCCTTCCAGCACTTGCAGGGGGCATGCAAATAGTGGAAGGCGCATGCTCTTCACGTCCAGTGTTGGGAAGGTCAGGCATCGCAAACGACACAATTGGACTCTCCTTGTGGATTTGGGATTTCAAAGAACGCACAGTTCTTTGCGGTGCTTTTGCCAGCTTGAGTCTTTTCAGTTTTCTAGCGAGAGGCTGAGTGCTTCCATCCTCATGTGAAGCTGAACCACTAGCCATGAACATAGGCCAGGGCCTCAGCCGTTCCTTGCCACTCCGTGTGGTAAATGGCATATTGGCAAGTTTACGCTTCTCCTCCGACAATTTTATTTTAGGTTTTGGAGTCCTTTTTTTTCTGATATTTGGTGTTTTGGATTTGACATGCTCTGTACTATGACATTGGGCATCGGCCTTGGCAGACGACGTTGCTGGCATTTCATCGTCTCGGCCATGACTAGTGGCAGCAGCTTCAGCACGAGGTGGAAGTGGATCTTGATCTTTCCCTAATTTTGGAACCTCAACTTTTTTGTTCTCCATATTTTATAGGCAGAACTAAAAGGCACCTCAGGTAAACAATGGAGATGGATGGATTGGATACTAGTATACAATTATGGACGGACTGCCACGGTTAGGTGGTATAAAAAAACCACGGTTAGGTGGTATATATTATAATAATAATACAATTATGGATGGACGGACTGCCTGCCGACTGCCGACACAGAGGTAGCCACAGCCGTGAACTACCGCACTGTACACTGGTTGATAAAGAGATAGTAGTATACTCGTAACAACTAGTATGACACTATGACGACGGTATAAAGAAAGAAAAAAAAATACCACAGTTAGGTGGTATATATTATAATAATAATACAATTATGGATGGACGGACTGCCTGCCGACTGCCGACACAGAGGTAGCCACAGCCGTGAACTACCGCACTGTACACTGGTTGATAAAGAGATAGTAGTATACTCGTAACAACTAGTATGACACTATGACGACGGTATAAAGAATGAAAAAAAAACCACGGTTAGGTGGTATATATTATAATAATAATACAATTATGGATGGACGGACTGCCTGCCGAGTGCCGACACAGAGGTAGCCACAGCCGTGAACTACCGCACTGTACACTGGTTGATAAAGAGATAGTAGTATACTCGTAACAACTAGTATGACACTATGACGGTATAAAGAATGAAAAAAAAACCACGGTTAGGTGGTATATATTATAATAATAATACAATTATGGATGGACGGACTGCCTGCCGACTGCCGACACAGAGGTAGCCACAGCCGTGAACTACCGCACTGTACACTGGTTGATAAAGAGATAGTAGTATACTCGTAACAACTAGTATGACACTATGACGACGGTATAAAGAAAGAAAAAAAAATACCACGGTTAGGTGGTATATATTATAATAATAATACAATTATGGATGGACGGACTGCCTGCCGACTGCCGACACAGAGGTAGCCACAGCCGTGAACTACCGCACTGTACACTGGTTGATAAAGAGATAGTAGTATACTCGTAACAACTAGTATGACACTATGACGACGGTATAAAGAAAGAAAAAAAAATACCACAGTTAGGTGGTATATATTATAATAATAATACAATTATGGATGGACGGACTGCCTGCCGACTGCCGACACAGAGGTAGCCACAGCCGTGAACTACCGCACTGTACACTGGTTGATAAAGAGATAGTAGTATACTCGTAACAACTAGTATGACACTATGACGACGGTATAAAGAAAGAAAAAAAAAAACCACGGTTAGGTGGTATATATTATAATAATAATACAATTATGGATGGACGGACTGCCTGCCGACTGCCGACACAGAGGTAGCCACAGCCGTGAACTACCGCACTGTACACTGGTTGATAAAGAGATAGTAGTATACTCGTAACAACTAGTATGACACTATGACGACGGTATAAAGAAAGAAAAAAAATACCACAGTTAGGTGGTATATATTATAATAATAATACAATTATGGATGGACGGACTGCCTGCCGACTGCCGACACAGAGGTAGCCACAGCCGTGAACTACCGCACTGTACACTGGTTGATAAAGAGATAGTAGTATACTCGTAACAACTAGTATGACACTATGACGACGGTATAAAGAAAGAAAAAAAAATACCACAGTTAGGTGGTATATATTATAATAATAATAATACAATTATGGATGGACGGACTGCCTGCCGACTGCCGACACAGAGGTAGCCACAGCCGTGAACTACCGCACTGTACACTGGTTGATAAAGAGATAGTAGTATACTCGTAACAACTAGTATGACACTATGACGACGGTATAAAGAATGAAAAAAAAACCACGGTTAGGTGGTATATATTATAATAATAATACAATTATGGATGGACGGACTGCCTGCCGACTGCCGACACAGAGGTAGCCACAGCCGTGAACTACCGCACTGTACACTGGTTGATAAAGAGATAGTAGTATACTCGTAACAACTAGTATGACACTATGACGACGGTATAAAGAATGAAAAAAAAACCACGGTTAGGTGGTATATATTATAATAATAATACAATTATGGATGGACGGACTGCCTGCCGACTGCCGACACAGAGGTAGCCACAGCCGTGAACTACCGCACTGTACACTGGTTGATAAAGAGATAGTAGTATACTCGTAACAACTAGTATGACACTATGACGGTATAAAGAATGAAAAAAAAACCACGGTTAGGTGGTATATATTATAATAATAATACAATTATGGATGGACGGACTGCCTGCCGACTGCCGACACAGAGGTAGCCACAGCCGTGAACTACCGCACTGTACACTGGTTGATAAAGAGATAGTAGTATACTCGTAACAACTAGTATGACACTATGACGACGGTATAAAGAAAGAAAAAAAAATACCACGGTTAGGTGGTATATATTGTAATACAATTATGGATGGACGGACTGCCTGCCGAGTTCCGACTGCCGACACAGAGGTAGCCACAGCCGTGAACTACCGCACTGTACTGTGTCTGCTGCTAATATAGACTGGTTGATAAAGAGATAGTATACAATACATACAACAATATACTACTATACTGGTGGTCAGGCACTGGTCACCACTAGTCACACTGGCAGTGGCACTCCTGCAGCAAAAGTGTGCACTGTTTAATTTTAAATTAATATAATATTATGTACTCCTGGGGGCTCCTGCTATAACAACCTGCAGTGCTCCCCAGTCTCCCCCACAATTATTATAAGCTTTGCCTTTTATACATTGATGTGCAGCACACTGGGCTGAGCTGAGTGCACACAGACTGAGTCACACTGTGTGACTGGCTGCTGCTGTGTATCGTTTTTTTTCAGGCAGAGAACGGATATAGCAGAGAACGGATATATTATATTAAAATAAATAAAAGTTAACTAACAACAACTGCACTGGTCACTGTGGTAAACTCTGTCTGACTCTGCACAATCTCTCTCTCTCTTCTAATCTAATTTCTAATGGAGAGGACGCCAGCCACGTCCTCTCCCTATCAATCTCAATGCACGTGTGAAAATGGCGGCGACGCGCGGCTCCTTATATAGAATCCGAGTCTCGCGAGAATCCGACAGCGTCATGATGACGTTCGGGCGCGCTCGGGTTAACCGAGCAAGGCGGGAGGATCCGAGTCTGCTCGGACCCGTAAAAAAAACATGAAGTTCGTGCGGGTTCGGTTTCAGAGAAACCGAACCCGCTCATCTCTACTAAAATCCTGATTATTTAAACAAACACACAAACAAATGAAACTGAATGTTGATCACTTTGTGACTGTCCAGCTGAATGATCACACCAACTGTGGTGAGTACACAGATATGTATCTAAATTTTTAAAAAACTGTGTGTGTGTCTGTGTCTGTGTCTGTGTTTGATTTTTTAACAATTATAATTTTATTTAGTTAAATTTGCTTCTGCGAATGCGTATTTCCGCTCGTGCGAAATAACACTCTGCTCTTCACAGCATTGCAAAGATCAATAAAGTTATTAGAAATGACAGCATAGAATTTGGACCAATCACATGCTAACAGACACTATAAATATATTCCCAAATAAGGAAAACGCCATTGCCATGATGCGTGCGGCACCTTTCACCAGGCGGGAGCTCCGCGTACTGGTTGCGGTGATGGACCGCCGCGTAGGCCGCGTTGGGCGCTTCATCCCAAATCGGGTTAAGCGCGAGGCCTACGCGGAGGTCCGCCACCTACTGCGGTCTCGCGTCCGCAGCAGGCGGACAATCATCCAGCTGGAGAGGAGATGGAGTGATCTCCGCAGGAGGACTCCCGAACTGTTGGCGGAGATCCGCCAGCAAATCAGGGAAATGCATGCACGCAGTAAGTTACATTACATAAGATTATTAGCATAAATTGTGCAAATGTACACTAAGTGGTAGGCTAATTGCAACACTGAGTGAACATTTTTTAAAAATAGGACAGTGTGTGTGGTTAGGGCAAACAGTACTGACTGTAGCAAAGTGTCACCAAACAAGTGTATGTTGTCCAGAATTAATACCCAGGCAGGAAACTGTAACCAAAAACTTGAACAGTGGTGTCTATATAATAAGGTGGCTGGAATAGTGATCAGGTGATGTTGCCTAGACCAATCAATATGACTCAATGGAATAGATTAAGGAATGAGCGTCCAAATAATTGTTTGGACTCATTTTGGTTGCTGTGGGCAACATGAAGAGATTTTAAAAATGTGTTTTTTTTATTAAAAAAAACCACTGTGTCTTTTAAATGGAACAGAACTGTGAGATTTACAATTGTTTAGTATGTAATTTAACATGCTAACTAACTTTTTACAAAATTATCATTATAGGATGACCACAACGGCAAAGACCACATCAGGCACCTTCTCAGCCCCCTTCCCCTTCTCACTCCCCCTCCACTTCCCAGTCCCCCTCCCCTTCTCACTCCCCCTCCACTTCCCAATCCCCCTCAGCTTCCCAGGCCCCCTCAGCTTCCCAATCCCCCTCAGCTTCACAATCACCCTCAGCTTCCCAGTCCCCCTCAGCTTCCCAGTCCCCCTCAGCTTCCCAGTCCCCCTCAGCTTCCCAGGCACCCTCAGCTTCCCAGGCCCACTCCACTTTCCACTCCCCTTCTCAGCCCACCTCTCCTTCTCTTTCTGTGACCCCTTCTCCTCCTTCCCATTCCCCTTCTCCTTCTACTACCAACTCACCTTCTCAGCCCCCCTCACCCTCTATTGGCCTAACATTCTCTCCGCCCCCCTCGCCCTCTCAATCAGACCCACCCTCAGAAATTACTTTCCCAAACCCTCCTCCTTACACCATCTCTCCTCCTTCCCCAAACCCTCCTCCTTCACCCATCCAGCCTCCTTCCCCCATCCCTCCTCCTTCCCCAATCCCTCCTCCTTCCCCCATCCAACTGCCTTCACCACCCACCGAATGGGCAGAAGAAGCCCCTGATGGGGTCAGTGGTGACCCTAATGTTGCTGATGAAAGTAAGTGTTTTTACATTTCATGTCAAAATATGACCTACTTACACTTACAATGTACAAACATGCACTGTTGTACTGTTTAAAATCAGCGAGCAAGGTACACATTTTGAGCTCTTATTGATGGTGTTCATGTTGCATTGATATTTTGAGAGTATCATTATATGTAGTGTTTATGTGTGCAATGTGTTGTGTGTCCACTCTAGGTCGACACTAATTCGTTTGACAGGGTTGCCAGGAATACATAGTTTAATATGTGTTAATTTTTCACAAAATCATTTATAGCTGAGTGCAGTTTAGTATGTTGTTAGTCTTTTACACTTGTGCCTCTCTATTCATAATGTTTGCACTTTCAAAACACATGCTTCACTTTGTTAGCCAGCAGAACAACACAATGATTTGGGGTGTTAAAGTTACACTCAGAAATTGCAAAATTAAAAATATTAAACCTGTTTGACCTTATTTAGGAAACTGAATTTACATGGATTGTGTGCATGCTAGGATATGTAGTCCTTTGGAAGATGTTGATATGCAGTGTGATCATGCAGGACCAAACCTCCTTAAAATTAATTATCCTCAGTCCAGATGGGACAGAATGGCAAAATAGTGTTACATTTACTAAGATGGTAGTTATCTTTAACATGGGATGTTGACCATAGCAACCAATAAGATTATAAATTAAATTGTTATGTCCACTTTTACAAGATAACATGTTTAATTTGTTTGTTTGCTATGGTCTACTTCCCATCTTAAATTGAACTCCCATAGTATTAAATGGACAACATGGTGTGGTTCACTTTCTAATTTATAAAAAAAACATTGCTGAGCAGGATTGTGTATTATGCTACTGATTTAGCCTTAAAGCAGCCATGATGTAGTCACTTAGGCATTAAAGCAGGCCTGTCCAAACTGTGGCCCTCATGCTGGTTTACATTAAAAAAAAACAGCATGCCCTGACACCCATTTTGCATTCTCTGACCACAAAACTGGTAAAAGACATGCTGGTAGATGTAGTTTCACAACAGCTGGAGGACATCAGTTTTGACATGCCTGCATTTAAGGGTGCTTTGTGCCTTTCTTGGATAATAAGTAATGTAATTCAGTTATTAATGTTTATGTTGCATCTTAATTTCAGATGTTGCAGTTGGAGATCCAGGAAGTTTTGGAGGCATTCTTTCAAGAATGCGACAACACCTTGCTGGCTTATTGCGTTGTGTAGATGAATTGGGCAAATTTGCCTGATTTTTTTTAATTTTTAACATTATTAATGTTGCCAAAATTATAACAAAATAAAAAAAAAAAGTTTCAAGTTAACCGGGTGTTGTGCTTATTAATGCAAAAAACGATCAGCAGAATGGCAGGCTGAAATAGTTTACATTAAACATTACTCACATGTAACTTAAGTTTTTAAAATAACAAACTGTTAGGAGATTATTGTGTTAATAAACATGTAAACACCTTCATTCACAAACAACATATTTAAAAAAAAAAAAAAAAATTTTTAAAACATAAAAAAACATTTATTTCAAACACTTTTACATGTTGATGGCCAATTATGGCAACAAAGTGTTAATAATGTTCTTTGGGCTGACTTAATTGTTTAGGAACATTATCAATCATTACACTAATTGGATTCGTAATTGACAAGGGCTTGTTGACTATAAAATGAAAGGGGTAATTTCACTTAATCGCAAAAAGAAACTAATTTGTGCATTTTTCCTTAAAAATGTGAATTTTTATTGATAAATGAGTAAAACTACTACAACTTAGTATTTTTAGGAGGAAATATGTATTTTTGCGAAGGCTTCGCAATGCTGCGATGGTTTCGCATTACTGCGATGTCTTTTGGCGTACGCCCACTTTGTGTAATACTGCGTACGAATGTGCAAACATACGTTGGGGGCGGTTGTTCGCACATTTACTACAATAACGCAACTTTGCGAATATGTTGTGCGAACGAAAAACTGAGCGATCAACTCGGAATGAGGGCCATTGGCTGCTATGGATAACTCCTCACCTGCCCACTCCTCCACTCTTTAGAAGGCTATATACATCTACCTGGCTTGCTCACTGTGTCTTAAATACAAGAGCGTGGCCAATTGCAGTTGTGCATTTTTAAACGTCTCCCCCAAGTCCTGTCCTTGGCGAAACGCGCAACTGACTTATGTTACGTTTCCCCTGTTGTGCACAGACAGTCTCCTGACCTAACCACGACTATCAGTCTACTTACTCCATACATTTGCTCAAAGGTACATACAGTACTGGATTTGGCACTTGCATTTGGGATTTAACAGTTCACACAGTAGCGGATCTTGCTACGGGCACACAGGATTTTTGTCCGGCGCTCCGCCTTCCAGAGGGTGCTGCGGCCATCCAGAGGGCGCCGCCGCCGTGACAAGATCCGCTACTGGTGGTGCCCCCTGGTGCTGGCTGTCACTGCTGTGCGGTGCACGATGACGTCATTGTGCACCGCACGGCATTGTGGAATGGCACATAAACACTAGGGGTCATGATTGACCTCTAGTGTCTATGTGGTGCTATGGAAGAGACGTCATGACGTCTCTCCCATAGATCAGAGGAGCGGCGCCGGTGGCCGGAGACAGAGGGCAGTGGGCAGCAGCGGTTGGGAATCAAGAGCGGGGATGGTGGGAATTAATTAATAATTTATTTAATTTTTAAATGTATTTATGTTTTTGTAAGCTGCGCAAGTAAGGTGCACAAACGGGGGCACAACTGTACTGGGGCAATACCACTGGGGGCACAAACGGGGCACAACTCTACAGGGGGGCATAACTGACAACGCCCCTTTATGAAGCCACGCCCCTAATTTTGCTACAAGGGCTAGAACCGTCCCTGAGTTTACAGTCTGTGTGACTCCGCAGATACCACTGTACTATTGTCTATGTTCTTAGACTGAGGTGTGCACTCTTGTCTGGCGCTCACTGCACTTGGGGCCTAATTCTGAGTTGATCGCAGCAGCAATTTTGTTAGCAGTTGGGCAAAACCATGTGCACTGCAGGACGGGCAGATGTAACATGTGCAGAGAGAGTTAGATTTGGGTGGGGTGTGTTCAATCTGCAATCTAATTTGCAGTGTAAAAATAAAGCAGCCAGTATTTACCCTGCACAGAAACCAAATAACTCACCCAAATCTAACTCTCTCTGCACATGTTACATCTGCCTCCCCTGCAGTACAAATGGTTTTGCCCAATTGCTAACAAACTTGCTGCTGCGATCAACTCAGAATTACCCCCTTGGTTGGAGTGTACGGGTGGTCTTCAGTATGCTGAATGTCGGGATCCCGGCGCACAGAATACCAGCGCCGGGATCCCGACAGCCGGCATACCGACAGCTATTCTCCCTCGTGGGGGTCCACGACCCCCCTGGAGGGAGAATAAATAGTGTGGCGCACGTAGCGCGCCACCGTGCCCGCAAGGGAATTCTTTGCGCTCGCCACACTGTCAGTATGCCGGCGGTCAGGCTCCCGGCGCCGGTATGCTGGTCGCTGGGAGCCCGGCCACCGGCATACCATCCTACACCCGAAGTGTACACACAGGATAGACTACTGTTTAGGACAGTCTATCCTACTAAGGGAAGATTTATCAAAGTGGGTAGAGGTAAAGTACCAATGAATCAGCTCCTGACATTTTTCAAACACAGCCTGTAACATGGCAGTTAGGAACTGATTAGCTGGTAATTAGTAATTACCTCTCCCCCAGACTCAGATAATGGGGGAGATTCAAATGCTTGAAAAGTCAGTTGGGTGTCTGTTTTTTCCTATCTAATAGACAGACACCCAACCGCCACAAAGTAGCGCCCCCCCCCCCCCTTCCCGCGCACTACCAGGATCCTGCGGGAGCGTCCATGATGTCCTGCTGGGTGGAAGAGTCGGCTTGGGGATCCGGAAGGTGACCGCGCTGCTGGCTGCCTGAGTGCATTAACATCATCGGCCTTATCTGAGGAGGGAGTTCTGGTAAGTATTACCATTCTAATGTACTCTAATTAGTTCTGAGTTTATTTTTTACTTTAAAGAAATAATATGCTGGACCTTACCACGGAGTCAGGGACCCATGCATCCTGACTTTACTTCGGGGGTAGAGATATCAATTCTTGAAGATAAAGTGGAGAAGTTTCCCATAGCAACCAATCAGCTACTAACTGTCATTTTATAGACCAGATAATTGATAGCTAAAAGTTGATTCATTGCTATGGCCAACTTCTCCACTTTATCTCTCTCTCAGGATTGATACATCTCCCCCTTTACATGGGCAAGTACATGACAACCTTTTTCCTCCTTTGAGAATTCCCTGAAAAGATAACTTTTCTTGTTTCGCTTGCAGTGAGAGATATATCTGGCTGGGTATGTGTGATCGGCGGTCAGGAGACCGCCAGTCACAATACCGACAGCAGGATCCCGGCTGTTGGATGGCCGGTGGGGGTGAGAGCAATGAAGCCCCTTGCAGTCTCGCCACAGGTTCTATTCCCACTCTGTGGGTGTCGTGGACACCCACCAGTGGGAATAGCCCTCAGCCCCCGGCCAGCATTCTGGTGGCCGGGATCCCTGAAGTAGCTGCACTCACTGCTGCTGCCCAGACCCTGGCTGCCGCTACTCCACTTACATTTGCGGCGGCATCTGAATTAGGAATTAGTGGCGGGGGCGTTAGCTGGCTGGGCGGCACTACAGTAGCGGGCAGAGGCGGATGTGGCCAGTAGCGGATTTACCACCTCTATACGGCCAAGGGAAGGTTGCAGGGGGCCCCAGACAGGACTGTATCATACTTCCTCACCAGCAGTGAACTGACAGCTGCCAGCAGGGATCCGGCGAAGCCCCCTTCGATCCGCTGCCATCCACCCGCCCTTCTCCTCCCTATGCGCTTTGTTTTCACTGGCGGCTGGACTTGTCGGGGCACAGGAAGGCTTCGTGTGCAGACGGTGGTAGTGGAAGAGGGACTGGGGCTGTGGTGACCCGGACACAGCAGGACCAGTTGAAATGCGCCAGGTAGTGGGAGCAGGCAATTATTAGAGATGTGCACTTGAAATTTTTCGGGTTTTGTGTTTTGGTTTTGGGTTCGGTTCCGCGGCCGTGTTTTGGGTTCGACCGCGTTTTGGCAAAACCTCACCGAATTTTTTTTATCGGATTCGGGTGTGTTGTGGATTCGGGTGTTTTTTTTTTAAAACACTAAAAAACAGCTTAAATCATAGAATTTGGGGGTCATTTTGATCCCAAAGTATTATTAACCTCAAAAACCATAATTTACACTCATTTTCAGTCTATTCTGAATACCTCACACCTCACAATATTATTTTTAGTCCTAAAATTTGCACCTAGGTCGCTGGATGACTAAGCTAAGCGACCCTAGTGGCCGACACAAACACCGGGCCCATCTAGGAGTGGCACTGCAGTGTCACGCAGGATGTCCCTTCCAAAAAACCCTCCCCAAACAGCACATGACGCAAAGAAAAAAAGAGGCGCAATGAGGTAGCTGTGTGAGTAAGATAAGCGACCCTAGTGGCCGACACAAACACCGGGCCCATCTAGGAGTGGCACTGCAGTGTCACGCAGGATGTCCCTTCCAAAAAACCCTCCCCAAACAGCACATGACGCAAAGAAAAAAAGAGGCGCAATGAGGTAGCTGTGTGAGTAAGATAAGCGACCCTAGTGGCCGACACAAACACCGGGCCCATCTAGGAGTGGCACTGCAGTGTCACGCAGGATGTCCCTTCCAAAAAACCCTCCCCAAACAGCACATGACGCAAAGAAAAAAAGAGGCGCAATGAGGTAGCTGTGTGAGTAAGATAAGCGACCCTAGTGGCCGACACAAACACCGGGCCCATCTAGGAGTGGCACTGCAGTGTCACGCAGGATGGCCCTTCCAAAAAACCCTCCCCAAACAGCACATGACGCAAAGAAAAAAAGAGGCGCAATGAGGTAGCTGTGTGAGTAAGATAAGCGACCCTAGTGGCCGACACAAACACCGGGCCCATCTAGGAGTGGCACTGCAGTGTCACGCAGGATGGCCCTTCCAAAAAACCCTGCCCAAACAGCACATGACGCAAAGAAAAAAAGAGGCGCAATGAGGTAGCTGTGTGAGTAAGATAAGCGACCCTAGTGGCCGACACAAACACCGGGCCCATCTAGGAGTGGCACTGCAGTGTCACGCAGGATGGCCCTTCCAAAAAACCCTCCCCAAACAGCACATGACGCAAAGAAAAAAAGAGGCGCAATGAGGTAGCTGTGTGAGTAAGATAAGCGACCCTAGTGGCCGACACAAACACCGGGCCCATCTAGGAGTGGCACTGCAGTGTCACGAAGGATGGCCCTTCCAAAAAACCCTCCCCAAACAGCACATGATGCAAAGAAAAAAAGAGGCGCAATGAGGTAGCTGTGTGAGTAAGATAAGCGACCCTAGTGGCCGACACAAACACCGGGCCCATCTAGGAGTGGCACTGCAGTGTCACGCAGGATGGCCCTTCCAAAAAACCCTCCCCAAACAGCACATGACGCAAAGAAAAAAAGAGGCGCAATGAGGTAGCTGTGTGAGTAAGATAAGCGACCCTAGTGGCCGACACAAACACCGGGCCCATCTAGGAGTGGCACTGCAGTGTCACGCAGGATGGCCCTTCCAAAAAACATTCCACAAACAGCACATGACGCAAAGAAAAATTAAAGAAAAAAGAGGTGCAAGATGGAATTGTCCTTGGGCCCTCCCACCCACCCTTATGTTGTATAAACAGGACATGCACACTTTAACCAACCCATCATTTCAGTGACAGGGTCTGCCACACGACTGTGACTGAAATGACGGGTTGGTTTGGACCCCCACCAAAAAAGAAGCAATTAATCTCTCCTTGCACAAACTGGCTCTACAGAGGCAAGATGTCCACCTCATCATCATCCTCCGATATATCACCGTGTACATCCCCCTCCTCACAGATTATCAATTCGTCCCCACTGGAATCCACCATCTCAGCTCCCTGTGTACTTTGTGGAGGCAATTGCTGCTGGTCAATGTCTCCACGGAGGAATTGATTATAATTAATTTTAATGAACATCATCTTCTCCACATTTTCTGGATGTAACCTCGTACGCCGATTGCTGACAAGGTGAGCGGCGGCACTAAACACTCTTTCGGAGTACACACTTGTGGGAGGGCAACTTAGGTAGAATAAAGCCAGTTTGTGCAAGGGCCTCCAAATTGCCTCTTTTTCCTGCCAGTATAAGTACGGACTGTGTGACGTGCCTACTTGGATGCGGTCACTCATATAATCCTCCACCATTCTTTCAATGTTGAGAGAATCATATGCAGTGACAGTAGACGACATGTCCGTAATCGTTGTCAGGTCCTTCAGTCCGGACCAGATGTCAGCATCAGCAGTCGCTCCAGACTGCCCTGCATCACCGCCAGCGGGTGGGCTCCGAATTCTGAGCCTTTTCCTCGCACCCCCAGTTGCGGGAGAATGTGAAGGAGGAGATGTTGACAGGTCGCGTTCCGCTTGACTTGACAATTTTCTCACCAGCAGGTCTTTCAACCCCAGCAGACTTGTGTCTGCTGGAAAGAGAGATCCAAGGTAGGCTTTAAATCTAGGATCGAGCACGGTGGCCAAAATGTAGTGCTCTGATTTCAACAGATTGACCACCCGTGAATCCTTGTTAAGCGAATTAAGGGCTCCATCCACAAGTCCCACATGCCTAGCGGAATCGCTCCGTGTTAGCTCCTCCTTCAATGTCTCCAGCTTCTTCTGCAAAAGCCTGATGAGGGGAATGACCTGACTCAGGCTGGCAGTGTCTGAACTGACTTCACGTGTGGCAAGTTCAAAGGGCATCAGAACCTTGCACAACGTTGAAATCATTCTCCACTGCGCTTGAGACAGGTGCATTCCACCTCCTATATCGTGCTCAATTGTATAGGCTTGAATGGCCTTTTGCTGCTCCTCCAACCTCTGAAGCATATAGAGGGTTGAATTCCACCTCGTTACCACTTCTTGCTTCAGATGATGGCAGGGCAGGTTCAGTAGTTTTTGGTGGTGCTCCAGTCTTCTGTACGTGGTGCCTGTACGCCGAAAGTGTCCCGCAATTCTTCTGGCCACCGACAGCATCTCTTGCACGCCCCTGTCGTTTTTTAAAAAATTCTGCACCACCAAATTCAAGGTATGTGCAAAACATGGGACGTGCTGGAATTTGCCCATATTTAATGCACACACAATATTGCTGGCGTTGTCCGATGCCACAAATCCACAGGAGAGTCCAATTGGGGTAAGCCATTCCGCGATGATCTTCCTCAGTTGCCGTAAGAGGTTTTTCAGCTGTGTGCGTATTCTGGAAAGCGGTGATACAAAGCGTAGCCTGCCTAGGAAAGAGTTGGCGTTTGCGAGATGCTGCTACTGGTGCCGCCGCTGCTGTTCTTGCGGCGGGAGTCCATACATCTACCCAGTGGGCTGTCACAGTCATATAGTCCTGACCCTGCACTGCTCCACTTGTCCACATATCCGTGGTTAAGTGGACATTGGGTACAACTGCATTTTTTAGGACACTGGTGAGTCTTTTTCTGACGTCCGTGTACATTCTCGGTATCGCCTGCCTAGAGAAGTGGAACCTAGATGGTATTTGGTAACGGGGGCACACTACCTCAAGAAATTGTCTAGTTCCCTGTGAACTAACGGCGGATACCGGACGCACGTCTAACACCAACATAGTTGTCAAGGCCTCAGTTATCCGCTTTGCAGCAGGATGACTGCTGTGATATTTCATCTTCCTCGCAAAGGACTGTTGGACAGTCAATTGCTTACTGGAAGTAGTACAAGTGGGCTTACGACTTCCCCTCTGGGATGACCATCGACTCCCAGCAGCAACAACAGCAGCGCCAGCAGCAGTAGGCATTACACTCAAGGATGCATCGGAGGAATCCCAGGCAGGAGAGGACTCGTCAGAATTGCCAGTGACATGGCCTGCAGGACTATTGGCATTCCTGGGGAAGGAGGAAATTGACACTGAGGGAGTTGGTGGGGTGGTTTGCGTGAGCTTGGTTACAAGAGGAAGGGATTTACTGGTCAGTGGACTGCTTCCGCTGTCACCCAAAGTTTTTGAACTTGTCACTGACTTATTATGAATGCGCTGCAGGTGACGTATAAGGGAGGATGTTCCGAGGTGGTTAACGTCCTTACCCCTACTTATTACAGCTTGACAAAGGCAACACACGGCTTGACACCTGTTGTCCGCATTTCTGTTGAAATACTTCCACACCGAAGAGCTGATTTTTTTCGTATTTTCACCAGGCATGTCAATGGCCATATTCCTCCCACGGACAACAGGTGTCTCCCCGGGTGCCTGACTTAAACAAACCACCTCACCATCAGAATCCTCCTGGTCAATTTCCTCCCCAGCGCCAGCAACACCCATATCCTCCTCATCCTGGTGTACTTCAACACTGACATCTTCAATCTGACTATCAGGAACTGGACTGCGGGTGCTCCTTTCAGCACTTGCAGGGGGCGTGCAAATGCTCTTCACGTCCAGTGTTGGGAAGGTCAGGCATCGCAACCGACACAATTGGAGTCGGACTCTCCTTGTGGATTTGGGATTTCGAAGAACGCACAGTTCTTTGCGGTGCTACTGCTTTTGCCAGCTTGAGTCTTTTCATTTTTCTAGCGAGAGGCTGAGTGCTTCCATCCTCATGTGAAGCTGAACCACTAGCCATGAACATAGGCCAGGGCCTCAGCCGTTCCTTGCCACTCCGTGTGGTAAATGGCATATTGGCAAGTTTACGCTTCTCCTCCGACAATTTTATTTTAGGTTTTGGAGTCCTTTTTTTACTGATATTTGGTGTTTTGGATTTGACATGCTCTGTACTATGACATTGGGCATCGGCCTTGGCAGACGACGTTGCTGGCATTTCATCGTCTCGGCCATGACTAGTGGCAGCAGCTTCAGCACGAGGTGGAAGTGGATCTTGATCTTTCCCTAATTTTGGAACCTCAACATTTTTGTTCTCCATATTTTAATAGGCACAACTAAAAGGCACCTCAGGTAAACAATGGAGATGGATGGATACTAGTATACTTATGGATGGACTGCCGAGTGCCGACACAGAGGTAGCTACAGCCGTGGACTACCGTACTGTGTCTGCTGCTAATATAGACTGGATGATAATGATATGAAATCAATATATATATGTATGTATATATAATATCACTAGTACTGCAGCCGGACAGGTAGATAATATATTTATTAGGTAATGATGACTGATGACGGACCTGCTGGACACTGTCAGCTCAGCAGCACCGCAGACTGCTACAGTAAGCTACTATACTATAGTAGTATGTACAAAGAAGAAAGAAAAAAAAAAACCACGGGTAGGTGGTATACAATTATGGATGGACTGCCGAGTGCCGACACAGAGGTAGCTACAGCCGTGGACTACCGTACTGTGTCTGCTGCTAATATAGACTGGAAGATAATGAGATGAAATCAATATATATATGTATGTATATATAATATCACTAGTACTGCAGCCGGACAGGTAGATAATATATTTATTAGGTAATGATGACTGATGACGGACCTGCTGGACACTGTCAGCTCAGCAGCACCGCAGACTGCTACAGTAAGCTACTATACTATAGTAGTATGTACAAAGAAGAAAGAAAAAAAAAAACCACGGGTAGGTGGTATACAATTATGGATGGACTGCCGAGTGCCGACACAGAGGTAGCTACAGCCGTGGACTAACGTACTGTGTCTGCTGCTAATATAGACTGGATGATAATGAGATGAAATCAATATATATATGTATGTATATATAATATCACTAGTACTGCAGCCGGACAGGTAGATAATATATTTATTAGGTAATGATGACTGATGACGGACCTGCTGGACACTGTCAGCTCAGCAGCACCGCAGACTGCTACAGTAAGCTACTATACTATAGTAGTATGTACAAAGAAGAAAGAAAAAAAAAACCACGGGTAGGTGGTATACAATTATGGATGGACTGCCGAGTGCCGACACAGAGGTAGCTACAGCCGTGGACTAACGTACTGTGTCTGCTGCTAATATAGACTGGATGATAATGAGATGAAATCAATATATATATATGTATGTATATATAATATCACTAGTACTGCAGCCGGACAGGTAGATAATATATTTATTAGGTAATGATGACTGATGACGGACCTGCTGGACACTGTCAGCTCAGCAGCACTGCAGACTGCTACAGTAAGCTACTATACTATAGTAGTATGTACAAAGAAGAAAGAAAAAAAAAAAACCACGGGTAGGTGGTATACAATTATGGATGGACTGCCGAGTGCCGACACAGAGGTAGCTACAGCCGTGGACTAACGTACTGTGTCTGCTGCTAATATAGACTGGATGATAATGAGATGAAATCAATATATATATGTATGTATATATAATATCACTAGTACTGCAGCCGGACAGGTAGATAATATATTTATTAGGTAATGATGACTGATGACGGACCTGCTGGACACTGTCAGCTCAGCAGCACCGCAGACTGCTACAGTAAGCTACTATACTATAGTAGTATGTACAAAGAAGAAAGAAGAAAAAAAAACCACGGGTAGGTGGTATACAATTATGGATGGACTGCCGAGTGCCGACACAGAGGTAGCTACAGCCGTGGACTAACGTACTGTGTCTGCTGCTAATATAGAGTCTAGACTGGATGATAAATTATTGATAATGAGATGAAATCAATATAATATCACTAGTACTGCAGCCGGACAGGTACTATATATATTTATTATGTAATGACTGATGACGGACCTGCTGGACACTGTCAGGTCAGCAGCACCGCAGACTGCTACAGTAAGCTACTATAGTAGTATGTATAAAGAAGAATGAAAAAAAAAAAACCACGGGTAGGTGGTATACAATATTATATATATATATATATATATTATATACAATTATATATATATATATATATATATATATATATATATATATTAAACTGGTGGTGATTGATTATTAAACTGGTGGTCAGGTCACGTTGCAACTTGCAACTAGTACTCCGAGTCCTAAGCAGACAATCACAAAATATATTATTATACTGGTGGTCAGTGTGGTCACAACAATGGCAGTGTGGCACTGACTCTGGCAGCAAAAGTGTGCACTGTACGTTATATGTACTCCTGAGTCCTGCTCTCAGACTCTAACTGCTCCCCACTGTCAGTGTCTCCCCCACAAGTCAGATAATTAATACAATACACTTACAGTCACACTATCTAATCTATATCACTTCAGCAAGTAGTATAGTAGTATAGTAGTACTCCTCCTAATAATGCTCCCCAAAATTACTACTACTGTGTCTCTCTCGTCTCTACTGTGTCTCTCTCTTCTCTAAACGGAGAGGACGCCAGCCACGTCCTCTCCCTATGACTCTCAATGCACGTGTGAAAATGGCGGCGACGCGCGGCTCCTTATATAGAATCCGAGTCTCGCGATAGAATCTGAGCCTCGCGAGAATCCGACAGCGGGATGATGACGTTCGGGCGCGCTCGGGTTAACCGAGCAAGGCGGGAAGATCCGAGTCGCTCGGACCCGTGAAGAAAAAACTGAAGTTCGGGCGGGTTCGGATTCAGAGGAACCGAACCCGCTCATCTCTAGCAATTATCCCCCCAGATATTTCCTCACACAGCCAGCCGATTTTATTGGTGCCCTCCTCCTTACAGTCACCCTGGGTTCCTGTCAATGAGTCGGAGACACCCCGATCTGGAGCAAACGAAAGGTGATGCGGCAGCGCCGAATGTAGAGGGAGAGGGGATGTTCGGGTGGCAGCTGCTGCAGCTCCTTGTCGCTTGTTTACTGTGAGGAGCTGACATTCTAATAGGAGAGGGGATTTGAGGTGGGCTGCTCTACCTGAGCACTGTGTTTGGGTGTCTGAGCAGTGGCTGTGTACTGGCAGTGTGGAGTGTGTTAGGGGAATAGGTAAATGGAAATGAGACATGTGAAATGGAGAGATTGGGTGTGTGGTTCTGCCCAACTATGGTGGGTTTGATATATATGGGTGGTTCTCCTACACAGGGGTAGATGAAAAGAGGTTGTGCTGTTACTCTGGGAAGGGTCAGCAGTGATGACTTTTGGGGAAATGCAAAGGGGTATCTCCATTATACAGATTGCAGGAGTTGGGAGATGGCCTGTGTTCCCTATACTGGGGAGCGGTAGATGATTTGGGACCATTATGCTGATGGCAGGTGATCAGCTTTGCCACCACTCTCCACTGGCTTAAGGAGCAAGGCAGGTGGGCATGCAGACGTCAGGGACTGCTGCATCCACACATGTAATAGACTAATAGTTACCCTCTGTATAAATGTGTGACATATATGTGAAAGATGATATCGAGATTCTGGCGCTTGGTATGCCGACAATCAGAATACTGACAGCGGCATCCCGACATGCAGTATCCCGACAACTGTTAGATTATTACCCTAACCCTAATCCCAAACCCCCGTAACCCTCCCTGCCTGCAGCCTCACCAGCCAATGACCTCACCGCACGCCACTGCAGCACTGTGTGGTTTGGGAAGGTTAATGATATTTGCAGGGTTGTCAGAGAGCATGCACTTTGCTCTATGGATCCTCTCTGTGCTCACAAAGCAAAGTCTGGGTGACATCATGGTTGTAGATGAATCCGGTGGTTGTCTAATCATACAGGAACGTTAGAGTGCTGCAGCTAATCACTTATGGGGAATATCCAGGGAATCTTGTACCAGCGATAGTAATTCTGCACATATGTCAGGGCGGGTAATAGGAAAGCACGCAGCCGGAGACAGGGCTGTGGTTAGGGCTGGGGCAGCTCTTAGTACTGTACCTGGATAGGGCTTATGCATCAGTATACAGCTATCCCGCCTCCGTTATCCTTAGCATGAGACATAGGTGTTTGGTAAAGAGCATAACATAATAATAAAAAAATAAAAAAATAATGATTACAAATAACAAGAATCACTTATGTCCTGTGCACTGAGCTGTCCCTAGCCACATGCTGGGGAACCTAAACCTTGGCTGTAGTATGGATGATTTCCGTAGTAGTCATGTGATCAGGGCCGGATTAAGCCTTGGGGGTGCCCGGAGCACTTAAGACAAGGGGGGCCCCGGTGGAAGGTGGGGGGTGTATATTAGATACCTCCTAACATGACCTATTCCAGGAGGGATAAAATGCGCTCTACCTGGACCTCCTTCTAATTTTATGATCGGTGTCACCTGTGTTGAACTTTTTAATAGATAAGAAAGGTGTTTCACCACAGGTGATTGCAATCATAACTTAATATAGTATGTTATCCCTCCAGGACAGGGTCATGTTAGGATGTATGGATTGTGTATATTACATTTAATCAAATGGGGTATATTAGATTTAAACTAATAGTTGAATAATGCCTGGGTACTGTTTATAGCTCCACCTAATTGAGAGACAACTAATTTATAAAGTTTTCTTGTAGTGGAACACAAACAACTTAAACAACCTTAGAATACACATAGAAAAAAATCTATAATTTATCACATGCAAGAATAGCAGTGGCCTGTGTACTACTTACACACTGGTACAGGGCTCAGGAGGACTCTGCATGTGTGTCTCTCTCTCTAGACCCTCATTAGATAACAGGTTACATAGGACCCAGACACCCAGGCAGGGAGGAGGAGAAGCTGGGATCCCTGTGTCACTTACAGCTCTCTCCACCCTCCTATCTCTCCTCTGGTTGGAAAGCTCAATCGGTAGCTCATAAAACCTGATACTCTGCCTGCAATGCATACTGCACTCCTCGCATTCTATACTGCCCTGTTCGCATTCTATACTGCCCTGCTCACATTCTATACTGCACTCCTCGCATTCTATACTGCCCTGCTCGCATTCTGGCTGTCTGGTTTGGCTACCCCGTGAGAGGGAAAGCTAGCAATGTCGGTGTGCTCTGGCTGGGGGGACCCCTAACAAAGGGGGGCCCGGGGTATTGTATGCCCTGCAACCCCCCCTTAATCTGGCTATGCATGTGATGGGACTGATGCAAATGGTATTGTGCAGTGCTGCTATAGGGGTGGTATTCATGTGACCAGTGGTCACATGACCTCCACCAAAATCCCGCCCCCTCACTATCCCAATGGTCGGCATGCCGACCAACAGGGACTATTTCCACTCGTGAGTGTCCACGACACCCTTACAGTGGCAATAGAACCCATGGCCCCACAAGGGGCTTGTTGCACCCGCCCCTCCCCGCTGGGATCCCGGCGACGGTATGCTGACCGGGGCGGTCAGTCATACTATACCCCGCTATAGTACATCTGCCCCAATGTGTTTAACTGTGGTGCTGGGAGAATTTACACAATACAGGGCCTAATTCAGACCTGATCACAAAAGCAAAATCTTTTTCTAATGGGCTAAACCATGGGGGTAATTCAGATCTGATCGCAGCAGCAAATTTGAGAGACTTAGATTTGGGTGGGTTATATTGTTTCTGTGCAGGGTAAATACTGGCCGCTTTACTCTGCAATTTAGAATTTAGTTTGAACACACCCCACCCAAATCTAACACTGTCTCTGCACATGTTACATCTGCCCCCCCTGCACTGCACATGGGGGGTCATTCAGACCATAGACTGTGCATGCATTTGCACCGCAATGCGCACGCATGTTGGCAAACAACAACAGGCATCACTAAACAGCGACAGGCTGGTGCAGAAATTTCAATTGCACAGCCATTCGCAGGCTGATTGACAAGAAGAGGACGTTTGTGGGTGGTAACTAACCGTTTTCTGGGAGTGTCAGGGAAACGCAGGCGTTCCCAAGCATTTTCAGGGAGGGTATGTGACGTCAGCTCCGGCCCCGATCAGCCTGTTCTCATCTCAGTGGAGGAGTAAAGGCCCCCATCCACTAGTCCGATTTGGGCAGTTTTCTTCAGATTTCGACGCATCTGGCCGTCAAATCTGAAGAAAAGTGTCACATCGGATGGCTCTTCCGATCCGATGCGCACTCCTGTGTCAGATATCATATGTCTGAACTACAGATCTCTGAGGCTGCCCGAACTATTTATCTGAATCTGAAGAAAACAGGTGCACAATTCGGAGTGTTTTTTTTTACTTCAGATGTATCTGATCAGATTCATCTGAAGCGTTGCTTGACTGGCATCACCCTGGCCACTCCCACCCACCACAGGATGCGGCGGCAGCAGCATCAGATCAATCGCATGTAGCATGTGTGCATCAGATATATCTGATGTGATCTGGCACATGATAGATCGTATCAGATATATCTGAAGTGAATGTAGTGAAAATTAAAGCCAGAGTCCGATCCGATTCCCGGGGACGCTCCTAGAAGAGTTCAAGAGAAATCTGATGCGATCTGCAGTTCACTGCACACACTGGAAAAATCATTCGATGGTGAGTGAGGTGCGAACGGATTTGCAGCTGTCCGCTGACTGAGGGATTTTTTGCAGCTCAGCGTACGCATGCAATCGCACACTTGCACAGCGAATATACACTCCCCTTAGGCGGCGACTATCTGAATGCAGCACAACAAATTTAACCGCTTAGTCATCAGGTCTGAATTAGTGATGAGCGGTTTGGTTTCTCGGAAACCGAACCCCCCCGAACTTCAGCCTTTTTACACGGGTCCGAGGCAGACTCGGATCTTCCCGCCTTGCTCGGTTAACCCGAGCGCGCCCGAACGTCATCATCCCGCTGTCGAGTTCTCGCGAGGCTCGGATTCTATCGCGAGACTCGGATTCTATATAAGGAGCCGCGCGTCGCCGCCATTTTCACACGTGCATTGAGATTGATAGGGAGAGGACGTGGCTGGCGTCCTCTCCGTTTAGATAGAGACACTTGATTTACTAGTAATTTTAGTAATTTTGGGGAGCATTAGGAGTACTCAGAGTGCAAAGTTTTGCTGATAGTTATACTAGTGACCACCAGTTTTATTTATTATTTATAATCCGTTCTCTGCCTGAAAAAAAATTATACACAGTCACATATTATATCTGTGCTCAGCCTCAGTGTGCTGCATGATAATATCATCTATGTATATCTGACTGTGCTGAGTGCTCACTGCTCACACAGCTTAATTGTGGGGGAGACTGGGGAGCAGTTATAGCAGGAGTACATAACAGTGCACACTTTTGCTGCCAGTGTGACTGACCAGTGACCACCAGTATATTGTCTGCCTGAAAAAGTTAAACACTCGTGTGGTGTTTTTTTTTTATTCTATAAACGCATTCTGCTGACAGTGTCCAGCAGGTCCGTCATTCATTATATTATAATATATACCTGCAGTAGTGATATATATATATTTTTTATATCATTATCATCCAGTCTATACTAGCAGACGCAGTACGGTAGTCCACGGCTGTAGCTACCTCTGTGTCGGCAGTGCTCGTCCATAATTGTATACCTACCTGTGGTGGGGTTTTTTTTTTCTATCTTCTTCATACTAGTAGTTTAGGAGTCTGCTGACAGTGTCCAGCAGGTCCGTCATTATATAATATATACCTGCAGTAGTGATATATATATATTTTTTATATCATTATCATCCAGTCTACTCTATACTAGCAGACGCAGTACGGTAGTCCACGGCTGTAGATACCTCTGTGTCGGCAGTGCTCGTCCATAACTGTATACCTACCTGTGGTGGGTTTTTTTTTTTCTATCTTCTTCATACTAGTAGTTTAGGAGTCTGCTGACAGTGTCCAGCAGGTCCGTCATTATATAATATATACCTGCAGTAGTGATATATATATTTTTTATATCATTATCATCCAGTCTATACTAGCAGATGCAGTACGGTAGTCCACGGCTGTAGCTACCTCTGTGTCGGCAGTGCTCGTCCATAATTGTATACCTACCTGTGGTGGGTTTTTTATTTCTATCTAGTGTGCAGTAGTGATATATATATATATTTTATATCATTATCATCCAGTCTACTCTATACTAGCAGACGCAGTACGGTAGTCCACGGCTGTAGCTACCTCTGTGTCGGCAGTGCTCGTCCAAAATTGTATACCTACCTGTGGTGGGTTTTTTTTTTCTATCTTCTTCATACTAGTAGTTTAGGAGTCTGCTGACAGTGTCCAGCAGGTCCGTCATTATATAATATATACCTGCAGTAGTGATATATATATATTTTTTATATCATTATCATCCAGTCTACTCTATACTAGCAGACGCAGTACGGTAGTCCACGGCTGTAGCTACATCTGTGTCGGCAGTGCTCGTCCATAATTGTATACCTACCTGTGGTGTTTTTTTTTTCTATCTTCTTCATACTAGTAGTTTAGGAGTCTGCTGACAGTGTCCAGCAGGTCCGTCATTATATAATATATACCTGCAGTAGTGATATATATATTTTTTATATCATTATCATCCAGTCTACTCTATACTAGCAGACGCAGTACGGTAGTCCACGGCTGTAGCTACCTCTGTGTCGGCAGTGCTCGTCCATAATTGTATACCTACCTGTGGTGGGGTTTTTTTTGTCTATCTTCTTCATACTAGTAGTTTAGGAGTCTGCTGACAGTGTCCAGCTGGTCCGTCATTATATAATATATACCTGCAGTAGTGATATATATATATTTTTTATATCATTATCATCCAGTCTACTCTATACTAGCAGACGCAGTACGGTAGTCCACGGCTGTAGCTACCTCTGTGTCGGCAGTGCTCGTCCATAATTGTATACCTACCTGTGGTGGGGTTTTTTTTTCTATCTTCTTCATACTAGTAGTTTAGGAGTCTGCTGACAGTGTCCAGCAGGTCCGTCATTATATAATATATACCTGCAGTAGTGATATATATATATTTTTTATATCATTATCATCCAGTCTACTCTATACTAGCAGACGCAGTACGGTAGTCCACGGCTGTAGCTACCTCTGTGTCGGCAGTGCTCGTCCATAATTGTATACCTACCTGTGGTGGTTTTTTTTTTTTCTATCTTCTTCATACTAGTAGTTTAGGAGTCTGCTGACAGTGTCCAGCAGGTCCGTCATTATATAATATATACCTGCAGTAGTGATATATATATATTTTTTATATCATTATCATCCAGTCTACTCTATACTAGCAGACGCAGTACGGTAGTCCACGGCTGTAGCTACATCTGTGTCGGCAGTGCTCGTCCATAATTGTATACCTACCTGTGGTGGTTTTTTTTTTCTATCTTCTTCATACTAGTAGTTTAGGAGTCTGCTGACAGTGTCCAGCAGGTCCGTCATTATATAATATATACCTGCAGTAGTGATATATATATATTTTTTATATCATTATCATCCAGTCTACTCTATACTAGCAGACGCAGAACGGTAGTCCACGGCTGTAGCTACCTCTGTGTCGGCAGTGCTCGTCCATAATTGTATACCTACCTGTGGTGGGGTTTTTTTTGTCTATCTTCTTCATACTAGTAGTTTAGGAGTCTGCTGACAGTGTCCAGCAGGTCCGTCATTATATAATATATACCTGCAGTTGTGATATATATATATTTTTTATATCATTATCATCCAGTCTACTCTATACTAGCAGACGCAGTACGGTAGTCCACGGCTGTAGCTACCTCTGTGTCGGCAGTGCTCGTCCATAATTGTATACCTACCTGTGGTGGGTTTTTTTTCTATCTTCTTCATACTAGTAGTTTAGGAGTCTGCTGACAGTGTCCAGCAGGTCCGTCATTATATAATATATACCTGCAGTAGTGATATATATATATTTTTTATATCATTATCATCCAGTCTATACTAGCAGACGCAGTACGGTAGTCCACGGCTGTAGCTACCTCTGTGTGGGCAGTCACTCGTCATCCATAAGTATACTAGTATCCATCCATCTCCATTGTTTACCTGAGGTGCCTTTTAGTTGTGCCTATTAAAATATGGAGAACAAAAATGTTGAGGTTCCAAAAATAGGGAAAGATCAAGATCGACTTCCACCTCGTGCTGAAGCTGCTGCCACTAGTCATGGCCGAGACGATGAAATGCCATCAACGTCGTCTGCCAAGGCCGATGCCCAATGTCATAGTACAGAGCATGTAAAATCCAAAACACCAAATATCAGTAAAAAAAGGACTCAAAAATCTAAAATAAAATCGTCAGAGGAGAAGCGTAAACTTGCCAATATGCCATTTACCACACGGAGTGGCAAGGAACGGCTGAGGCCCTGGCCTATGTTCATGGCTAGTGGTTCAGCTTCACATGAGGATGGAAGCACTCAGCCTCTCGCTAGAAAAATGAAAAGACTTAAGCTGGCAAAAGCACAGCAAAGAACTGTGCGTTCTTCGAAATCACAAATCCACAAGGAGAGTCCAATTGTGTCGGTTGCGATGCCTGACCTTCCCAACACTGGACGTGAAGAGCATGCGCCTTCCACTATTTGCACGCCCCCTGCAAGTGCTGGAAGGAGCACCCGCAGTCCAGTTCCTGATAGTAAGATTGAAGATGTCAGTGTTGAAGTACACCAGGATGAAGAAGATATGGGTGTTGCTGGCGCTGGGGAGGAAATTGACCAGGAGGATTCTGATGGTGAGGTGGTTTGTTTAAGTCAGGCACCCGGGGAGACACCTGTTGTCCGTGGGAGGAATATGGCCATTGACATGCCTGGTGAAAATACCAAAAAAATCAGCTTTTCGGTGTGGAAGTATTTCAACAGAAATGCGTACAACATTTGTCAAGCCGTGTGTTACCTTTGTCAAGCTGTAATAAGTAGGGGTAAGGACGTTAACCACCTCGGAACATCCTCCCTTATACGTCACCTGCAGCGCATTCATCATAAGTCAGTGACAAGTTCAAAAACTTTGGGCGACAGCGGAAGCAGTCCACTGACCAGTAAATCCCTTCCTCTTGTAACCAAGCTCACGCAAACCACCCCACCAACTTCCTCAGTGTCAATTTCCTCCTTCCCCAGGAATGCCAATAGTCCTGCAGGCCATGTCACTGGCAATTCTGACGAGTCCTCTCCTGCCTGGGATTCCTCCGATGCATCCTTGCGTGTAACGCCTACTGCTGCTAGCGCTGCTGTTGTTGCTGCTGGGAGTCGATGGTCATCCCAGAGGGGAAGTCGTAAGACCACTTTTACTACTTCCACCAAGCAATTGACTGTCCAACAGTCCTTTGCGAGGAAGATGAAATATCACAGCAGTCATCCTGCTGCAAAGCGGATAACTGAGGCCTTGGCATCCTGGGCGGTGAGAAACGTGGTTCCGGTTTCCATCATTACTGCAGATCCAACTATAGACTTGTTTGAGGTACTGTGTCCCCGGTACCAAATACCATCTAGGTTCCATTTCTCTAGGCAGGCGATACTGAAAATGTACACAGACCTCAGAAAAAGACTCACCAGTGTCCTAAAAAATGCAGTTGTACCCAATGTCCACTTAACCACGGACATGTGGACAAGTGGAGCAGGGCAGACTCAGGACTATATGACTGTGACAGCCCACTGGGTAGATGTATGGACTCCCGCCGCAAGAACAGCAGCGGCGGCACCAGTAGCAGCATCTCGCAAACGCCAACTCTTTCCTAGGCAGGCTACGCTTTGTATCACCGCTTTCCAGAATACGCACACAGCTGAAAACCTCTTACGGCAACTGAGGAAGATCATCGCAGAATGGCTTACCCCAATTGGACTCTCCTGTGGATTTGTGGCATCGGACAACGCCAGCAATATTGTGTGTGCATTAAATATGGGCAAATTCCAGCACGTCCCATGTTTTGCACATACCTTGAATTTGGTGGTGCAGAATTATTTAAAAAACGACAGGGGCGTGCAAGAGATGCTGTCGGTGGCCAGAAGAATTGCGGGACACTTTCGGCGTACAGGCACCACGTACAGAAGACTGGAGCAACACCAAAAACGCCTGAACCTGCCCTGCCATCATCTGAAGCAAGAAGTGGTAACGAGGTGGAATTCAACCCTCTATATGCTTCAGAGGTTGGAGGAGCAGCAAAAGGCCATTCAAGCCTATACAACTGAGCACGATATAGGAGGTGGAATGCACCTGTCTCAAGCGCAGTGGAGAATGATTTCAACATTGTGCAAGGTTCTGCAACCTTTTGAACTTGCCACACGTGAAGTCAGTTCAGACACTGCCAGCCTGAGTCAGGTCATTCCCCTCATCAGGCTTTTGCAGAAGAAGCTGGAGACATTGAAGGAGGAGCTAACACAGAGCGATTCCGCTAGGCATGTGGGACTTGTGGATTGAGCCCTTAATTCGCTTAACAAGGATTCACGGGTGGTCAATCTGTTGAAATCAGAGCACTACATTTTGGCCACCGTGCTCGATCCTAGATTTAAAACCTACGTTGTATCTCTCTTTCCGGCAGACACAAGTCTGCAGGGGTTCAAAGAACTGCTGGTGAGAAAATTGTCAAGTCAAGCGGAACGCGACCTGTCAACATCTCCTCCTTCACATTCTCCCGCAACTGGGGTTGCGAGGAAAAGGCTAAGAATTCCGAGCCCACCCGCTGGCGGTGATGCAGGGCAGTCTGGAGCGACTGCTGATGCTGACATCTGGTCCGGACTGAAGGACCTGCCAATGATTACGGACATGTCGTCTACTGTCACTGCATATGATTCTCTCACCATTGAAAGAATGGTGGAGGATTATATGAGTGACCGCATCCAAGTAGGCACGTCAGACAGTCCGTACGTATACTGGCAGGAAAAAGAGGCAATTTGTAATTTTGTAGGCCCTTGCACAAACTGGCTTTATTCTACCTAAGTTGCCCTCCCACAAGTGTGTACTCCGAAAGAGTATTTAGTGCCGCCGCTCACCTTGTCAGCAATCGGCGTACGAGGTTACTTCCAGAAAATGTGGAGAAGATGATGTTCATTAAAATGAATTATAATCAATTCCTCCGTGGAGACATTCACCAGCAGCATGCGTATAAAGAAAATAGATAGAGTGCGCTGTCAGGAAGCTGCTGGTGTATGAGGTGGTAAATCCTCAATGAAATAGATAAACAATACAGGTAGTGGTCACCAGCGCTAGGTTGTAGGAAATAAAAATGATACTCTGATTTAAAACAAACTCAGGACGGTAGGTAATGTTGAAAGAAATATGTAATAAATTTAATAAAAGTAATATTTTTAAAAGTCAAAAATGCCTAAATATCATAGTTAAAAGTTAAATGATCATATAAAGTGGCACATCCACATATACCCTCAATACAGGTTTAATCATACCCCGGCTAGGACTTCCTCTGGAATTAGGTCCATGAACTTATTTTAGGAGAATTTGATGAAAGCAGTGGAGTAATAGAATGTCCCTTTTAAGTATACCAATGCAGGCGTTTCAAGCGGATAGGGAAATCTCTAATTTCTCCTCAAATGGAAATGTCCAGGGAAATGCTGTCCAATTAGTGCCGTATGGGTAATGAAGATGAAAAAAGTCCAGCGATGTTGAGGGTTATTTTGAGGATGTGTCCGGCAGTCTCTAACTCAACGCGTTTCGCTGGTGTTGACACCCAGCTTCCTCAGGAGTGAATGTTAGAGTGCTGTCCTTGGGCTCCTTATAAACCCTGGGCAATTTGATAAAATTCTAGGCACCTGATAAACAATTTTTTCAACAAAAACCTGACCGTCCAAAAGTATAAAAGTAATACACTGTTCATGTTAATATTGGTCTCACATGTGTATATATTATTTTATATCTAAAAACGAGTATTAGAAAGTATTTAAAAAATATATCTTTATTTTGAGTATAGTTTCCTACTAGTCCGGTCATGTGACTGAAATTGGTCACATGATCCGTTTGTTGTAACTGATAGGTCCTTACAGGTCAGATGGCTAGTCTGACCCAAATCGTCATTCTGCTTTGTTGGTGCGCATGCGCCAGGCGCGCACACGCCCGCACTCGCCAGGCGCGCACACGCCCGCACTCGCCATGTAAAGCCGGCGGCCACCACCACGTCGCGAGGCGCGTGACATCGATACACGTGACTGATCACGTGATCGGAGTCACAGCCTCGCTCCATGGCAACAGGCCGCACTGAACATAGCGAGCACGGACCGCACACAGCTCGCTCACGCGCACCAACCCGGCGGTAGCAACCAATTCAAATAGATAAAGCAACTGTAAACATATACACATATAATAATAGGTCTACCGAACTATGATGTATACTGATGATCATTTAATTAAAGCACAAGCTATAAATGCATTCATGTTAATCAGTAATATTGAAAACATGCAATAATGTTCAAAGTCATTTACTTGTGAAATTACACACTTGTCTTTGAAGAATATTATTAATGATACATTAATACCTGCAGGTGGTGATAAACTACTCATTATTGTGAGTCACATAAAAAAAAAAAAGAGAAGGGGCATGCGCACCAACAAAGCAGAATGACGATTTGGGTCAGACTAGCCATCTGACCTGTAAGGACCTATCAGTTACAACAAACGGATCATGTGACCAATTTCAGTCACATGACCGGACTAGTAGGAAACTATACTCAAAATAAAGATATATTTTTTAAATACTTTCTAATACTCGTTTTTAGATATAAAATAATATATACACATGTGAGACCAATATTAACATGAACAGTGTATTACTTTTATACTTTTGGACGGTCAGGTTTTTGTTGAAAAAATTGTTTATCAGGTGCCTAGAATTTTATCAAATTGCCCAGGGTTTATAAGGAGCCCAAGGACAGCACTCTAACATTCACTCCTGAGGAAGCTGGGTGTCAACACCAGCGAAACGCGTTGAGTTAGAGACTGCCGGACACATCCTCAAAATAACCCTCAACATCGCTGGACTTTTTTCATCTTCATTACCCATACGGCACTAATTGGACAGCATTTCCCTGGACATTTCCATTTGAGGAGAAATTAGAGATTTCCCTATCCGCTTGAAACGCCTGCATTGGTATACTTAAAAGGGACATTCTATTACTCCACTGCTTTCATCAAATTCTCCTAAAATAAGTTCATGGACCTAATTCCAGAGGAAGTCCTAGCCGGGGTATGATTAAACCTGTATTGAGGGTATATGTGGATGTGCCACTTTATATGATCATTTAACTTTTAACTATGATGTTTAGGCATTTGTAATTTTTAAAAATATTACTTTTATTAAATTTATTACATATTTCTTTCAACATTACCTACCGTCCTGAGTTTGTTTTAAATCAGAGTATCATTTTTATTTCCTACAACCTAGCGCTGGTGACCACTATCTGTATTCACCAGCAGCAATTGCCTCCACAAAGTACCGAACCCGCTCATCACTACAAAGTACACAGGGAGCTAAGATGGTGGATTCCAGTGGGGACGAATTGATAATCTGTGAGGAGGGGGATGTACACGGTGATATATCGGAGGATGATGATGAGGTGGACATCTTGCCTCTGTAGAGCCAGTTTGTGCAAGGAGAGATTAATTGCTTCTTTTTTGGTGGGGGTCCAAACCAACCCGTCATTTCAGTCACAGTCGTGTGGCAGACCCTGTCACTGAAATGATGGGTTGGTTAAAGTGTGCATGTCCTGTTTATACAACATAAGGGTGGGTGGGAGGGCCCAAGGACAATTCCATCTTGCACCTCTTTTTTCTTTAATTTTTCTTTGCGTCATGTGCTGTTTGGGGAGTATTTTTTGGAAGGGCCATCCTGCCTGACACTGCAGTGCCACTCCTAGATGGGCCAGGTGTTTGTGTCGGCCACTAGGGTCGCTTAGCTTACTCACACAGCTACCTCATTGCGCCTCTTTTTTTCTTTGCGTCATGTGCTGTTTGGAGGGTGTTTTTTGGAAGGGCCATCCTGCCTGACACTGCAGTGCCACTCCTAGATGGGCCAGGTGTTTGTGTCGGCCACTAGGGTCGCTGAGCTTACTCACACAGCTACCTCATTGCGCCTCTTTTTTTCTTTGCGTCATGTGCTGTTTGGGGGGTGTTTTTTGGAAGGGCCATCCTGCCTGACACTGCAGTGCCACTCCTAGATGGGCCAGGTGTTTGTGTCGACCACTAGGGTCGCTTAGCTTACTCACACAGCTACCTCATTGCGCCTCTTTTTTTCTTTGCGTCATGTGCTGTTTGGGGGGTGTTTTTTGGAAGGGCCATCCTGCCTGACACTGCAGTGCCACTCCTAGATGGGCCAGGTGTTTGTGTCGGCCACTAGGGTCGCTGAGCTTACTCACACAGCTACCTCATTGCGCCTCTTTTTTTCTTTGCGTCATGTACTGTTTGGGGGGTGTTTTTTGGAAGGGCCATCCTGCCTGACACTGCAGTGCCACTCCTAGATGGGCCAGGTGTTTGTGTCGGCCACTAGGGTCGCTTAGCTTACTCACACAGCTACCTCATTGCGCCTCTTTTTTTCTTTGCGTCATGTGCTGTTTGGGGGGTGTTTTTTGGAAGGGATTTCCTGCCTGACACTGCAGTGCCACTCCTAGATGGGCCAGGTGTTTGTGTCGGCCACTAGGGTCGCTTAGCTTACTCACACAGCTACCTCATTGCGCCTCTTTTTTTCTTTGCGTCATGTGCTGTTTGGGGGGTGTTTTTTGGAAGGGCCATCCTGCCTGACACTGCAGTGCCACTCCTAGATGGGCCAGGTGTTTGTGTCGGCTACTAGGGTCGCTTAGCTTACTCACACAGCTACCTCATTGCGCCTCTTTTTTCTTTGCATCATGTGCTGTTTGGGGGGTGTTTTTTGGAAGGGCCATCCTGCCTGACACTGCAGTGCCACTCCTAGATGGGCCAGGTGTTTGTGTCGGCCACTAGGGTCGCTTAGCTTACTCACACAGCTACCTCATTGCGCCTCTTTTTTTCTTTGCGTCATGTGCTGTTTGGGGGGTGTTTTTTGGAAGGGCCATCCTGCCTGACACTGCAGTGCCACTCCTAGATGGGCCAGGTGTTTGTGTCGGCCACTAGGGTCGCTGAGCTTACTCACACAGCTACCTCATTGCGCCTCTTTTTTTCTTTGCGTCATGTGCTGTTTGGGGGGTGTTTTTTGGAAGGGCCATCCTGCCTGACACTGCAGTGCCACTCCTAGATGGGCCAGGTGTTTGTGTCGGCCACTAGGGTCGCTTAGCTTACTCACACAGCTACCTCATTGCGCCTCTTTTTTTCTTTGCGTCATGTGCTGTTTGGGGGGTGTTTTTTGGAAGGGCCATCCTGCCTGACACTGCAGTGCCACTCCTAGATGGGCCAGGTGTTTGTGTCGGCCACTAGGGTCGCTTAGCTTACTCACACAGCTACCTCATTGCGCCTCTTTTTTTCTTTGCGTCATGTGCTGTTTGGGGGGTGTTTTTTGGAAGGGCCATCCTGCCTGACACTGCAGTGCCACTCCTAGATGGGCCAGGTGTTTGTGTTGGCCACTAGGGTCGCTGAGCTTAGTCATCCAGCGACCTCGGTGCAAATTTTAGGACTAAAAATAATATTGTGAGGTGTTCAGAATAGACTGAAAATTAGTGGAAATTATGGTTATTGAGGTTAATAATACTTTGGGATCAAAATGACCCCCAAATTCTATGATTTAAGCTGTTTTTTAGGTTTTTTTTAAAAAAACACCCGAATCCAAAACACACCCGAATCCGACAAAAAAAATTCGGTGAGGTTTTGCCAAAACGCGTTCGAACCCAAAACACGGCCACGGAACCGAACCCAAAACCAAAACACAAAACCCGAAAAATTTCCGGTGCACATCTCTAGTCTGAATCACCCCCATGGTTTTACCCATTAGAAAAAAAAGTTTGCTGTTGTGATCAGGTCTGAATTACAGTAGGTCCATGGTTCTTAATAACATTGTCAGCATATCATGGTAACAATATTATTGGGAGATGCCCCCACAAATTAAAGCACGCTATGGGCAAAACCATGGCCCTCATTCCGAGTTGATCGGTCGCAAGGCGAATTTAGCAGAGTTACACACGCTAAGCCGCCGCCTACTGGGAGTGAATCTTAGCTTCTTAAAATTGCGACCGATGTATTCGCAATATTGCGATTACTAACTACTTAGCAGTTTCAGAGTAGCTTCAGACTTACTCTGCCTGTGCGATCAGTTCAGTGCTTGTCGTTCCTGTTTGACGTCACAAACACACCCAGCGTTCGCCCAGGCACTCCCACCGTTTCTCCGGCCACTCCTGCGTTTTTTCCGGAAACGGTAGCGTTTTCAGCCACACGCCCCTGAAACGCCGTGTTTCCGCCCAGTAACACCCATTTCCTGTCAATCACATTACGATCGCCGGAGCGATGAAAAAGCCGTGAGTAAAATTACTTTCTACATAGCAAAGTTACTTGGCGCAGTCGCAGTGCGAACATTGCGCATGCGTACTAAGCGGATTTTCATTGCGATGCGATGAAAAATACCGAGCGAACAACTCGGAATGAGGGCCCATGTACACTGCAGGTGGGGCAGATGTAACATGTGCAGAGAGAGTTAGATTTGGGTGGGTTATTTTGTTTCTGTGCAGAGTAAATACTGGCTGCTTTATTTTGATACTGTGATTTAAATTTCAGTTTGAACATACCCCACCCAAATCTAGTGTTGTTTCACTTTTCACATCACATTTTTGACATATTATCAGTCACCACAGCAACATATTATCACTTGCTGCCATACAGAACAAATCTTTTTGAGATGACTACAACTGTCACTCTAATGTTTCCTGTAGGTGACTGCAAATGCTATTTTATCTGTGTCAGTGAATTGGCTTCGATCTAATTTAGGGGGTCATTGCGAGTTGATCGTAGCTGTGCTAAATTTAGCACAGCTGCGATCATGTTCCCAGACATGCGGGGGGACGCACAGCACAGGGCTAGCCCGCACCGCATGTCTGTTCCCCCCCCCCCCCCGCACAAGTACAAAGCATCGCACAGCTGCGATGTTTTTGTACTTGTTGAGTAACTCCCGGCCAACGCAGCTCCTGCGGCTGACCGGAAGTTGCTCGTCACTGCCCCTGGTCGTAGCGGCTGCGGGTGACGACACGCAGCCGCTGCGCCCCCGCACGGTCCAGCCATGCCTGCATTGGCCAGACCGCGCCCCTAAAATGGCCGCTCCCGCCCAGCGACCACCTCTACCTGTCAATCAGGTAGAGGCGATCGCTAGGGAACGATAGCCTTCGCTTGCGCAGTTCCGACCCGACCGCTGCGAACAACTGCAGTGAGCGATTGGGTCGGAATGACCCCCTTAGTGTCAATTTGACCTACAATTGTTGAGTCTCCTCACATCGACGCACAGTGCATTTTCTTATTTATATTCCAGGTTCCGGCCATTTTCTTAAAGAGTATTATACTGTGAATTCATTTACATAGGACCGCCTATATGTTTGAATTAAGTCACTGTGTACTCTAATTTCTTACCATTATCTCTGGTACTTTCGCCAGTGTTTTTATTCTATTGTTATGCCCTATGTGGAATTTATCTCAGAGGTGGTGACGGTGGTGACCACATATTTATTCTGATTGTACTTATTAAAAGTTATGGTTAACTATTTCAGCTATGTCATAGACAGAGTGCCCCAAGAGAGTTTCTTTTCTTCATTGCATGTCTGTGAATAAGAAGCTGGAGTAGGAATAAGAAAGTAAGTTCAGCTCTGTAAAGTGCAAACAGAAAGGAGGGGACATACCCCCCCCCCCTCCCCCAGCATCATGTGACCAGTTCCTGGTGGCAGGGAGTTCTGTATCTGTGTGAGTTGGAGAATAAGGGTAAAGTGCATGGAGACAGAACTCTGCATTTATCATGTCTGGGCTGGGATGGCTGCTGCCTCTGCTGCCGCTGCTGCATCACACGTGTAAGTGTCACTATTGAATATCCTATATGAGAATCCTTACAAAGAATTAAGGTTCAAAAAGGGTTGAGATTATCTAAAGGATAAAAAAAGGGGGTAGACTACGTGGTTCTTATCTGCCGTCACATTCCTTTTCTACGTTTCTATGTTTCTATTCTGTTACAGTCACTTCTTCTCATGTGTGTAACAGTTGTCTGTTTTATAGTTGTTGGTGCTCTGTGTAGTAGTTTTATAGTTTCCACTGGCAATATGTAGTTGCTGTATGACAAGCGCTGTGGGCGAGGTGATGCGATTCGCGTCATAAGAGAGACGCCTCAACTGTCGTGAATCACGGTAGTAGTGGCTTTGATGGTTTCACCTCCCACCGCCCACATTTTGCCAATTTCACCAGGGATGTTGGAGGACGCCCTGCTTTTTTTGTGGGAACGGTTTGGGACTAGGATATTCTGGGAGAGTAGGCAAGTATGATTTATAACCATGCAATTCATTTAGGGCATACCTCCCAACTGTCCCGATTTTAGCGGGACAGTCCCGTTTTTTGGGGACAGTCCCGCTGTCCCACCCGTGGGCCGCAGTTTCCCGCGGTGGTGGTGGTGGTGGGGGGGTCAGTTGGGAGGCTCTGTCAATCGCTCTTTCTGCTTAGCAGAGCAGCAGTGATCAGACGCTGTGCGCATGCGCACAGCGTCTATTCAGTGCAGACAGAGGGAGAGAGGCTCACAGAGCGCTGGGCATGCCCCCTCAGTGATGAAAATGGGGGCGTGGCCTGCGATCGCGGGCCCTCCCGCAAAGCCATGTCCCGTTTTCGTAGGCCACATCCCTTTTTCTGGAGCGTGTGTGACTTCGCTGCGCGTGTGTCCCTCCTTCAAAAGATCAAAAGTTGGGAGGAATGATTTAGGGGGCGATTCAATTAGACGCGGCAACTACAGCAGGATTTTAGCTCCAGGGTTAAATGCCCAGAGCTATTAAAATACCGCTAGCGGTGAGCCCACGGCTAGGATATAGTGAGCACTTAACGCGTATTTCTGCTCACACCCTCCTGAGGGGCAAATAGAAATCTACGTTACACGGTAACTAATGCTTCTGGGACTACGTGTAGCTGCGATATTACCGCGGGTTGTAATTGCTTAACCCAGGAGCTATGGCTTAGCGGGCGTTAGCCACGGGCTTACCGCGGGAAATCATTTAAAAGCTACGGCCAATTAAGCCAGAAGCTAAAACCCCACTGTAAGTCCTGCGGCTAAATGAAACTCCCCCCGTAATGTATTATCCAGATAATATGTGATCCCTTTCACTGACATAATGTACAAACCAACCAGCTGCTGAATTTTTTTTTTTTAAACAACCCGTAACATGACAGTTAGGAGCTGATTGGCTGGTACTTTATCTCAGTCCACTTTATCTCTCCATTGTGGTCACATTTGGCTGGGAGAGCTCCTACATTACAGCGTGACTTCTCCCCATATCGTGCCTCTTGCTGCATCCTGCATAACACATTCCAGCTGTCCTACTTTCACTTTCAGAATCCAGCAAAGCACAAATACAACGGCGAACGGGTGTGGTTCATCAAATCGACAGTATCTAGGTCGACAATGTTTAGGTCGACAGTCACTAGGTCGACATGGATGGAATGTCGACAGGGTTTCTAGGTCGACATGTGCTAGGTCGACAGGTCTAAAGGTCGACATGAGTTTTTTTTGTGTTTTTTTGTGTCGTTTTCTTCGTAGAGTGACCGGGATCCCAAATTAGTGCACCGCGTCCCCTCGCATGGCTCGCTTCGCTCGCCATGCTTCGGGCATGGTGCCTTCGCTCCGATACCGCTTCGCTCGGCACACTTTACCGTTCCAAACGTAGTCCATGTGGATCGTTAAGTATGAAAAAATTCAAAAAAAGAATTTTTTTTTTAAAAACTCATGTCGACCTTTAGACCTGTCGACCTAGCCCATGACGATCTAGAAACCCTGTCGACCTTCCATCCATGTCGACCTAGTGACTGTCGACCTATAGTGGTCGACCTAAACATTGTCGACCTAGATACTGTCGATCTTCAGACCGGATCCCACGGCGAACACCCTTTGTTCATTGACACTAATAAAATGATAAGCAGCTGATGCCACGTCACCCCTATAAATATTATAATATGTCATACTATAAAATCATCCAATTAGAGGCACACAGATGTATCCGCATACACCTGTGCTGAAATAGTACTAAGTAGCCCCGGTGGCACGCCGCAGATTTTGTGACTTCGCTGCACCAAGAGTAAAAGCGCAGGTGATAAATGTAACAGCCAGTCAGCTCCTGTCAATTTGCATATTGGAGCTGATTGGCTTCTCCAGGTTAATACATCTGTCCCTATATAACCCGGGGATGCTCGGGTTCTCCTGAGTATCAGGAGATTAACCCCTCACTGAACTAGTGCCACATTGACTCTGGCTATTGCTACAATTAGCTACTATCTAAAACAGCAACCATTCCCGGAATACCCTCAGGTGTCAACTGACACATATTTTAAGACTGTTTTGTTGATTTACAATATCAGATTGCAATACTGTGCATTGAGCCTATAACCACGAATGGTAAACTTACAGTTAACAGCGCCCGCAAAGAACTTACCACAGCTTGGAGCTCTTAATAGCATATGCAATGATGGTGTTCATTCCGAGTTGTTCGCTCGTTGCCGTTTTTCGCAATGGAGCGATTAGGTGGAAAATGCGCATGCACATGGTACGCAGCGCGCATGCGTTCAGTAATTTAACACAAAACTTTGGAGATTTGCACAAGCTCGAGCGACGTTTTTTCATCGCTCGAGTGATCGTAGTGTGATTGACAGGAAGTGGGTGTTTCTGGGCGGAAACTGCCCGTTTTCAGGGAGTGTGCTAAAAAACGCAGGCGTTCCAGGTAAAAACGCAGGAGTGGCTGGCCGAACGCAGGGCGTGTTTGTGACGTCAAAGCAGGAACTAAACGGACTGAGGTGATCACAATCTGGGAGTAGGTCTGGAGCTACTCAGAAACTGCAAGGAATTATTTAGTAGCAGTTCTGTTAATCTTTCGTTCGCTATTCTGCTAAGCTAAGATACACTCCCAGAGGGCGGCGGCCTAGCGTGTGCAATGCTGCTAAAAGCAGCTAGCGAGCGAACAACTCGGAATGACCACCGATATTCATGCAATCCTGATTGGTTATTAAACCTTTTTTTATTTGTTTTTTTAAATTTTGTCAATAGCGGCTATATATATATATATATATAATTTTTTTTTTTATTACTTTGGACACATATACAAGTCTGATTTATTTCTTATGTGTAACTATAATTGTACAATAAATGTATTGATATTATTTTCGTCTCCCTTAAACATTTAGACTTCTATGTGTTGTGATGCCATGAACGCTGCTATTTTCCCTGCGCATGGGGCTACACAGAAGTTTAATAATCAGCTGCTGTGCGACTGATGCAGCGTCTTAGTACGCAGCCCCTGGGTCTCGCACAGCCGCTGGTGGGCGTGTCACTATAAATCCACGCGCCTGCATCATTTTCATATTTCACACAGTATCTACTTACACACGTACTGCTGCTAATGCATTTACTTAAGTCGATAATCTGGTTACAAAAGGCAAAATGCAGCATTCCCAATTCCATACGAGCAGCCGTGCCACACGCTGACAGTATACCAGTTCCGTTGCGACAAAAGTACGAATCCAATTTGACCGGTAACTTGCTGTGAGCGGCTTCCTGTGCGGCTACTATGCGAAAAAACATAGTGAAAAGTACTTAAAAAAACAGGAATCACCACCCGCATCAGAGCGTCTAAATCACACCAGGCGCTTCACGCTATATGGTGCAAGAACACAAGGGGGTAGATTTAATAACGCTTTCAAAACTGAAAAGTGCTGTTGTTGGTCGTAGCAACCAATCACATTCTAGCTATCATTTCTATATTGCATCGTGGAGAGTGATAGGCAGAATCTCCGGGTCTCTCTGTGCTAATCCCTCAGGTAGAACACTTTGCCTCGTGGCAGCGGCACGTTCTCTCTTTTATTTCTATTATTGCACCCAAGTGTCCTGTTCTAATGGATAATTACACCGATAGCTAACACTGCCCTGAGCCTGAGGAAGCAGTTTTGGCACTACCAGAGGACCCTTCACCTGAAATCCTGTTACACCTGCGACATGATCACTAAGGGGCTTATTATATGTATATAGGACTCAGCCGTATCCGTGTCTGCATATTTTGGTAGTTGCCCGCCGGCGAGTTTATGTAACTGCCCTTACAAAGCCGTTCCCTGGTGTACCTCCATGTGTCCGAATGTGCAAGGGCTGAGACCCCACTGTCAGCACCCGTACACGCAGTAATACGATGTGCGTCCTTATACGCCACCATCGGAACTTGCAGCAGATCTATGACATGTGCAGTTTCTCTGTCCATGTATGGCCTCCTACTGTATGTGAGCGGTGAAGTGTCTTTGCTTAGCCTGCTAACCCTTCTGAATCAGGCCTGTAGTGTCTCTGTAATATGTTTTTGGGTAGTTATATTTATATAATTCATGTCATTATCTCTCACAGTTGCAGCTCTAGAAGTCTTTGCTCCGTCTCCTCAACGAGCACTTGTTGGATCCAATGTGGTTCTCACCTGCACCTTCTCTGTGGATAAAGGGGTGATAGAGCCCAACATCCTGGCCATATTGTGGTATTTCCAGGGAGAGGTGGTCCTGATGTATGACAATAAAAATATGACCCAGAAGCCGAGGATTTGGCTCAGTCTAGAAGCAGCTAGGAATGGCAACGCCTCAATATCTCTGTCAAACGTTGCGCTGTCTGATGGGGGAATCTACAAATGTGTGGTGATTCACAGTCCGGAACGTGTGGAGAAGGAGATTTCATTTGATGTGCGAGGTAACTAATAATCAGTACTAATACAGTGTGATCACCTGAAACTAAGTTTGCAAGTTGAATGTTATTGTAAAATGTAAGTCTTAGAAGCTGTGACTAGATGCGTCTTCACTGCCTACGCCCAGCAATCACAGATCGGCTGAGCTGGCCATAGGAATAGGCAAACTAGGCAATTGCCTAGGGCATTTGATATGCCATGGGGCATCAGCAGCTTCTGCTGATTAAAATGATATGCGGCATGCCTATATACTGTGTGTAGCATTTCATATGCAGATACAGCCACAGTCTCGAACAGTATATAGGCATGCTGCATATCAGTTTAATCAGCAGAAGCTGCTTGTGCATCCTAGCCACATAGCAATGCAAATAAGATGCATTTTCATAAAAAAAAGGTGCCCGACCTTAGTATTGAGGCAAGATGTATGAGGACACATCTGTATCCAAGCAGAGGCAGACGTCACAGTGTTAGTGGCAGTGTGAGTGCTGTGTGCATGTGAGTGGGTTGGTTGTGCAGTAGTGTTCAGAATATGTGTAAGGAGCATTATGTGTGTCATGTAAAAATGCATTAATAATGTGCAACATATGTGTAAAGGGGCACTATGTGTCATTATGTGTATAAGGGCATTAATAATGTGCGGCATAAGTGTAACAGAGTACTACTGTATGTGTGTCATTATGTGTATAGGGGCACTAATAATGTGCAGCAAATGTGTAGGGGGCACTATGTGTGTCATTATGTGTATAAAGGCATTAATAATGTGCGGCATATGTGTAAGGGACATTATGTGTAAAAGGGCATTAATAAAGGTTGTCATAATGTGTAAGGTGCATTATGTTTCTAAGGACATTTATGTGTCTCATATGTGTAAGGGGCATCACTGTGTGGAATTAGGTGTATAAATGCATTACTAATGTGTGGCATTATGTGTATAAGGTGCTCTACTATGTGGCGTTGCATATAGAAAGGGCACTACTGTGTCGTCTAATGTGAATAAAGAGCAATAAGGTGTGGTGTAATGTGAATAAGGAGCAATTCAGTGTGCTGTATTGTGAATAAGGGGCTCTACTGTGAGAAGTAATGTTTATAAGGTAAAGTGATACTACTGTGGGATGTAATATGAATTATGGACACTATCGCATCATCAAATGTGAATAAAGTTGCAGTACTGTGTGGCGTAATTGGAATTGGGGTTACTATTGTGTGGCCATGCCCCTTGTCAGCAAGAAGATGCCCCTTTTTGGGCTGTGCGTCAAATGTGCGAACTGTTCCTATTTAAAATATAGGGGGTACAAGGACTGCTATGGGTGAGGGGTGATGATGCTGGGAAAGGTGCAAGGTCAGAGGAGGAACTAGTGGTGGTGCTAGGGGGCACCAGCCAAAATCTTGCCTAGGGCATCATATTGGTTAGGGCCGGCTCTGCAGATCGGGTTTGGGTAACACTACTAGACCTAGCGAATAGGGGATTCCCTGTTACCATTAGTAACCGCCTGTTACTGACTCCACCCACTGAGCAGTGGGTGGGAATGTCACTGCCACCACCAGGCTCCTACAACGTGGCCCCTGGAACCACACGTTGCTCAGGCTTCTACCACCGGCACCTGTACCGCTTGTCGCTGTGTATGTGTCGACACGCTTCTGACACACCTCCTGACTGGTATCAATTGACCCCCACAGGTCGCTGACCTGGACCAGGCCCTGCACGGTATCTTGGCAGTGGGTGGAGCTTGGAGATGCTAGGCTTACCCCAGGCCAGGTGGAGAACGGGACTGCATTTGTTGCATTTCCTATTGGTCTCAAGATGAAGACATTCGTCTTGAGGCAAAGATGTTTATTTGCTGAAAACAAGTCTTCAAAAAGATACAGCATACAAAAGATGTTACAGCAGTTCAATCTCTTTAAAGTGGCAATCATTAAAATGGGAATTATACTAAACACATGTGGCCATTGGGCCATTTTTGGGGGGGTAATTCTTTTTTTTCCCCCTACAGATGTTTGCTGCACAAATGCACCAACCGTAATGTGATCCAATGAGGCTTTCTCACTCCCACCTTTGTTAGGTAATCCTGCCAGAATGATCCAATACAAGGCTGAGTATCAGCTGATCCCTACTGGGTTTGTGCCCTGACCATCCTATCAGTATCCGATTATCATTTCTAACTCTGGCAGAGTTCCCCGCAGATAAGTTGAACAGAGCTGTCACTCCTAAACGTACAGAGGTCTCGCTGCATTGTGCAAACAGGGGGGGATTCAGGAAAATGGTCCCCACCTCAGTACTAGTATGGGGAGACAGGAAGGGGGGGGGGGGGGAATACACAATAAGCTCAGGTTAAAATCCTCTTTAAATGCACACTAACCAATTGTATTTACTCTCCTTACAGCGCCACCGGTTATACTGATACCTAACAAGGCCGTCAGTATAAATAAAGACAACACCCTCTGCTGTAAAGTCACCGGATTTTTTCCTCCAGATATTGCCATCCATTGGCTTATAGATGAAGAGGTACAGAAACAGCAAATGATGGGTAAACCGCAGCAGAACAGAGACGGCACCTACTGGGTAAATAGCAGTATGGTAATTACAGCCACCGATGAGCACCGGAATAAAACCTTCTCCTGCAGAATCCAACACGTCTCTCTCCAGGAGCCTCTTCAGGAGACTTTCCAGCTGGTCTATGAGGGTATGAAGTGTTGTCCGCTACTGGTGTTCAGGGTGTATTTGGGCTGATTCAGAGGTACGCTATAGTGAGTATTGCGCAGTTTTCCGATTGTTTTGGATTTGTGCATGTGCAGATGTTTCTGTGAGGTCGCTTGCTGTGCCCCAAATGCTGCAGCATAATTGTTGACATGCGGCTCATATTTGGGGGCAGTGATGAGGCGGAGTCAGGTAGCGCCCCAGAAATTGGGGTGCATTGCCTCCGTTTTCTGGGTGTGCAACCCAATGGTTCTTTTTTTGGATGCAACTTCACTGGCCCCAGCAGAGTGATTTGGCCGGACATCCGGATTAACCTCAGGGCTCCTCAGATGTCCGATGGTCGAGCATTTGATACGATACTGGGTCGCAGCAGTGGATCAGACAAGGCAACAGTGGGAGACTTTGTACTTAAGAGGCCTCCTGTGGCTTTTGCATAAATTTGCACAGCTGCTGCGTACAAAGACCACCTCGGAAGACCACCTCGAAATCAACCCCATTGTATCATGTTTGCCTGGTAGTAACAGTGGAACCCTGTGTGATAAGAAGTTATAGGAGTAGGTGCTGGGATGTTTGGAGGTACCTCACCCTCTGCTCACATGCACCGTTGTGTTATATCCTGCAGATGAACCGTCTAATGCGGGCACTATTGTCGGCTGTGTCATCACGGTGTTGCTGATATCAGTAGTGATGTTTGGCATCTTTTGGTGGAAACAACGAAAGAACAGGAGAAAAGGTAATTCAGTGAGTTTAGATCACTTCTGATGAATATATTTAAATCTGTAAAAAAAAATGAAATTAAGTACAAATTGTGACTGTGACGCGTATATTATTGGCTGTTGCTGGTGTCACTGACTGATCATACTAATAATCCTTTCACCAGCTATGGAGCCATTCACGGTAAAGGAAATTGAGGGTCCTCCTCAGCTGTTCCATGGAGAAGAAGCCACCCTGTGCTGTACAGCTACCAACTGCACACGGAACGTACGTGCGACATGGCTGGAGAAGAGAGACGGGCAGGTGCGTGAAGTCCCGCAGTCTCAGCCAGTAGACGCAGGAGAGGAGGAGAAGCTGCTGGGCGCATCCTATGTAATCAGATCCCAGAAAGAGGGGCTTCAGTACTCATCTTCCCTGAGGTTCACACCCTATATGGAGAGACACAGAGATGTGACCTTCATCTGTAGGTTTCTCTCTGGCCACAGGAACGAGGAGAAGACATTTCACTGTAAAACTATATATGGTAAGATTAATCACTATGATGCTTATCTGTTAATAATTCTCCTTCAGTGTAAGAATCATAGATTTGAGTACCATCAGCATAGAGATGATATTGGAAGTCAAAAGAGCTAATGAGCTCACCTAAAGAAAATGTATAGAGAGAGAAAAGTGAGGAGTGGAGTTGAGGTGGGCAGAAGAGGGAGCTGACGGTAGCAAAGAGACGCCAAGGGTTTCAAGACTGGGAGGAGACGGGGTTCTTGAAATACAACCTGTTTAGAAATGGAAAGGGCAGCACTGTAGGATGAGAGCATACATTTTAAATGTAATCTGCGTGATTTTCTCCACTTTAGCTTGGTGGAGCTTGACAGATATCTGGTGAATTTGGAATGCTAGGGTTGAGGTGTTGATCTGCGAGGGTGAATAGTGGTTGGTGGAGCAACAGAGTAAAGAGCAGAAGTAAGGGAGGCATTGTGTATGGAAGTGGCTTGTTCAGGGCAGGAGAAAGAGAGCCTCAGTGTAACATTTAGTGATGGTAGCCTTAGGAGGTAAAGATGGAGAATCAGAGAAGGATAAGATAAAAGAGAGAAGGTGATGGCCTGAGATGGGGAATGGGGAGTTGGAGAAATCAGAAATATCACAACAGTGATTGAAGACAAGATCAAGTGAGTGCCCACTCATATGGGTGGGAGAGGAGGTCTACTGGGAAGACCAAGTAAAGATGTGAGGTTCAGGAGCGAAGAGGCAGAGGATGCTGTGGGGATATCGATTGGGATGTTGAAATCACCTAAAATAATGGAGGGAATGTCTGAAGAGAGCATTCGAGGAAACCAGGAAGCAAAGTGATCAAGGAATTTCACCATAATGTCACCAAATATTATTAAGAAATTTTTTTGAATGCAAAAAAATCACGGATATGGGGAATTTGGCACTGTATGATAGGAAATGGACAAACAAATGAATAACGGCTAAACCTTCACTGTGTCACAGTAATGATAACACAGCAATATAACTTTTGTCTGTTAATTTTCGTGATCTTATCCCATTTTACAGCGTCATATTCCCCCTGTCTGCAACTTATACTCTAAAATGTATTTACACGGAACCCAGCGTCCTATGTCCTAGTTAGTCTACCTACCAAAATTTGGTGTCAGTCTGGTTGTTAGAGCAAGCTACAGACAGCTCTGAATAGGGGAAGTGTAATTATGGTCACCCTGTGTTATAATGCAGAATGTATCCAATTGGAAAACAGGACCCCTTACTTTAGTTCATTCATAGGGGGAGATGTAATAAGCCTTGGAGATATATAAAGTAGAGATAAGTTATCAACTTGCTGACATATTACAGGCTGTGGGGGGGATGTACAAAACAGTGAAAACAGTAGACAAACGAGCCACTGGAGAAGTTGCCCATGGCAACCAATCAGCTGCTCTGTATAATTTTATAGTTTGCAAATTATAAATGTTACTTCAATGCTGATTGGTTGCCATGAGAAACTACTCCACTGGCTCACTTCTCCACTCTTTTCACTGCTTAGTAAATGACGGGAGCTGATTGGTTGGCACTTTGGGGTCCATTCATGAAGCAGTGGAAAGTGTGGAGAAATGAGCCAGTTGGAGAAGTTGCCCATGGCAACCAATCAGCATTGAAGTAACATTTATAATTTGCATTCTATACAATTGTACGGAACAGCTGACTGGTTGCCATGGGCAACGTCTCCACAGGCTCACTTCTCCACTCTTTTCACTGCTTCATGAATAGACCCCCATTATCTCTTTCCACTTTATCTCTCTCCAAAGCTTGATACATCTCCCCTATAGTCTGATCTTTACTATAATACTGTACAGTAACACTGTCCTACACTTTGTCAGGGAAGCCGCAGCTGTTACAGCCGGTATCCCGGAGCCTATTTGTCTCTGGAGAGATGAAGCTCGTTCTATCCCTGGAGAAATTTTATCCCAGGAAAATCAAGATGAGTTGGACGTGTGGAGTTGGGGAGTCTCAAGAAATGATTTCATCCACTGAGACACTGACAGAGAATCCTGATGGGACTTATAATGTCTCTAGTGAGGCCCGGATTCGAGAAGCTCTGCTCAAGGATCCAAGATTCAGAGTACTGGCCAACTGGGAGCACGACTCGCCGAACGAACGAGGACAAAAAGAGCTGTCAGTCAGAGACAAAGGTGAGGAGATATAGTATGGGGTTCCGTGTCATCTATATACAGTACAGTGTGTCATTTAACGACCCAGCCACACAGCTTATAGGGGTGTAGTAGGGTATGCCAGCAGTCGGGCTCCCGGCGACCAGCATACCGGCGCCGGGAGCCCGACCGCCGGCTTACCGACAGTGTGGCGAGCGCAAATGAGCTATTTTATTCTCCCTCCAGGGGGGTCGTGGACCCCCACGAGGGAGAATAAGTGTTGGTATGCCGGCTGTCGGGATTCCGGCGCCGGTATACAGTGCGCCGGGATCCCGTCAGTCGGCATACTGAAGACCACCCTCTTATAGGGCTGGCAAGTACGTAGCATTGCAGCTACACACCGGTCATTGCTGAGCGATCAAGTGTCAGATGTAATGATGGCCACATTCAGCGGCCATAATGGATGCTGGCTGAACTCAAACTTTTTTTTAAAGGTATAATCACTTTTATTTCAAGGCATGGTTTTGTCTTGTAACTTATTGCTCCTTTAAAAAAAACTTTGATGAAAGATTTTGTTTTGGGGATGGGATATATTAATAGTGTTTGAAAGTGTTCCCATTTGGAGGGGCTTTATTTGGGGACACATTACCATATATATCAGAGCGAGTGAAAAACAAATCTTCTCCAATGACTACTACTGTACATCCCTTTATCCATCCAGATACTTATAGTGAATAATCTGCATTCATATTATGTCCATAGAAACCAACATATGTGAAAACAAATAAAGCGGTATATACTGTACATGGAGTATGCCACATGGATTGTGCTCTTCCAATCTGTGACATAACTTACAGTAATTAGCAGTCCATGTTTAATACCTAGCATCATATAGAGTGACAATGCGTCTCTGTATGCAGCAGCGATGTGTCAAATGCTACTGCTGAGGGAACCGGATGCCTCCTGTCAGCAATTGATCCTCATCACACCCATCGGGCACTGAATGACCCCCGGCACTGCTCAGCCAGAGCAGGAAAGCTGTGTCAGAATATGCTGACCCTGGCCCCTCCACTTCCAGAAAATGGGGGTGATGGACCCGTTTTCTGGAATGGTGGTCAGTTCCACCCAACCCTGCCTCTGAATGCCGGCAGCCCGTCAATCATGCCATGGCTTAGGAGACACTGCATGTGATCACACTTGATTTGTTCTGCACATGCGCAGAACGGGTCTTGTGAAAGCGAAGTCCACCCACCATCGGAGATATACGCAAACCATCTCTGAACTACCAAAGTCCTATGCAAAAGAAAATAGCTCCATGTGATAGGTGCCCGCCTGAGATGTGTGAGGTTGAGAGTTTGAGTACCGGGTATGGCATGCTGAAAAAAATAGGATTTTAATTACCTACCAGTGAATCCTTTTCTTGTAGTCCGTAGGGGATACTGGGAATCCTAGTACCATGGGGTATAGACGGGCCCACTTGGAGCTACGGGCACTATAGAAGTTTGATAACATGTGCTGGCTCCTCTCCTCTATGCCCCTCCTACCAGACTCAGTCTAGGAAACTGTACCCAAGGAGACGGACATACTTTGAGAGAAGGGTATAGATAAGGAAAGTGGTGAGATTTCAAACCAGCACAACCATAACAAGAGGAAAGCCATGCTAACCATAACTTGAAAAACAGGGACAGCAACAGCTTAACCAACCAACAATAAAACAAGCAACCGTGCAGGAAAAACGAAGCACCGGGTGGGCGCCCAGTATCCCCTACGGACTATTAGAAAAGGATTTACTGGTAGGTAATTAAATTCTATTTTCTCTTACGTCCTAGGGGATACTGGGAATGGGGATGCACCAAAGCTCCCAAACTGGGTGGGAGAGTGCTGAGGTTCCTGTATAACTGATTGACCAAACTGAAGGTCCTCAGGAGCCAAGGTATCGAACTTGTAAAACTTGGCAAACGTGTTCGAACCTGACCAAGTAGCTGCTCGGCATAGTTGTAATGTTGAGACACCATGGGCAGCTGCCCAGGAGGAACCCACTGACCTAGTATAGTGGTCCTGAACAGATTTTGGGATCGGCAAACCTGTCATGGAATAAGCATGTTGGATATTGAGCCTGATCCAGCGTGCAATTAACTGCTTTGAAGCAGGACACCCAATCTTGTTGGCATCATATAAAACGAATAGCAAGTCCGATTTCCTGGTACGAGCAGTTCTCTTTACATATACCTTCAAAGCCCGTACAATGTCCAAGGACTTTGAAGTAGCAGAGGTGTCAGTAACAACCGGAGCCACTATCGGCTGGCTGATGTGGAACACTGACACCACCTTAGGAAGGAATTGCTGACGAGTTCTGAGTTCAGCTCTGTCCTCATGGAAAATCAAGTAGGGGCTCTTATAAGACAATGCCCCCAGTTCCGATACGCGTCTTGCCAAAGCCAAGGCCAACAGCATTACAGCATTACAGTCTTCCATGTAAGATACTTTACATCTACCTCCTGTAATGGTTCAAATCAGTCCGATTTGAGGAATTGTAGAACCAAAGTGAGATCCCAGGGCACCGTGGGAGGCACAAAGGGAGGCTGGATATGAAGAACACCCTTCAAGAACCCTTCAGGTAGAGAAGCCAATTGTTTCTGAAAGAAAATAGACAAGGCCGAAATCTGAACTAGGCCCAGATCCACTCCGGACTGCAGAAAAAGCAGGAAACGTCCCAGATGAGTTCCACAGTAGAATATTGTCTGCTCTCACACCAAGAGACATATTTCTTCCAGATACGATGGTAATGTTTTGAGGTTACCTCCTTCCTGGCTTGGATCATAGTCGCGATGACCTTGTCGGGAATCCCTTTCTTGGCTAGAATTAGCCTTTCAACTTCCATGCCATTAAACGTAGCCATGGTAAGTCTTGATAGACGAACGGGTCCTGTTGTAGAAGATCCTCCCAAAGAGGCAGAGGCCACAGATCTACGATTAACATGTCGAGAAGATCTGCATACTAGGCCCTTCGTGGCCAATTCGGAGCAATCAGGATTGCCTGACCTCTTTCCCTTTTTATTCTTTTGAGAACTCTTGGGATCAGACAAATTGGAGGTAACAAGTACACCAACTGGTAGACCCACGTAGTTGTCAGGGCGTCGACCGCTACTGTTTGCGGAGTAGCATTATCATCTCTGCCATCACCTTGGTGAACACCCTCGGTGCCGTGAGAGACCAAATGGCAGAGCCTGGAACTGGTAGTGACAGTCCTGCAGTGGAAATCGTAGATAAGCCTGATGAGGCGGCCAGATTGGAATGTGAAGGTACGCATCCTTGATATCCAGAGACACTAGGAATTCCCCCTCGTCCAGACCTGAGATCACTGCTCTCAGAGACTCCATCTTGAACTTGAACACCCGTAAGTACGGGATCAAAGACTTTAGATTTAGGATCGATCTTACCGAACCGTTCTGTTTTGGAACTACAATGAAGCTGGAATAGTAACCCTTGTTTTGTAGATGAGGTAGAACTGGCACAATGACCTGGGTCTGTAACAGTTTTAGAACGGCTTCTTGTAAGGTTACTCTTGCTTCTTGTGAAACTGGTAAGCCTGATTTGAAGAATCTGGGAGATCCTGGAACTCCAGCCTGTAGCCCTGGGTGATATGGTTTATGACCCAGGGGCCCTGGCAAGATCCTGTCCAGGTGTGACTAAAAATCTTTTGTCGGGCTCCCACCTGCCTATCTTCCAGGCATTGCGGCTCACCGTCAGGACTTTGAGGAGACAGAGGCGGAGCTCTGTTCCTGAGAACCAACAGTCGCTGGTTTGCGTGGTTTTCCTCTATCACCTCTGACAGCGGTAGAGGAACCTCTGGCCCTGCCCCGAAACTTTGAAGTCCGAAAGAACTGCAAATTGGGTCCTGAGTAAGCCTTCCCAGCTGGTGGAGCTGCAGAAGGTAAATAGGTGGATTTACCTGCAGTAGCCTGGGAAATCCACTTATTAAGTTATTCGCCAAACTAGGCCTCACCTGTGAAAGGCAGGCCTTCTACACCTTTTTTAGAGTCTGCGTCAGCAGTCCACTGATGTATCCATAATCCCCTGCGTGCCGACACTGCCATAGCTGTGGTGCATGCATTAAGCACTCCTATCTCCTTAATAGCTTCAATCATAAAGTTTGCAGAGTCTTGTATGTGTTGCTGGAGTATAATAATTTTATTTTGAGGCAAGGTGTCTAAACCCTCAATTAAAGTACCAGACCATTTTGCAATGGCTCGTGTAATCCACCCAAATGCTATAGTGGGTCTCTGGGCCACCCCTGCTGCTGTATAGAAAGATTTGAGGGTAGTCTCAATCTTACGATCAGCTGTATCCTTTAGGGAGGCTGCACCAAGAACAGATAATACTATTTTACGTGAGAGCCTGGAGACTGACGTATACACTATCGGTGGATTTTCACACTTTTTGCTATCCTCAGAAGGAAAAGATGACAATAACCGCCTGGGAATTTGACATTTCTTTTCTCTTACGTCCTAGAGGATGCTGGGGACTCTGTAAGGACCATGGGGTATAGACGGGCTCCGCAGGAGACATGGGCACTATAAAGAACTTTTAGCATGGGTGTGCTCCTCCCTCTATGCCTCTCCTCCTGACCTCAGTTAGATTTTGTGCCCAGAGGAGATAGAGTGCATTACAGAGGAGCTCTCCAGAGTTTCTCTGAAAAATAATTTTGTTAGGTTTTTATTTTCAGGGAGCACTGCTGGCAACAGGCTCCCTGCATCGTGGGACTGAGGAGAGAGAAGCAGACCTACTTAAATGATAGGCTCTGCTTCTTAGGCTACTGGACACCATTAGCTCCAGAGGGAGTCGGAACGCAGGTCTCACCTCGCTGTTCGTCCAGAGCCGCACCGCCGTCCTCCTCGCAGAGCCGGAAGATCGAAGCCAGATCAGTATAAGAAGAAAAGAAGACTTCAAGGCGGCAGAAGACTTCAGATCTTCACTGAGACCGCTGCGCGCCATTGCTCCCACATGCTACACAGAACGGGCACTGATGGGTGCAGGGTGCAGGGGAGGCGCCCTGGGCAGCAATAAACCTCTGGTCTGGCAAAAATGGGTACAATAGGCTGCGGAGGCAGTAAATGAATAGATCCCCCGCCATTTTTGGTATATTGAAGCAGGACCGAAGCCCGCCGCTGGAGGGGGCGGAGCTTGATCCCTCAGCATTTTCTCCACAGAATGCTGCAGAGAAGCTGGCTCCCCGGACTCTCCCCTGCTGAACTCGGTGACAGAGGGCTGAAAAGAGGGGGGGGGGGGGGGGCATGTTTAAGGCGCAGTGATTGTATAACATTGATTATATATATAAAAAGCGCTATCTGGGTTATTCCAGTGTCAGTTTGGCGCTGGGTGTGTGCTGGCATACTCTCTCTCTATCTCCCCAAAGGATCTTGGTGGGGAATTATCCCCTTGTAGATATATCCCTGTGTGTGGGGGGGGTGTCGATACGTGTGTGTCGGCATGTCTGAAGCGGAAGGCTTGTCCAAGGAGGAGGTGGAGCAGATGTGTGTGATATGTCTCCGTCGGCAACGCCGACTCATGATTGGATGGACATGTGGCATATGTTAAATGCGAGTGTGGCCTCATTACATAAAACACTGGACAAAGCAGAGTCCAGGGAGAAAGCAGGGAGTCAATCCACGGATTGGACTAGGTCACAGGACCCTTCTGGGTCTCAAAAACGTCCCCTATCCCAAATAGTGGACACTGGTACCGACACGGATTCTGACTCCAGTGTCGACTACGATGATGCAAAAGTACACCCAAGGGTGGCAAAAAGTATTCAGTGTATGATTATTGCAATAAAAGATGTTTTGCATATCACTGATGAACCCTCTGTCCCTGATACGAGGGTGCGCATGTAAAAGGAAAAGAAACCTGAGGTAACCTTTCCCCCATCTCATGAGCTTAACGAGTTATTTGAAAAAGCTTGGGAAACTCCAGATAAAAAACTGCAGATTCCCAAAAGGGTTCTTATGGCGTATCCTTTCCCTGCACAGGACAGGGTACGTTGGGAATCCTCTCCCAGGGTGGACAAGGCTTTAACGCACCTGTCCAAGAAGGTGGTGCTGCCATCTCCGGACACGGCAGCCCTCAAGGATCCTGCTGATCGCAGACAGGAGACTACTTTAAAGTCTATTTATGCGCATACGGGTGCTTTGCTCAGACCGGCAATAGCATCGGCGTGGGTATGTAGCGCAGTTGCAGCATGGACAGATACCTTGTCCACTGACCTTGATACCCTTGACAGGGATACCATTTTATTAACCTTAGCTCACATTAAAGATGCAGTCTTATTATATATGAGGGACGCACAAAGAGACGTTGGGCTGCTAGGTGCCAGAGCCAATGCCATGGCTATTTCAGCGAGACAAGCTATATGGACTCGCCAATGGAGATGCAGACTCGAAGAAGCATATGGTGGTTTTACCTTTCAAGGGTGAAGTGTTGTTTGGGGAGGGACTCGCGGACCTGGTTGCCACAGCTACCCCGGGTAAATCTACCTTTTTACCTTTTGTCCCTCCTCCTTCCTTGCCAGAGGTAAGGGTAGAGGAAAGAGAACACCTGCTTCGGCCAGTTCCCAGGAGCAGAAGTCCTCCCCGGCTTCTACAAAATCCACCCCATGACGCTGGGACTCGCCTAAGGGAGTCCGCATCAGTGGGGGAGAGCCTTCGACTTTTCAGCCAGATCTGGACTCTTTCAGGCATGGATCCTTGGGTAATGGAAATTGTTTCCCAAGGATACAAGCTGGATTTCGAAGAGGTGCCCCCTCGCCGATTTTTCAAGTCGGCCTTGCTAGCTTCACCCCCGGAGAGGGAAGTAGTGTTAGCTGCGATTTAAAAGCTGTGTCAACAGCAAGTAGTGGTCAAGGTTCCCCTGGTCCAACAGGGGAAAGGGTATTATTCAACCCTGTTTGTGGTCCCAAAGCCGGATGGTTCGGTCAGACCCATTTTAAATTTAAAATCCCTAAACCTGTACTTGAAAAAGTTCAAATTCAAGATGGAATCGCTCAGAGCTGTAATATCCAGCCTGGAAGGGCGGAATTTGATGGTGTCACTGAACATAAAGCCCAGGATCTCCAGAACATGGTCAGAGACCTGCTAAAACCAAAAAGAGTGTCTATTCATCAATGCACTCGAGTTCTGGGGAAAATGGTGGCATCCTACGAGGCCATCCCTTTCAGCAGGTTTCATGTGAGGACTTTTCAGTGGGACCTCCTGGACAAGTGGTCCGGGTCCCATCTGCAAATACATCAGAAAATAACCCAGTCACCCAGGGCCAGGGTGTCTCTCCTGTGGTGGCTGCAGAGTGCTCCCTTTCTAGAGGGTCGCAGATTCGGCATTCAAGACTGGGTTCTGGTGACCATGGACGCGAGCCTCCAAGGATGGGGAGCAGTCACACAAGGAAGACATTTTCAGGGACTATGGTCAAGCCAGGAGGCTTGTCTACACATCAACATACTGGAATTGAGGGCCATATACAACGGCCTACGACTAGCGGAGAATCTTCTTTGCGACCTACCGATTCTGATTCAATCAGACAACGTCACAGCCATGGCTCATGTAAACCACCAAGGCGGGACAAGGAGCAGAGTGGCGATGGCGGAAGCCGCCAGGATTCTTCGCTGGGCAGAAAATCACGTAAGCGCTCTGTCAGCTGTCTTCATTCCGGGAGTGGACAACTGGGAAGCAGACTTCCTCAGCAGACACGATCTCCATCCGGGAGAGTGGGGACTTCATCAAGAAGTTTTTGCAGAGATAACAAATCTTTGGGGAATTCCTCAAATAGATATGATGGCGTCACGCCTCAACAAAAAGCTTCGGAGGTATTGTGCCAGGTCTCGAGACCCTCAGGCAGTAGCAGTAGATGCCCTGGTGACACCATGGGTGTTTGAGTCGGTCTATGTATTTCCTCCTCTTCCTCTCATCTCAAAAGTATTGAGAATCATAATTCAAAGAAGAATGCAGACAATACTCATTGTCCCAGAATGCCCTCGAAGGGCCTGGTACTCAGATCTTCAGGAAATGCTCACAGAAGATCCGTGGCCTCTTCCTCTCAGGGAGGACCTCTAACAGCAGGGGCCCTGCGTGTTCCAAGACTTACCATGGTTACGTTTGAAGGCATGGCGGTTGAACACCGAATCCTAGCTGGGAAGGGTATTCCGGAGGAAGTTATCTCTACTCTGATAAAGGCTAGGAAGGAGGTGACGGCAAAGCATTATCACCGTTTCTGGAGGAAGTATATATCTTGGTGTGAAGCCAAGAATGCTCCTACGGAAGATTTCCATCTGGCCCGGTTTCTCCACTTTCTACAGACAAGAGTCGATATGGGCCTGAAGTTAGGCTCCATTAAGGTACAGATTTCGGCCCTATCTATATTCTTTCAGGGGGAATTGGCTTCTCTCCCAGAAGTCCAGACTTTTGTGAAGGGAGTGCTGCACATCCAACCCCCCTTTGTGCCCCCAGTGGCACCGTGGGACCTTAATGTGGTGCTAAGTTTCCTGAAATCTCACTGGTTTGAGCCTCTTCAAACGGTTAAATTAAAATTTCTCACGTGGAAGGTGGTCATGTTATTGGCCTTGGCATCGGCAAGACGGGTGTCCGAATTGGCGGCCTTGTCCCACAAGAGCCCCTATTTGATTTTCCATGTGGATAGAGCTAAGTCGGGAGCCCGACCGCCGGCATACCGACAGTGTGGCGAGCGCAAATGAGCCCCTTGCGGGTTTGTTGCACTCGCCACGTTGCGGGCACGGTGGCGCTATACGCGCACCACGCTATCTATTCTCCCTCCAGGGGGGTCGTGGACCCCCACGAGGGAGAATAGCTGTCGGTATGCCGGGTGTCGGGATCCCGGAGCCGGTATACTGTGCGCCGGGATCCCGACATGCGGCATACTGAAGACCACCCATCTTTTTATTCTAGCCCGTAGAGGATGCTGGGCGCCCGTCCCAGTGCGGACATTTTCTGCAAGGCTTGTATATAGTTCAGTGGTTCCCAAACTGTGTGCCGTGGCACCCTGGGGTGCCTCGGGACCCTTGCAGGGGTGCCCTGGGTTGGTGGTCTAGGACCAATTCCAACTATTAATTGTCAATGTAATAGGTAAAAACAAGTGCTGGTGGCTGTCAGTAATAAATATATGTGGACATACAGAAGCAAATCTTGTCCCTCACCACATAACTGAACCTATGGATGACACATCAACAAAATTTGCTTCAGTCAATATTTCTTTCTAAATTCCTCAAAGAGAAACTTTTGGCCTAGGGGTGCCGTGAAAAAAAGCTAATACACTAGGGTGCCGTGATTCAAAAAGTTTGGGAACCTCTGATATAGTTGTTGCTTACATAAGGGTTATGTTACAGTTGTGATCAGTCTCTGGCTGATGCTGTTTGGTTCATACTGTTAACCGGTTGCGTTATTCCAGGTTATGTGGTATGATTGGTGTGGGCTGGTATGAATCTTGCCCTTAGATTAACAAAATCCTTTCCTCATATTGTCCATCTCCTCAGGGCACAGTTCTCTAACTGAGGTCTAGAGGAGGGGCATAGAGGGCGGAGCCAGTGCACACCCATACTAAAAGTTCTTTATAGTGCCCACGTCTCCTGCGGAGCCCGTCTATACCCCATGGTCCTTACGGAGTCCCCAGCATCCTCTACGGACTAGGAGAAAAAGATTTACCGGTAGGTTTAAAATCTTATTATCAGGATTAACCCACGGTTCTTCAAACAGGATATTTAGTTCCTCTGGCACAGGAAAAGTGGCTGAGGATTTTTTCTTTACATTAAAGTAAGATTCCTCACACACCTCTGTCACCTTATCAGGGATATTTAGGACTTCTCTGATAGAGTCTATGAAAGCCTCTACACCCTTCGACAGAGTACCCTCCCCTACCTCTATGTTCAGCTCACCTTCCTTCCTCCATTTCTGTCCCGTCATTATCAGAGTCAGAATGTAGGATATGGGCCAAAGTAAGTTTTTGCGGACCAATGGTAGAGGACTGAGACGCTGGTCTGAGTACTAAATCCTTTTGCATAAACTCAGTCATAGACTTTCTTAAATATTGCGTCTCTTTCACATTCCGAGATAACTTAGTAGAGATGGTGGTAATCATCCCACGAATAGAGTCCAGCCACGCTTGATCCGCAGCTCCATTTGTCTGAGAAGGGATACTACAGTGAGTACACACTAGTGAACCCCCTGGAGAAGGGAACACTGTGCCTTACATGTTATACACTCTTTGCCTAAACTACTGCAACAGTATTCGCACACAAACAGGAAAAGGTTAAATGTACAATTAACCTATACAGATCCTTTCCCGAGAGACACAGAAAGAGAACCAGCACACGGTGCCCTTATCGCTAAAGTCAAGCTTAGCCGGGTCGCAGACTAAGTACCTAGATTAGGGACTTAGGGGGACATTCCGAGTTGTTCGCTAGCTGCTTTCATTCGCTGCGCAGAGATCAGGCAAAAAAACCCGGCACTTCTGCGCATGCGTATGCGGCACAATGTACTATTACAACGAACGATGTAGTTTCACACAAGGTCTAGCGTAGCTTTTCAGTCACACTGCTGGCCGCAGAGTGATTGACAGGAAGAGGGCGTTTCTGGGTGTCAACTGACCGTTTTCAGGGAGTGATTGGAAAAACGCAGGCGTGACAAAAAACACGCAGGCGTGGCTGGGTGAACGCAGGGCGTGTTTGCGACGTCAAAACAGGAACTGAATAGTCTGAAGTGATCGCAAGCGCTGAGTAGGTCTGAAGCTACTCTGAAACGGCACAAAATTATTTTGTAGCCGCTCTGCGATCCTTTCGTTTGCACTTCTGCTAAGCTAAAATACACTCCCAGTGGGAGGCGGCATAGCGTTTGCGTGGCTGCTAAAAACTGCTAGCGAGCGAACAACTCGGAATGAGGGCCTTAGTATATAGCTCCTCCCTACTATGACCCCTGGTCCCGCTGAGGTAAACTGTAGAATATCCGGAGGAGCTGCACGTCCCTGCAGTCAGCGTATGTATTGATGCAGTGATGTAAAATGGCGCCTGTGAGCTGCTGGATCCGTTCATAGTGAAGCCCCGCCCCTTCAATGGCGCGCGATCTTCCCGCTTTTCTTTATACTGGCTGTTGTATCTAATGCATGAAATGGAGTAAGCCCCTTTTAAGCCTGTATTGCCAGTCTGGATACCGTGTACACGTACTGTGTAATAAGTCTGGAGACTCAGTCCGCCCTGTTAGAAGCCGGGCATCTCCGTACCCTGATGCCTTCATAGTGGCCGGCCACCAGCTAGCCGGCCTTTCACTCACCACCCTTCTGTCTCTGTTAGGGGTGGCGGCGTGCTGCGGGAATGTATGTTTGCCGTGGTGGGGCTTGCAAATAGTTCCCTCAGGAGCTAATGTCCTGTCAGCAGGGAATGGGACCATTAACACTTAGTGGGGTTCGCCCGAGGTTATTGCTGAAAAGGAAAAACTCCTGTAAGGTATAATTATCCTCCATATGTCTGGTTACTGACCACACAGGTAGAGAGAGGGTATTGCCGTCTTCCCCCATGTTCTCTCTAGTGACACTGTCAGTCAGGGCCTGGTTGCGAGTCACACACACACACACACACACACACACACACACAGTGCTGACTTGTTGCTACTGCGCATGCACCAAAATCCCTAAATACACATATCCCATAGGCGTTGCATGGTGTGTACACAGTACCGAGTGAGACGCATGGTATTGGGTGTTCTGGGGTGGGTGCTTTTCAGACAACCTTAGATAGTCCGTGAGTGTGTAATAGGACTGGCACGGGTGTGTCACTGTACTGGTTACATACACAGGTCGCTGACATTGGAGGCCATACTCTGACGGAGACCCTGCACCTAGCGTGGGGCTGGAGTAAGTTTCAATGGTGCCACCGATGGTTGCGGTTAAGATGTATAATATGGGATGTTTACACACCCCTGGTTTAGACTGAGTAAACATGTTTAAAATGTATATGGGGCACAATTATAGATATATAGTGAAATGTTATAAATGTATGTAACATCCTGTGTTACAGAATACCCATGGACTCCTGTTGTGGAAAAGATACAGACGCCCGCATTATATCACAACACCCCAGTCACCCTGCAGTGTAATATCTCAGAGTATTTCCCGGACGCTGTCACTGTGAAATGGCTGCGGAAGAAGGACCAGGAGATATGTGAGGAGACTGATGCTGTGTATAAACAAAACATCCAGTCACATAAAGACACAAAGAACACGTATAGCTGTACAGCCACGCTGACCATCGTCCCCACACTCACTGTCCACCAGGGGGCAGCATACATCTGCCAGGTGCACCATCCCTCTCTGGAGACACCCATAGAGACAAGGACAGGGGAGCTGAGGGTTCTGGGTAAGTGCTCTAATCATTTGTTGAGATCAGGGCCTGATTAAGGGTTCCAGCCGCCCTAGGCTAATACAGAAGCCTACTGCCGATAATAATATGATCAACACCATCCCCTTTAGGTAAATTATACTTCAGACCCCCACCATCATAATATGCACCACAGACACCAGCCCCCCAGTATTACTACGCTTCCAGACCCCCCACTCCCACAGACAACCCTCCACTCCTGTTATATGCTTCAGAAGCCCTATAGTAATATGCTCCAGTCAGACCTCCCTATGCCTCCAGATGTCTTCCCCCATGATAATATTGTTCCAGACAGTCCCCAGTATATGATCCCAGATCCTCCTCTCTCTAACCCCCCATAATATAATGAACCAGACGGCCCCCACTTCCCCAGTAATAATACTGTCCAGCTCCCCTTCCCCTCCCCCAATAATATGCACCAGAGAAGACAGCCCCCACCCTGGGTCCCCATAATAATATAGTGCTACCTGAAGGACTGGAGTCAGGACTGTGACACAGCCGCCCTCAGATTGTCTCGGGACACACACCAGGTCCGACAGGCAGTCAGCCTATTGATTGATCAGGCCTTGTGAGGCACCGTGCTCTGCTGCTGAAAATGGCACCCTGATGGCCCTTTCGGTGTCCTGAAGTGGAATGCCTACTGCGCATGTCAGATTCTCTGTCATGGCGCAGCAGCATAGGCAGGACGGAGTGAGGAGAGTCCAGACAGTTGGTTGCTATGGGCAACATCACCGGTTCTAAAAAAACTCCCACCTTAGTAAATTTACTCCATAGTGTTAGTATTAGGGATGTTAGGGACCCATCTGATGGGGATCGCTATGACGTGGTGGATGGGCATGGATTTTTGTCTAAACATGCTAAGAACTTTAGGCCTAATTCAGACCTGATCACCCCCCCGGCAGTGCACATGGTTTTGCCCATTAGCTAACAAATTTGCTGCTGCGAATAAGGGGCGTGCATGTGTGCACTGACCCCATTTTCGGCATAATGTGATCGCATCGCATTAGCTAATGAACCTGAATATGACCCTTGGTACCAAATAGGTCAATTAAAAACTGTACCTGCTGCTTGTTTCAAGATTTGCAACCCCACAAACAGAATCATACAAAATACATATATCAGTGTGCATGTGTACATGTGTACATACAGTGTGTAAAAAATGCAACACATACACACAAATATGCAGCAGGAGAAACCACAATTGTGACAATAGGTGTTATTTACAAAAAAACATTCTATTGCATTGTAGGACACGTAAAATATATACAAATCACAGTGGTAACATCACATTTACAGCAAAATTGCCATACGGTAAATATAAATAAACTAGGTGATTCATCACGCCCTACGGGCGCTCTTCACAATGTCGTAAGGGGCTACACCCCCTTAACCCTTGCACACCCTTGTGGCGTGGATGTTAGGCGCCGGGGTCCGCTTGTCTGCGCGGCCCCGCGTTCCCCGTTGCTGGGTCCTTTGAATTAATAAGTGCACCTGTTCCCTGGCCGTGCAGCAAGGCAGCTGCACGGCATTTATTCTAATCAGCTCTGTCAGCAGCTGATTGGAGGACTCCTGATTAAATACACTCTCAGGGCTTCTCACAGACGCCGGTAATAGCTTCCTGCATGCTGCCTTTGTTTGCTGAGAGTCTGTTTCCAGTCCTGCTGTATCCGGTCATTCCAGTCCTCTGAAGTCCTGTACTCGGGAGTTATCATCTCGTCCCTGGAGTCCTGACTGATCACCGTTTAACATCCAGTGGTGTTCGTGAGTCGCGGCTCTGCCATGTGTAGCGGCTCGGCCGCTTTACCCTTTATGTTTTGTGTTTTGGAGCATTTGCGGAGGGTTCCGCTTCCACAGGTCCACTCTGGTATTCGGCGGTGCCGGGTAGGAGTATTGGACAAGTGGATTTTGGTTGTTCTTTTTCCCTGGCGGTTTCTCCGCACATACTTTAGGTTTTGTAGTTAGCTCATAGCCCCTGGCCTGTTTGTTTAGTTAGAGGGCCTCTTGTCATCATCCTGTCTCGGATTTCCCTTTGTCTCTCACTAAGACCGGGGGGCATCGGAGTTGGGCAGACATAATCCGCCCTTCAAACGCGGCTGCCAAGGGCTCAAGAAACCATAGTCTCGCAAGGGATTTCTGACAGCACAGGTGAGACAACAGAGTTAGGGCGCCAGGGGCTATTGTTCTTTCCTGCTCCCTTCCCCAGCATTCCGTTCCAGCGCTCCGGTCCTTGCCATAAGATCCCCTCTGACCAGGAGTGCTGGAATCATAACAGTGGAATATTTTTATTATATGGAGTTTTACATCCAATCATAATTGTGTGAGTGGTTAAATATTGCACGGACAAAGGGCGTGCAATGGTTAAGGGGTCGTAGCCCCTTGTAACGGCGTGAACAGCGCACGCAGGGCCTGGTTAATCACATAGTAGGTGCTGTGGTTGGGGGAGTAGGGGGTGCGGGTAAGAGGCGGATGGGATCCTGGGGTGCCACGGGAGGGGCGGTTGTGGTGGGGCCGCGGGTGGGGGAGGGTGTGTGGGTGCTGCGGGTGGTGGTCCGGACCCGCTTCAGGTGGGGGAGGAGCAGTTGCGGGGTTGCCCCAGGTGGGGGAGGGGTGGTTGCGGTGGTGCGGCGGGAGGTACGGGTGCGGGGTCGCTGCGGGTGGGGGAGGGGGTTCGGAGCTATCGCGGGTGCTGGAGGGGGAGTGTGGGGGTGCAGCGGATGGGGCTCGGAGGTACTGTGAGTGGGGGAGGGGCGGGTAATGCTTCTCCTCCTGTCAGCAGCTAAGCTGCTGTCCTCCCTTTGGCAGTAGCTCTCCTGGAGACTCGCACAGCAGGCAGTCACTATTATTTGCGCCGGTGTCCCAACGCGCCGCATTACAGGGAAGAAGATGTACGCAATAAACTACAGGTCCCAGCAGCCCTAAGGGGCGGAATGCTTCGGCGCTAAGGGCTGCTGGGAGCTGTAGTTTATTTAGTGCGTCTACTTCCCTGTAATGCACTGTTGGGACACTGGTGATAACAATAGAGACTGGCTGGCAGAACTGAGTGACTGGCTGAATCAATATAAAAGGTGAGAGTGCTGTGCAGTGTGTGTGTATTTGTATATATATGTGTGTGTGTGTGTGTGTGTGTGTGTGTGTGTGTGTGTGTGTGTGTGTGTGTGTGTGTGTATGTGTGACTGTCTGCACATAATGTGTGTAAGCGTCACTGGTACAGGGGGCGTTACCTGTGTAAGCATCACTGGTACAGGGGCCGTTATGTGTGTAAGCGTCACTGGTACAGGGGGCGTTATGTGTGTAAGCGGCACTGGTACAGGGGGCGTTATGTGTGTAAGCGGCACTGGTACAGGGGGCGTTATGTGTGTAAGCGGTACTGGTACAGGGGGCGATATGTGTGCAAGCGGTACTGGTACAGGGGGCGTTATGTGTGCAAGCGGTACTGGTACAGTGAGCATTACGTGTCTAAGCGGCACTGGTACAGGGGGCATTACGTGTCTAAGCGGCACTGGTACAGGGGGCATTATGTGTGTAAGCGGCACTGGTACAGGGGGCGTTACGTGTGTAAGTGTCACTGGTACAGGGGGCGTTACGTGTGTAAGCGTCACTGGTACAGGGGGCGTTACGTGTGTAAGTGTCACTGGTACAGGGGGCGTTACGTGTGTAAGTGTCACTGGTACAGGGGGCGTTACGTGTGTAAGCGGTACTGGTAGAGGGGGCATTACGTGTGTAAGCGTCACTGGTACAGGGGGGGGCGTGACATGTGTAAGCGTCACTGGTTCAGGGGGCATTATATGTGTAAGTGTCTCTACTACAGGGGTCATTATGTGCGCTGTGCGTTTGTAAAGTATGCGAGGGTGCAAATTTATAGTTTGCAGGGGGGCGCCGTACACTCTAACAACGGCCCTGACTGCACACCCACTGTACTGCGCTGCACTGTCACCTTTTACATTGATTCAGCGTCCAGACATTACCCTCCGCGATATCACCCACTCTATCCGCTACATTAACCATCTCGGGGCTTCCAGGCCGGCAGGCCAGGTGCTGTGTTGCAGAGTCAGGGCCTCTAGGGATCTGGGCGCGGTTGTGGCGGGGAGGCACTTCTGTGACATCATACGCAGAGGAGGCTCCGGGGCTCAGAGAGTATGCGGTGCAGGGAGGCCTATGAAAGTCTACCGCTGCGCCGCTTTCATACACATCTATGCCAGTGGCCGCAGCAGCTTTTTTTCCACCTGCGGCGCTTCTAGGGAGTGGGGATTGTTGATGCCGGAGGGGGCAGGTGAACTGGCAGCAGGACATTGGTGGTCATTCCGAGTTGATCGTTCGCTAGCAGTTTTTAGCAGCCGTGCAAATGCTATGCCGCCGCCCACTGGGAGTGTATTTTAGCTTAGCAGAAGTGCGAACGAAGGGATCGGAGAGCGGGTCCAAAAATATTATGTGCAGTTTCAGAGTAGCTTCAGACCTACTCGGCGCTTGCAATCACTTCAGACCCGTCAGTTCCTGATTTGACGTCACAAACACGCCCTGCGTTCGCCCAGCCACGCCTGCGTTTTTCCGAACACTCCCTGAAAACGGTCAGTTGACACCCAGAAACGCCCACTTCATGTCAATCACTCTGCGGCTGCCTGTGCGACTGAAAAGTATTGCTAGACCCTGTGTAAAACTACATCGTTCGTTGTAATAGTATGCCGCACGTGCGCATTGCGCTGCATATGCATGCGCAGAAGTGCAGAGTTTTTGCCTGATCGCTGCACAGTGAACGAATGCAGCTAGCGATCAACTTGGAATGACCCCCATAGGACGCTGCAGTAAAAGGATGTTTTTCCCCCTATGTGCAGCACAGAGACTTGCTGCAGATGCAGTGACACACCCTCCAGCTGCACCTTTCTGGCAGGTACAGTCCCTTTTCTTTATGGTCTGTACCGTTTTTTGACTCTCCAAGCTTCCATTAAAAGTATAGGAAAAGGGGTGTGGCCACTGCGCTGTACCCGTGACCACGCCCCCTTTTCGAATTTGCATCAATGTTTTTGTGTAAAGTGTTGGAGGGTGTGTTGCTGCAGATGCAGGGGGACTATTTTGGGGTGCGAGGCTGGAGCTGCAGCTCCATCAGTCCCATTGCTAATCCTGCTCTGTGAAAACACAGCAGGCAAAGGGCAGAGCCTCCCATTGGATGTAACCTGTGTGGGAGGGCGTTTCTCGGCCAATCAGCTGTGGACTGGGTGTGATAGACCTGCCACTAACCCAATGAGAACTCCTAGCCACGCCCAGCGTTAGAGGGCCAGGCACAGAAAATCACAGGGCTATTATATAGGAGATTGTCCTTATTCAGACAGTAAAATTTAAAACTTTTGCTGTATACGATTGTCTCATTCTCCGCGAGAAGTTCAGGGAGAGGAATCACAGGGACAGAGCTTTCCTTGCATGTAATAACTGAAGCAACCGTGTGATGTATTCAATTATCACAACGCGATTTGGAGGGAATTTATAAAGATGATTGATGCAAAGAATAGCCGATTAGTTCAGTTCAGAATAATAAATTGAGATTTAGCCGCTGTATGTGTTAATAACACCTGTTGTCACCAGCGCAGTTTCTTCTGCTGTACGTTTGTGTGTATGTGTTGCATTTGTGGACACACTGCGCATACGGGATCAGTACGAGATCCCGCCGGACGAGATTCCGGCAGTCGTAATACCGACACCAAGATCCCGACCGGCACAATCCCGACAAGGGGGTGAGCGCAACGCAGCCCCTTACGGTCTTGCTGCGCTCGACGCGCTGCGGGCCCGGTGCCTCGCTACGCTCGGCACACTAATTTGTTCTCCCTCTATGGGTGTCTCCCTCATGGACACCCATAGAGGGAGAATATGTCGGGATTCTGCCGGTCGGGATCCCGGTGTCAGGATTCTGACATCCCGTCCGGCGAGATCTCATACTGATCCCGTATGTGCAGTGTGTCCACAAATGCAACACATACACTCAAATGCACAGCAGAAGAAAAACTGCTCCAAACCCTTTAATTGTCATTTTTTTAGTAACCCACATCGGATTCCCCATACTTATAATGGCAGATCACAGGGTAGCACTGCGATCTGCACCGTTTTGCCCAGGTTTCTGTGCCCCTGGCAGAGAAAGCTTAGCAGGGACCGGGCTCCAGTGATCAGATGGACACACACACTGATCACTCTGTAAAAAAAAAGAAAAAAAAAGTTACAAAAAAACATACTTACCAGTCCCAGGAGCCGGTGTCCGCTGCTCCGGTGAGCACTGCCGGGCGCCGGGTCCCCCATATGCTGCGCTGTGACCCTAGTGCAGTAACGTGACGCTGCAAAACGGCAGCTCACTTTACACTTTACAGGACCCGGTGCCCGGCAGCGCTCACCGGAGCAGCGGACACCGGCTCCTGGAACTGGTAAGTATGAATCTGGGGATGGGGGTGGGGGGGTGCTCTTATTCGGCGCAGGGGTGGTCGCGACGGTGGGGGGGGGAACCCGGCGGTGGCGGTTGCGCAGCAGGCCATCAGGGGTTTTTTTAAATGAAAAAATACCCCGATGATTCTGTGAAGAGGCATTGCAGGGACAGAGCTTGACCGCAAGCTCTGTCCCTGCATGCGATAATTGATACGGGATCCGGATTGAAAGTCGACACTAACTAGGTCGACAATGTCTAGGTCGACCACTATTGGTCGACAGTAACTAGGTCGACAGGGTTAAAAGGTCGACATGTTCTAGGTCGACAGGTCAAAAGGTCGACATGAGTTTTTCACAATTTTTTCCTTTTTTTTGAACCTTTTCATACTTAACGATCCACGTGGACTACGATTGGAACGGTAAAGTGTGCCGAGCGAAGCGGTAGCGGAGCGAAGGCACCTTGCCCGAAGCATGGCGAGCGAAGCGAGGGGACGCGGTGCACTAATTGGGGTTCCCGTTCATTCTACGAAGAAAACGACACCAAAATAACATTAAAAACTCATGTCAACATTTTGACATGTCGACCTAGAACATGTCGACCTTTTGACCCTGTCGACCTAGTTACTGTCGACCAGTAGTGGTCGACCTAGACATTGTCGACCTAGTTACTGTCGACTTTCAATACCACACCTGATTGATACATCCCTGCAATGTACTCAGTTATCGCAGTGCGAGTTTGGTCGCGTTTATCACCTGTCATCCGCATCATCAGATGTGGATGGTGATAAATAGACCTCTTAGACTGATGCATGATACAGCGATGGGATTATTCTAGGTGCAGTGAGTGAGAATATGATAACATTGGTGCTGTACATGTTCTTCTGTGATCACAACACCAGTAACCGCACAATGTAATGCTCCAATCTTGTGGTTTTATTCCAGCTAAACCCCACATGGCGGATCCTATAAAGATCACAGCGGATTCTTCTCGTGTGGGGTTCTCCCTGACCCTGCGGACATTCTGGCCTCATAATATAAACATAGATTGGCGCCATGAAACTAATAAGCAAACATTTCCATTATCTCCCAAACAAGCACTTACAGTACATGATGACTGCACAGCGGATGTCACCAGTGAGTGCAGCCTTCCTATAAAGGTATTTACTGACCCAGAGGTCAGAGTGCATGTAACATGGAGTCATGAGGCTATGGAGGAGCCGGAGACTAGATCACTGTCTATAAGAGGTAAGATCACACTGTGTATACATACAGGACCGCTAACTTATTATAGAGCTATGTATACTATATATGGTGCTGGGCAACAGACGCCAAACCTAATGTTCCTTAAATGTTAAAAATTTATTTCTATATCTTTCAACCACTTAACTGATGTTTTTTCCCCTACAAAACTGCTCTGCAATCGTTTGTTTGTTTGTTTGTTTATTGTATTATTTAATAAATTTCAAAGAAGTATTTTTAATATGTTAAACAATTGTGTGTGTGTGTGTGTGTGTGTGTGTGTGTGTGTATATATATATATATATATATATATATAAAATATAGAACAAATGTAAATAGGCACTCACTGTCCAGAAACGACATTTGACTGAAGGAAAAACAAAAACAATAGTCTTTTTATTTACTCACAGACCATAGAAAAGTGCAAACGTGCATATTTTGTCGATGTGACGTTTCGGTCCACAAAGGACCATTATCAGGACCAGCAACAATGCATCCTATCACCAGAGGAAGAAGAGAGCAGACTGAAGCACCATCACCACCAGCACACATATATATATCAAAATGCATTACCCAGAATTCCCTGTCTCAAAACTGTGCATCATGGGAATTTAAATGCAGTATATTACCAAAACATAACTGACAACAAATTCAGTGTACCAAAGTACCAACACTGATGTCAGGCTATTGTGTCACAAACACTGTAAATAGTTATATAGAAAGCGCTAAACCGCACTAATTGTCCGGGACCCGAAGAAACCGATCCCGGAAGTGCCCATGCGCTTCAGCAGTGTTGTGGAACGCATCCGGCGTCACCGGAAGCGTCATGCGTTCCACAGCATTACAACTTGCGTTCCACCTAACCAAATCCAGCGGCGGTAACCCAGAACTCATGGGTATAGCCGCAGCTGCAATGTTCAATGTATACGTATTAACAAATCAATCTCAGTGAATGACATAGTGGGCCATTCCGAGTTGATCGCTAGCTGCTTTCGGTCGCTGCGCAGCGATGAGGCAAAAAAAATGGCACTTCTGCGCATGCGTATGCGGCGCGATGTACTATTACAACGACCAACGTAGTTTCACACAGTCTAGCGAAGCTTTTCAGTCGCACTGCAGAACGCAGAGTGATTGACAGGAAGTGGGCGTTTCTGGGTGGCAACTGACCGTTTTCAGGGATTGTTCGAAAAAACGCAGGTGTGGCAGGAAAAACGCAGGCGTGGCTGGGCGAACGCAGGGTGTGTTTGTGACGTCAAAACAGGAACTGAACAGTCTGAAGTGATCGCAAGCGCTGAGTAGGTTTTGAGCTCCTCTGAAACTGCGCAAAAAAACTTTGTAGCCGCTCTGCGATCCTTTCGTTCGCACTTCTGCTAAGCTAAAATACACTCCCAGTGGGCGGCGGCATAGCGTTTGCACGGCTGCTAAAAACTGATAGCGAGCGATCAACTCGGAATGACCACCATAGTCATAATTACAGAAACAGCAATCAGATATAACCAGAGATAGGGCACTTATAGATATATAGCAGAAAACACCGGGAAATGCATAAGGTATATAGGTGGTCATTCCGAGTTGTTCGCTCGGTGTCGATTTTCGCTATGCTGCAATTTGTTGCTAAATGCGCATGGTACACAGCGCGCATGCGCTTAGTTATTTAATTAAAAACGTAGCAGTTTTGCTGTTGATCGTGCGGCGCTTTTCAGTCGCACTGCTGATCGGTGAGTGATTGACAGGAATGGGGCGTTTCTGGGTGGTAACTGAGCGTTTTCCAGGAGTGTTCTAAAAAACGCAGGCGTGCCAGGGAAAAACGCAGGAGTGTCTGGAGAAACAGGGGAGTGGCTGGCCAAACGCAGGGCGTGTTTGTGACGTCAAACCAGGAACTAAACGGACCGAGCTGATTGCAATCTAGGAGTAGGTCTGGAGCTACTCAGAAACTGCAAGCAGTGGCGTAACTACTGCCCCCGCAGTCCTCGCGGTGGCTTGGGGGCGAGTGGCTGCGGGGGCGCCACTGATTTCCAGCAGACTGACATGCGGACGAGCGTCCGCATGTCAGTCTGCTTTCTCCTTCCCTCCGCCGCTTGTTGGAGGGACACAGCCTCTCCTGTGTCCCTCCTGCTGCATCATCTCCGGCGGCCGCGGGTCTGATAGGGAGAAGTGCCGTCCGTGAGCTCTAATTGGCTCACGAACCGGCACTTCCCCCTATTAGACCCGCGGCCGCCGGAGATGATGCAGCAGGAGGGACACAGGAGAGGCTGTGCCCTCCGTGTCCCTCCAAAAAGCTGCGGCGGAGGCGGCGGGGGGGGGGATGATATCTGGCACTGGGGGGAATATCTGGCACTGGGGGGAATAACTGGCAGGGGAGGGATATCTGGCACTGGGGCATTGTCTGGCACTGGGGGCATATATGGCACTGGGGGGGGATATCTGGCACTGGGGCATTATCTGGCACTGGGGGGGAATATCTGGCGGGGGGTGGGGGTGGATGTCTGGCACTGGGGGGAATAACTGGCAGGGGGGGGATATCTGGCACTGGGGCATTATCTGGCACTGGGGGGGAATAACTGGCAGGGGGGGGGGGATATCTGGAACTGGGGAATTATCTGGCACTGGGGGCATATATGGCACTGAGGGGGAATATCTGGCAGGGGGGGATATCTGGCACTGGGGCATTATCTGGCACTGGGGGCATATATGACACTGGGGGGGAATAACTGGCAGGGGGGGGATACCTGGCACTGGGGCATTATCTGGCACTGGGGGCATATATGACACTGGGGGGGAATAACTGGCAGGGGGGGGGATATCTGGCACTGGGGCATTATCTGGCACTGGGGGCATATATGGCACTGGGGGGGAATATCTGGCACTAGGGGCATATATGGCACTGGAGGGGGGGAATATCTGGCACCGGGGGCATATATGGCACTGGGGGGGGGATATCTGGCACTGGGGGCATATATGGCACTGGGGGGGCATATCTGGCACTGGGGGCATATTTGGCACTGGGGGGGAATATATGGCACTGGGGGGGAATATATGGCACTGGGGGGGAATATATGGCACTGGGGGCATATGTGGCACTGGGGGGGAATATGTGGCACTGGGGGCATATGTGGCACTGGGGGGGTATATGTGTACCTGGCACATGGGGGGGGGCTATATTTGGCACTGGGGCATGTGAGTACCTGGCACCGTGGGGGAATATCTGGCACTGGGGACATATGTGGCACTGGGAGCACAGCCCTAACAACGAGCATGACACACAGTGCATGAAACACCTGGCAACGAGCATGACACACAGTGCATGAAACACCTGGCAACGAGCATGACACCCGGTGCATGAAACCCCTGGCAACGAGCATGACACCCTGAGCATGAAAACCCCTGGCACCGTGCATGGAACCAAGAGCATGAAACCCCTGGCAACGAGCATGACACCCAGTGCATGAAACCCCTGACAACGAGCAGGTAATTGAAAAGTAATTAGAAGCCTTACTGTAGGACTTAAAGTGTAATGGGCATTACGGTGTGTGGCATAATGTATCACGGACATTGCGGTGTGTGTCATAATGTGTCACAGGCATTACGGTGTATGGTATACTATATCGCGGGCATTGTGATATGTTTTATAATGTCTCAGGGTCATTGCAGTGTGTGGCATAATGTATCACGGACATTGCGGTGTGTGTCATAATGTGTCAGGCATTACGGTGTGTGGTATACTATATCACGGGCATTGTGGTATGTGGTATAATGTCTCAGGGTCATTGCAGTGTGGCATAATACATAACGGGCATTGCGGTGTGTGGCATAGGGTGTAACGGGCAGGGCATTGCGGTATGTGTCACAGGCATTACGGTGTATGGTATACTATATCACGGGCATTGTGGTATAATGTATCACGGACATTGCGGTGTGTGTCATAATGTGTCACAGACATTGTATATGCTACAATGTATCAGGGGCATTGCAGTGTGTAGCATAATGTGTAACGGGCATTGCAATTCCTGTCATAATGTGTCACAGGCATTACGGTGTGTGGCATAATGTGTCACGGGCATTACGGTGTGTGGCATAATGTGTCGGGGGCATTACAGTGTGTGCATATTGTGTCGTGCATTATTGTGTGTGGAATAATGTCTAAGGGCATTGCAGTATGTGGCATAATGTATACTGGGCATTACTATAATGAGGAAAAATGACAAATAATGTAAGGGGCATGAATCAGGATTATTTTTCTTTCCTGTGGTGGCCAACGTATGGGCGTGCAGGTTGCAGAACTGGGGTATAAGGTAGTCTTTTCCTGCAATGCCACGCCCCTTTATGCGAAACCACGCCCATTCCAACGAAACCACACCCCTTATTTTGCCGCGCGCGCCTTCGACGCGCGCATATTTATCCCTTTCTTGCTCCCAATTATGTAGCATGAAGGAGGGGGGGGGGGGGCGCCGAAGAATTTTTTGGCTTGGGGGAGAAAAATTTCTAGTTACGCCACTGACTGCAAGAATATATTTAGTAGCAATTCTGCTAATTGTCACAACTGAGGGCCTGAGCTGACGGGAGGCAGCCTCAGTTGTAGGGGCTGAGATGTAACGGAACCTGGGAGGTTGTATCAGACCCCTAGACATGTAAGTAACATGTAGAATAACTGCCCGAAGGCGTGACCACGACAACCAGGATAAAAGTCAATGATGTTTATTATGACAAACTCCGTAACACAGCAGCAGTAAAAGGAAACATAAAAGTCAACAGAGGATAAATACAATTCCTGGGTACTACAGGGTGGCAAGGGCCACAGGCACTGGTAGTGTGAGACAGTTCTTATAATCTTCTAGTTGGAAAGTCCTTACCAGGCCTGACTGTAGCAATGGAGAGAACCCAGGATCGTACCAGCTGATGTTCCAGGAAAGGCTGGGCTGCTGAAGGTAAAACGGCTGCTGTGGATACTGGCTGGAACCAGACTGTTGTTGGTACGGAGTGGATACTGGCTGGAACCAGTTAAATAATAAACGAACTTGAGAGCGATGAAATAATAATGAAGTTTGGAGTTTGAGAGCGGTGAAATAATAATACCGGTGGAGAGTGGTAAACTGCAGGAAGGACACCGGCCCTTTAAGAGAAGCTGTACACTGCTGGAAGCTGGGCTGGAAGCAGGTGATTGATAATGCTGGAAACAGGTGAGTCCAGAATGGATCGGAGAGTCAGGCTACACCGCAGATGGAATGCTGGTGCGGGTCTCTATAGCAGAAGTCTGGAGACAGGAGCTGGAACCTGGAAGACAACCACAGGAGAGAGACAAACTGGAACTAGGTTAGACAACCAAAGCACTGACGCCTTCCTTGCTCAGGCACAGCTTACTTATACCTGCAGCAAGGAAGGGGTTGGCTAGGCAATTATGCAAATCAACAATACAGACAGCAGATTGGTGGAAATGATCAGATGACAAAATCCAAGATGGCTGCGCCCATGCAGACACTTGGAGGGAAGTTTGGTTTGTAATCCATGTGAGAATTGAAACAGTAATGGCGACGCCGGCCACAGGAGACGCCAGACTGACAAGCGCACATTTAACCACGCGGGCACAGCGGAGGCCGCGGCTGATGAAATCACCACTCTGACATTCTGCATGTGGAAACTCAGGAACAGCGGGATCCGGTCCTGGAACGCTGAGCCAGCCTTAGGAGGCATCTGAAGGGTAAGTAATGGCGTCCAGATACCCGGATCGTGACAGCACCCCCCCCTTTAGGAGTGGCCCCAGGACACTTCTTAGGCTTTAAAGGAAACTTTGCGTGGAAATTTCGGACCAAGGCAGGAGCATGGACGTCTGAGGCATTGGTCCAAGAGCGTTCTTCAGGACCATAGCCCTTCCAGTCAATGAGGTATGACCGTAACGGAAACGTGAGTCCAAAATCTTGGCCACCTCGTACTCGACTCCCCGTTGAGTCTGAACTTTGGGAGCTGGAGGAAGTGCGGAATGAAACCGATTCAGGATCAGCGGTTTCAACAAAGAAACATGAAATGTCCTGGGTATTTTCAAGAAGGATGGTAACTGTAACCTGTAGGCAACAGGATTAATGACTTGTTCAATCTTGAAGGGTCCGATGTAGCGAGGTGCAAATTTCATGCTGGGAACTCTCAACCTCAAATTCTTCGTGGACAGCCACACACGATCACCCACCTTGAGAGCAGGAACCGCTCTACGCTTCCTATCGGCAAACTTCTTATACCTGAATGAGGCTTTAAGCAGGGCTGCGCGGACGTTCCTCCAGTTATTTGAAAACTGACGCAAGGTGACATCCACTGCTGGAACAGAAGTTGCGGGAAGCGGTTGGAATTCTGGGACTTTAGGGTGGAATCCATAATTAATGAAGAATGGTGTAGAAGAAGATGAGGAATGGTATTGATTGTTGTGGCTGAACTCGGCCCAAGGAAGGAGTTGAACCCAGTCATCTTGAGAGGAAGACACATATATACGGAGGAAGGCCTCCAAGTCCTGATTCACCCTCTCGGTTTGACCATTGGTCTGAGGATGGTAAGCCGTGGAAAACTTTAACTTGACTTGGAGGGCTTGACACAAACTTCGCCAAAATTTGGCTACAAATTGTACTCCACGATCCGAGATGATCTCTTCAGGAAGACCGTGAAGTCGGAAGATCTCTTGTATAAACACTTGAGCCAACTTGGAAGCTGACGGAAGACCGGTGAGAGGGATGAAATGTGCCATCTTGGTGAACCGGTCAACTACCACCCAGATGGTATTAAACTTGTTGCAGATAGGTAGATCGGAAACAAAGTCCATCGACAAATGGGTCCAAGGTCGACGGGGAACAGATAATGGAACCAGTTGCCCCGCAGGCGACTGGCGGGAGACTTTGTGTTGGGCACACTTTGGGCAGGAGGCAATAAATTCCATAACGTCCTTCTTCAGAGTTGGCCACCAGTAGGACCTAGAAATAAATTCAAGGGTTTTCTGAATGCCTGTATGTCCAGCAAAACGGGAATCATGGGCCCAATGCATGAGCTTCTTCCTTAGAACTGGCTTAACAAAACTTTTCCCTGGTGGAGGCGTAGAGTCCATCCCTACCGTGGAGAATGCCAACGGATTAATAATAGGATGCTTGTCTGCAGACTCGGACTCATTTTCTTGCTCCCATGAGCGGGAAAGGGCATCGGCCTTACGATTCTGAGAACCCGGACAGAACTGGAGTTTAAAGTCAAACCTAGAGAAGAAAAGTGCCCATCTGGCCTGACGAGGATTCAGACATTGTGCGCCTTTGAGATATAAAAGATTTTTGTGGTCGGTAAGTATGGTGATTGAGTGGGAAGCTCCCTCCAACAGGTATCTCCACTCCTCCAGAGCGAGCTTGATGGCTAGCAACTCCTGATCGCCAATGGCATAGTTGCGCTCAGCTGGGGAGAACTTCCGGGAGAAGAAACTGCAAGGATGTAGATGTCCATCTTTGGCCCTCTGGGATAACACTGCTCCTACTCCAACGGAGGAGGCATCTACCTCTAAGATAAAAGGAGAGTCGGTGTCGGGCTGTTTCAGAACTGGTGCAGAGATGAACCGTTGCTTCAGAAGGTGAAAGGCCTGTGTAGCTTCCTCGGACCACTTGGACGGATTAGCACCTTTCTTGGTTAATGCAGTGATAGGCGCCACAATGGTGGAAAAGTCTCGTATAAATTTTCTATAATAATTGGCGAACCCTAAGAACCTCTGGACCCCTTTGAGGCTTAAGGGTATAGGCCAATTCTGGATTGCTTGGAGTTTCTCAGGATCCATCTCTAGTCCGGAACCGGACACAATGTAACCTAGAAACGGAATGGTTTTAACTTCAAACACACACTTCTCCAATTTACAATAGAGGTGATTGACACGGAGACGGGAAAGAACCTCTTTTACCCAGAAACGATGATCTTCGAGATTATTAGCAAAGATGAGGATGTCGTCTAGATAAACCACGACATGGCGGTACAAGATGTCCCTGAAAATCTCATTCACGAAGTGCTGGAAGACTGCTGGAGCGTTGCTCAATCCGAAGGGCATGACGAGGTACTCATAATGTCCGTCACGGGTGTTAAAGGCGGTCTTCCACTCGTCACCCTCACGGATTCGGATGAGATTGTAGGCACCCCTCAAGTCCAGCTTTGTGAAAATAGTTGCACCACTAACTCTATCAAAGAGCTCGGTAATCAGGGGTAAAGGGTATCGGTTCTTGACGGTAATGTCGTTCAGACCTCTGTAGTCGATGCACGGACGCAGACCACCGTCTTTCTTCTTAACGAAGAAGAAGCCTGCGCCGGCTGGAGAAGAAGATGGTCGGATGAAACCCTTCGCCAGGTTCTCTTTGATGTACTCTTCCATGGAGTGTGTCTCAGGCAGAGACAACGGATAAGTTCGGCCTCGCGGTGGAACCTTCCCTGGAATGAGGTCGATTGGGCAGTCCCATTCTCTATGAGGAGGAAGGATATCAGCAGAGGCTTTACTGAACACGTCCGTGAAGTCTTGATATGGAGGAGGCGGAACATCAGATGACCTGGGGAAGGAAGAACAAACAGGAAGAACTTTGGCTAAACAAGTCTCAGCACAGGAGGGACCCCATGCCAGTATTTGCGTAGTCGTCCAGTCAATTGATGGGTTGTGGAGACGGAGCCATGGAAGGCCTAAAACCACTGGATGTGTGGCTCTTGGAATCACTAAAAAAGAAATATACTCAGAATGAAGAACTCCCACTCTCAGACGAACTGGAAGAGTCCTTAAGGAAATGACTGCGTCAAAAATCTTGCTGCCATCCACGGCAGTCAAAGAGATGGACGAGGACAGTCTCTCGGTGGGTAGGGACCACCGTTTAACATAAGCTTCGGTTATGAAATTCCCAGCTGCTCCGGAATCAAGGAGGGCAATGACGTTCCTGTAACGTTGAGCAATTTGGAGCGACACTGGGAGGTTACAGTCATGAGGAGATGGAGAGGAGATCATTACTCCTAGCCGGCCCTCTCCTTGGCGAGCTAGGATCTGGAGTTTCCCGGACGTTTGGGACAGGCATTGATAGTGTGCGACGGAGCTGCACAGTAGAAACAGAGAGACTCAGAGAGACGTCTTCGGCGCTCAGCGGGAGATAGACGGGAACGACTAATTTGCATAGGCTCATCCTTGGATGGAGATGGTTGACGAGGAGGAGGAGCAGAAGATTTAGGAGTAGATGATCTTCCTCGCTCGGTTGCTCTCTCTCTGAAACGTAGATCAACCTTCGTGCAAAGAGAAATTAGCTCATCCAACTTAGAGGGCAAGTCTCTGGTAGCTAACTCATCCTTGATGCGTTCTGATAAGCCATGCCAGAATGCAGCATACAGGGCCTCGTCGTTCCATGCCAGTTCGGATGCCAGGATTTTAAACTGTATAAGATACTGTCCCACAGTACGTGTTCCCTGGCGTAAACGGAGAATCTCAGATGAAGCAGATGTTATCCGGCCTGGCTCGTCGAAGATGCGCCTGAATGTAGCTACAAAGTCAGTATAGGAGGATAGCAGGGGATCAGACTTCTCCCATAAAGGTGATGCCCAGTCAAGGGCTGTGCCACTGAGAAGGGAGATGATATAGGCAATTTTGGTACGGTCACTGAAGAAATTGCCAGGTAGAAGCTCAAAGTGGATTTCACATTGATTGAGAAATCCCCTGCAGAACCTTGGAGATCCATCAAATTTTGCTGGCGTTGGAAGATGAAGATGTGGACTGGAAATGGGTAAGGTGGGTGGGGTTACAGCTGGTGTCACTGTAGTGGACGCACCGGACGTGCCAGGTCCACGGAGGGTTGTTTGAATCCCATCCAGCCGTGTAGAGAGATCCTGGAGACAGCGGATGATGTGGCCCTGTGCAGCCTCCTGATGTTCAAGTCGGGCTGCCAGTTCTTGCATCGGCCTGGTCGCTTGATCCTGGTCTCCGGCTGGATTCATTAGGTCAGTGCTTACTGTCACAACTGAGGGCCTGAGCTGACGGGAGGCAGCCTCAGTTGTAGGGGCTGAGATGTAACGGAACCTGGGAGGTTGTATCAGACCCCTAGACATGTAAGTAACATGTAGAATAACTGCCCGAAGGCGTGACCACGACAACCAGGATAAAAGTCAATGATGTTTATTATGACAAACTCCGTAACACAGCAGCAGTAAAAGGAAACATAAAAGTCAACAGAGGATAAATACAATTCCTGGGTACTACAGGGTGGCAAGGGCCACAGGCACTGGTAGTGTGAGACAGTTCTTATAATCTTCTAGTTGGAAAGTCCTTACCAGGCCTGACTGTAGCAATGGAGAGAACCCAGGATCGTACCAGCTGATGTTCCAGGAAAGGCTGGGCTGCTGAAGGTAAAACGGCTGCTGTGGATACTGGCTGGAACCAGACTGTTGTTGGTACGGAGTGGATACTGGCTGGAACCAGTTAAATAATAAACGAACTTGAGAGCGATGAAATAATAATGAAGTTTGGAGTTTGAGAGCGGTGAAATAATAATACCGGTGGAGAGTGGTAAACTGCAGGAAGGACACCGGCCCTTTAAGAGAAGCTGTACACTGCTGGAAGCTGGGCTGGAAGCAGGTGATTGATAATGCTGGAAACAGGTGAGTCCAGAATGGATCGGAGAGTCAGGCTACACCGCAGATGGAATGCTGGTGCGGGTCTCTATAGCAGAAGTCTGGAGACAGGAGCTGGAACCTGGAAGACAACCACAGGAGAGAGACAAACTGGAACTAGGTTAGACAACCAAAGCACTGACGCCTTCCTTGCTCAGGCACAGCTTACTTATACCTGCAGCAAGGAAGGGGTTGGCTAGGCAATTATGCAAATCAACAATACAGACAGCAGATTGGTGGAAATGATCAGATGACAAAATCCAAGATGGCTGCGCCCATGCAGACACTTGGAGGGAAGTTTGGTTTGTAATCCATGTGAGAATTGAAACAGTAATGGCGACGCCGGCCACAGGAGACGCCAGACTGACAAGCGCACATTTAACCACGCGGGCACAGCGGAGGCCGCGGCTGATGAAATCACCACTCTGACATTCTGCATGTGGAAACTCAGGAACAGCGGGATCCGGTCCTGGAACGCTGAGCCAGCCTTAGGAGGCATCTGAAGGGTAAGTAATGGCGTCCAGATACCCGGATCGTGACACTAATCTTTTGTTTGCTATTCTGCTAAGCTAAGATACACTCCCAGAGGGCGGCGGCCTAGCGTGTGCAATGCTGCTAAAATCTGCTAGCGAGCGAACAACTCGGAATGAGAGCCATAGAATGTTAAAATATAGTAATCTGAGGTATAAAGGTAAACAAACCAACCATCAGTTACATGTGTATATAAAGGACACCCAATACAACAACACATAAAAATTGCAGTACATCTGACACATAGAAATACTAAAACAATAAATAAATAAATCTAATCAAAACTGGTCACTTCTGGAAGGGAAAAAATGGAATATAATTATCTCAAAAAAATATTATATGGATTATTTTAATTTAATCCACGCAGGGAAATTGGATCAGGGACATAAATCCATGTCACTTCCCTCTTCCTTAATTCATGGAGACGGTCACTTCCTCTAACATTAGGTGGTCGATTAACATACATTTAAGGCTAGTGATAGAATGACCAGCCATCACAAAATGTTTCGCCACTGGTTTGTCACCAGTTTCAATAGCAGCTCTAATAGTAGATCTATGGTTGGCCATACGGTCTTAAGGACCGTACACACTGCCGATATATCGGCCGTTCTCTTGAACGGCCAATATATCGCGGGTCCGTCGGCCAGTGTGTACGGCCGATACGTCTGTAAACTACGTCACACAGCCGACGGCCAATATATCTACCGATATATTGGCGCGCCCCTGTGTGTGTATGGCGGTTGGTTGACCACCCGTACACATGCTGCGTACACGCCCGCCCAGTTCATGACGTCAGTCCCCGACGGATCGGGCAGTGTGTATGCTGAACACACTGCTCGATCCGTCCATAGATATATCTGCAGGTCAATTGATCTGCAGATATATCTATAAGTGTGTATCCACATTTAGGGGCATATCAAGATGTACACGACATGATCCATCTGGCAATGTAACCAAAATGTAATATGAATCTTCTTACCACTGTGTGGATGAGAAAATGAAGAGCCAATTAGCATAAACGTACAAGTGGTGCAATCCGCACATTTAAAGCAGCCCAGTCTCTCAACTAGTTGGCTGGTTGGAACTATATCTTCCTGATGTATGGCCAGCATTACTCTGTAGCCATGTGCTTTGTTCCTTGCCAGGCTGTAGAAGAGGGCACAGCAGCAGATCTTTTAGGTTCGCACCCGTCCGATGGGCACATAAAGGAGGTGCCTGCCTTATGCATGGCTGGGAGGTATCACTGGAGATAATAGACCAATGCTGGTTAATAGCTCTCTTTACCTGGTGGGATGCATTATCAAATGTACTTGTAAAGATCACTCATTGAGGATCAATAGATCTGCTTGGTACATCTCTGGTTTGATGAAATCTGCTGTTGCCTTATCAAGGCAACGTTTAATGGTGTTAGGGGAGTAACCTCGCTCCAGGAAGCGAGAGGACATCTCTGTTATCTAATTCCTTGTGGAATAAATTCTCAGTATACAAGGAAACTGTGACACAGGCAGTCCTTCCTCGAGTTGACTCGGATGCTGGTTAGTAGCAGCTGCTTGTTAATTATATGAGTGCGGATACCTTGCTTTGTGTATATATATATATATATATATATATATATACATACACAGTGCTTAAAGTGGTACAAGGGAGGTGGTGGAACTCAACACCCCCCCCCCCCAGTCATGCTCTCATTGAAGCCACACCCCTAGCCCCTCCCCTTCATGTCCACCTGGTGGGCATTCTTAATAAGAAAAGATGATTTGCTCAGTGTGTGAAACACACACTGGGTACCACACACACACACACACACTGGATGCCCCACCCCCCAGACAGGGTGCAACACACACACACTGGATGCCACATACATACACACGCACACACACACACACACACACACACACACACACACACACACACACACACACACACACACACACACACACACACACTGTATACCCCACCTCCCACACAGGGTGCAACACACACACACACACACACACACACACACACCAGATGCCACATACATACACATATATACACACACATTGGATGCCCCCCCCCCCACCTCCACGCGGTGCAACACACACACACACACACGCACACTGGATGCCACACAAACACTGGGTGCCCCCCCCCCCCCACACACACACACACACTGGGTGCCCCCCCCACACACACACACACACACTGGGTGCCATATATACACACACACACTGGGTGCCACACACACGCACAGATGCCACACACACTCACTCACACACACACACACACACACACACACACACACTGGGTGCCATACACATACACACACACACACACACACACGGATGCCACACACACACACACACACTGGGTGCCATACACATACACACACACTGGGTGCCACAAAAACATCCACACACACAATGGATGCCACATGCACACATACTGGGTGCCATATACACACACACTCACTGAGTGCCATATACACACACACACACTGGATGACACACACACACACACACACACACACATAAGCACACTTGATGCCTCACACACATACTGATCGCCTGCACAACCTAGTGCAGTGTTTCCCAACCACGGTCCTCAAGGCACACCAGCAGTGCATGTTTTAGTGATATCCAGGCTTCAGCACAGGTGACTTAATTAGTAGCTCAGTTATTTTGATTTAACCCTCTGTGCTGAAGCCTGGATATCACTAAAACCTGCACTGTTGGTGTGCCTTGAGGACCGAGGTTGGGAATGCCTGACCTAGTGTCTAGTGAGTCCGCTGCAGTAAAAAACTCACTCACAGGTAGAAGCTGTCCGTCTACCTCATTGAATCTCGGGCTGCTCGGTGTTCTGCTTCATGTGGCCGGACTCAGTAGACAGACGCACTGCGCTGTCTCATGCCCGCCACCAGCAGCTAATGGAGGCAATGGAGGGGGACTGGAGGAGGCGGCCTGTAGCAGCGGAGGCGCATAGCAAATCTGCCAAAGAGACGCTCGGCTCCTCCTTCAGGCGGACGCAGCTTCTGCCGGTGCCTTTAGTAGATAATTACAGTGCCTGGACAAGGTGGGCTGGAATTATAAGTGATGGAAAGCAGCTCTGCCCCGTTCTGGCCCACTTTAACCCCTATATATATATATATATATATATATATATATATACACACACATATATACACACATATACATATATATATATATATATATATATATGGAAAAGACAGCACTCAGTGAAATATTTAAAACACAAAACAAATGGTGGTGCATCAGAGCTGTGCGGACAAGGCAGGCGGGTGAGGCAGAGCCTTTCCTATCATACTCCGGTATACGCCAAAGTTTTGACTAGCAAAATTATAAGAAAAATACATATCTTCTTTGCATTATTCTAATAAAAACTCTATGGCAGGTGAGTAGGCATACTTTGGCTTGGCCCCCCCCCCCCAAGAAAAAAATTGCGTACTGATCCATCGAACTTAGAAGTGCAGTGTAATTCTATTGCTCCCATGTGTTCTGTTATGTGAATAAGATGCAAAATGTGAGTGAGTAAGTCGCTCAGTGCGACCAATACGTATGGGACATAGCGTGCCAAAAGAGGGTATTTAACACAACTGGTAGGTATAAACTGCAATCTGGCTAAGAATATTCTGTCTATATAAATACACTGTATTTCCAGACCTGCAATGGCGCCTACAGGTTGGAGACATGACAATTCTCAGGCTGGAAGATAAGAAGAAAGCGTCACTGACCTGTAACATCTCCGGTTATTTCCCTGATCATCTGACTGTGACCTGGATGAAGAGGAAGGATGGAAAGATGACGCAACTGACGGATCTGCAAAATAAAATCCTATCCTATCTGACAAAATCTTACACTGTTACTAATAATAAGAAGCGTCAGAAAGATCAGAGTTTTACTCTTGAATCCTGTTTGACATTTACCGCATCAATAAGCTCAGACCAGGGGTCAGAATTCATCTGCAGAGTGGAACATCCCAGTCTTGAGCACCCACAGGAGAGAAACACAGGACCCCTACAAATAGGTGAGTGCATCAGGTGCTAATAGGGTTGGCACAAAAGCTCAGTATATTACACTTACACTACTGCAGGTATAGTCAGTATACTGCCTGTAGGACAATGATACAGTTATTACCTAAAATTATATTTTTATTGCAATTACATAAAAGATAATGACTGCTAGTGAATTATGTATTTCTCTGACGTCCTAGAGGATGCTGTAAACTCCGTAAGGACCATGGGGAATAGTGGCTCCGCAGGAGACTGAGTACAACTAAAAGAAAGCTTTTAGACTACCTGGTGTGCACTGGCTCCTCCCACTATGACCCTCCTCCAGACCTCAGTTAGAATCCTGTGCCCGGCCGAGCTGGATGCACACTAGGGGCTCTCCTGAGCTCCTAGAAAGAAAGTATATTTTAGTTTTTTTATTTTACAGTGAGACCTGCTGGCAACAGGCTCACTGCAACGAGGGACTAAGGGGAGAAGAAGCGAACCTACCTGCTAGCAGCTAGCTTGGGCTTCTTAGGCTACTGGACACCATTAGCTCCAGAGGGATCGACCGCAGGACCCGTCCTTGATGTTCGGTCCCGGAGCCGCGCCGCCGTCCCCCTTACAGAGCCAGAAGCAAGAAGAGGTCCGGAAAATCGGCGGCAGAAGACTTCAGTCTTCACCAAGGTAGGGCACAGCACTGCAGCTGCCATTGCTCCTCATGTACACCTCACACTCCGGTCACTGATGGGTGCAGGGCGCTGGGGGGGGGGGCGCCCTGAGGGCAATATAAACACCTTGGCTGGCAAAATAATCACAATATATAGTCCCAGAGGCTATATATGTGATAAATACCCCTGCCAGAATCCATAAAAAAGCGGGAGAAAAGTCCGCGAAAAAGGGGCGGAGCTATCTCCCTCAGCACACTGGCGCCATTTTCTCTTCACAGTGCAGCTGGAAGACAGCTCCCCAGGCTCTCCCCTGTAGTTTTCAGGCTCAAAGGGTTAAAAAGAGAGGGGGGGCACTAAATTTAGGCGCAATATTGTATATACAAGCAGCTATTGGGGAAAATTCACTCAGTTATAGTGTTAATCCCCACATTATATAGCGCTCTGGTGTGTGCTGGCATACTCTCTCTCTGTCTCCCCAAAGGGCTTTGTGGGGTCCTGTCCTCAGTCAGAGCATTCCCTGTGTGTGTGCGGTGTGTCGGTACGGCTGTGTCGACATGTTTGATGAGGAGGCTTATGTGGTGACGGAGCAGATGCCGATAAATGTGATGTCGCCCCCTGTGGGGCCAACACCAGAGTGGATGGATAGGTGGAAGGTATTAACCGACATTGTCAACTCCTTACATAAAAGGCTGGATGACGTAACAGCTGTGGGACAGCCGGCTTCTCAGCCCGCGCCTGCCCAGGCGTCTCAAAGGCCATCAGGGGCTCAAAAACGCCCGCTCCCTCAGATGGCAGACAAAGATGTCGACACGGAGTCTGACTCCAGTGTCGACGAGGTTGAGACATATACACAATCCACTAGGAACATCCGTGACTTGATCCCGGCAATAAAAAATGTGTTACACATTTCTGACATTAACCCAAGTACCACTAAAAAAGGGTTTTATGTTTGGGGAGAAAAAGCAGCCAGTGTTTTGTTCCCCCATCAGATGAGTGAATGAAGTGTGTGAAAAAGGCGTGGGTTCCCCCGATAAGAAACTGGTAATTTCTAAAAAGTTATTGATGGCGTACCCTTTCCCGCCAGAGGATAAGTTACGCTGGGAGATATCCCCTAGGGTGGATAAGGCGCTCACACGTTTGTCAAAAAAGGTGTCTTAGGATACGGCCACTTTGAAGGTACCTGTTGATAAAAAGCAGGAGGCTATCCTGAAGTCTGTATTTACACACTCAGGTACTAGATTGAGACCTGCAGATAGTGCTGCTGCAGCGTGGTCTGTGACCCTGTCAAACAGGGATACTAGTTTGCTAACATAAGAGCATATTAAAGTCGTCGTCTTATATATGAGGGATGCACAGAGGGATATTTTGCTGGCTGGCATCCAGAATTAATGTAATGTCCATTCTGTCAGGAGGGTATTAGAGACCCGACACTAGACAGGTGATGCTGACTTTAAAAGGCACATAGAGATTCTGCCTTATAAGGGTGAGGAATTGTTTGGGGATGGTCTCTGGGACCTCGTATCCACAGCAACAGCTGGGAAGAAAAAATTTTACCTCGGGTTTCCTCACAGCCTATGAAAGCACTGTATTATCAGGTACAGTCCTTTCGGCTTCAGAAAAGCAAGCGGGTCAAAGGCGCTGCCTTTCTGCACAGAGACAAGGGAAGAGGGAAAAAGCTGCACCAGTCAGCCAGTTCCCAGAATCAAAATTCTTCCCCAGCTTCCTCTGAGTCCACCGCATGACGCGGGGGCTCCACTGGCGTAGCCAGGTACGGTGGGGGGCCGCCTCAAAAATTTCAGCGATCAGTGGGCTCGCTCACAGGTGGATCCCTGGGTCCTTCAAGTAGTATCTCAGGGGTACAAGCTGGAATTCGAGATGTCTCCCCCCCGCCGTTTCCTCAAATCTGCCTTGCCGACAACTCCCTCAGGCAGGGAGGCTGTGCTAGAGGCAATTCACAAGCTGTATTCCCAGCAGGTGATAGTCAAGGTGCCCCTACTTCAACAAGGACGGGGTTACTATTCCACACTGTTTGTGGTACCGGAACCGGACGGGTCGGTGAGACCCATTTTAAATTTGAAATCCTTGAACACATACATAAAAAAATTCAAGTTCAAGATGGAATCGCTCAGGGAAGTTATTGCAAGCCTGGACGAGGGGGATTACATGGTATCCCTGGACATCAAGGTTGCTTACCTGCATGTCCCCATTTACCATCCTTACCAGGAGTACCTCAGATTTGTGGTACAGGATTGCCATTACCAATTCCAGACACTGCCGTTTGGACTGTCCACGGCACCGAGGGTGTTTACCAAGGTATGGCAGAAATGATGATACTCCTTAGAAAAAAGGGAGTTTTTATTATCCCGTACTTGGACGATCTCCTTATAAAGGCGAGGTCCAAAGAGCAGTTGTGGGTCGGAGTAGCACTATCTCGGGAAGTGCTACAACAGCACGGATGGATTCTAAACATTCCAAAGTCACAGCTGGTTCCTACCACACGCCTACTGTTCCTGGGGATGGTTCTGGACACAGAACAGAAAAAAGTGTTTCTCCCGCAGGAGAAGGCCAAGGAGCTGTCATCTCTAGTCAGAGACCTCCTGAAACCAAAACAGGTATCGGGTGCATCACTGCACACGAGTCCTGGGAAAAATGGTAGATTCCTACGAAGCAATTCCATTCGGCAGGTTCCATGCAAGAACCTTTTCAGTGGGACCTCTTGGACAAGTGGTCGGGATCGCATCTTCAGATGCATCGGCTGATAACCCTGTCTCCAAGGACCAGGGTATCTCTACTGTGGTGGCTGCAGAGTGCTCATCTTTAAGAGGGCCGCAGATTCGGCATACAGGACTGGGTCCTGGTGACCACGGATGCCAGCCTTCGAGGCTGGGGGGCAGTCACACAGGGAAGAAATTTCCAAGGACTTTGGTCAAGTCAGGAGTCGTCCCTACACATAAATATTCTGGAACTAAGGGCCATTTACAATGCTCTAAGTCAGGCAAGGCCCCTGCTTCAAAACCAGCCGGTACTGATCCAATCAGACAACATCACGGCAGTCGCCCATGTAAACCGACAGGGTGGCACAAGAAGCAGGATGGCGATGGCAGAAGCCACAAGGATTCTCCGATGGGCGGAAAATCACGTCTTAGCACTGTCAGCAGTGTTCATTCCGGGAGTGGACAACTGGGAAGCAGACTTCCTCAGCAGACACGACCTACACCCGGGAGAGTGGGGACTTCCTCCAGAAGTCTTCCAACTGATGGTAAACCGCTGGGAAAGGCCACAGGTGGACATGATGGCGTCCCGCCTAAACAAAAAACTAGAGAGATATTGCGCCAGGTCAAGGGACCCTCAGGCAATAGCTGTGGACGCTCTAGTGACACCGTGGGTGTACCAGTCGGTTTACGTGTTCCCTCCTCTGCCTCTCATACCAAAGGTACTGAGAATAATAAGAAGACGAGGAGTAAGAACGATACTCGTGGTTCCGGATTGGCCAAGAAGAGCTTGGTACCCAGAACTTCAAGAGATGATATCAGAGGACCCATGGCCTCTACCGCTCAGACAGGATCTGCTACAGCAGGGGCCCTGTGTGTTTCAAGACTTACCGCGGCTGTGTTTGACGGCATGGCGGTTGAACGCCGGATCCTAAAGGAAAAGGGCATTCCGGATGAAGTCATTCCTACGCTGATTAAAGCCAGGAAAGAAGTAACCGCAAACCATTATCACCGTATTTGGCGAAAATATGTTGCTTTGTGTGAGGACAGGAAGGCGCCAACAGAGGAATTTTAGCTGGGTCAATTTCTGCACTTCCTACAGTCAGGAGTGACTATGGGCCTAAAATTGGGTTCCATTAAGGTCCAGATTTCGGCTTTGTCGATTTTCTTCCAGAAAGAACTGGCTTCACTGCCTGAAGTTCAGACATTTGTAAAGGGAGTGCTGCATATTCAGCCCCCTTTTGTGCCTCCAGTGGCACCTTGGGATCTCAACGTGGTGTTGAGTTTCCTAAAATCACATTGGTTTGAGCCACTTAAAACCGTGGATCTGAAATATCTCACGTGGAAAGTGGTCATGTTGTTGGCCTTGGCTTCGGCCAGGCGTGTGTCAGAATTGGCGGCTTTGTCATGTAAAAGCCCTTATCTGATTTTCCATATGGATAGGGCAGAATTGAGGACTCGTCCCCAGTTTCTCCCTAAGGTGGTATCAGCTTTTCACTTGAACCAACCTATTGTAGTGCCTGCGGCTACTAGGGACTTGGAGGTTTCCAAGTTGCTGGACGTAGTTAGGGCCCTGAAAATGTATGTTTCCAGGACGGCTGGAGTCAGGAAAACTGACTCGCTTTTTATCCTGTATGCACCCAACAAACTGGGTGCTCCTGCTTCTAAGCAGACTATTGCTCGCTGGATTTGTAACACAATTCAGCTAGCGCATTCTGCGGCTGGACTGCCGCATCCTAAATCAGTAAAAGCCCATTCCACGAGGAAAGTGGGCTCATCTTGGGCGGCTGCCCGAGGGGTCTCTGCTTTACAACTTTGCCGAGCTGCTACTTGGTCAGGGGCAAACACGTTTGCTAAATTCTACAAATTTGATACCCTGGCTGAGGAGGACCTTGAGTTCTCTCATTCGGTGCTGCAGAGTCATCCGCACTCTCCCGCCCGTTTGGGAGCTTTGGTATAATCCCCATGGTCCTTACGGAGTTCCCAGCATCCACTAGGACGTCAGAGAAAATAAGCTTTTACTCACCGGTAAATCTATTTCTCGTAGTCCGTAGTGGATGCTGGGCGCCTATCCCAAGTGCGGATTGTCTGCAATACTTGTATATAGTTATTGCCTAACTAAAGGGTTATTGTTGTGAGCCATCTATTGAGAGGCTCAGGTTATAGTTCATACTGTTAACTGGGTATAGTATCACGAGTTATACGGTGTGATTGGTGTGGCTGGTATGAGTCTTACCCGGGATTCAAAATCCTTCCTTATAGTGTCAGCTCTTCCGGGCACAGTATCCTAACTGAGGTCTGGAGGAGGGTCATAGTGGGAGGAGCCAGTGCACACCAGGTAATCTAAAAGCTTTCTTTTAGTTGTGCCCAGTCTCCTGCGGAGCCGCTATTCCCCATGGTCCTTACGGAGTTCCCAGCATCCACTACGGACTACGAGAAATAGATTTACCGGTGAGTAAAATCTTATTTTCCGAGTATAACAGACCCGACATATGCCGGATAACCTCAATTTCTTTCCTCTGCTCAACACCGCCCCTCTATTGCCAACCCCACCTCCCCTCTGCTGCACCTCTACCACTCAGTCCCACCCCCTCTCTATTGCACCACTACCACCCAGTCCCACCCCCTCTCTGCTGCACCTCTACCACTCAGTCCCACCCCCTCTCTATCGCACCTCTACCACCCAGTCCCACCCCCTCTCTGCTGCACCTCTACCACTCAGTCCCACCCCCTCTCTATTGCACCTCTACCACCCAGTCCCACCCCCCCCCTCTGTTGCACCTCTACCACTCAGTCCCACACCCCCACTCTATTGCACCTCTACCACCCAGTCCCACCCCCTCTCTGCTGCACCTCTACTACTCAGCCCCACCCCATCTCTGCTGCACCTCTACCACCCAGCCCCACCCCCTCTCTGCTGCACCTCTACCACCCTGCCCCACCCCCTCTCTGCTACAACTCTACCACCCAGCCCCACCCCTCTCTGCTGCACCTCTACCACCCAGCCCCACCCCCTCCCTGCTGCACCTCTACCACTCAGCCCCAGACCCTCTTTGCTGCACCTCGATCACCCAGCCCCACCCCTTCTGCTGTACCTCTACCACTCAGCCCCACCCTCTCTCTGCTGCACCTCTGCCACCCAGCCCCATCCCCTCTCTGCTGCACCTCCATCACTCAGCCCTACCCCCTCTCTGCTGCACCTCTACCACCCAGCCCCACCCCCTCTCTGCTGCACCTCTACCACCCAACCCCACCCCCTCTCTGCTGCACCTCTACCACTCAGCCCCACCCACTCTCTGCTGCACCTCTACCACTCAGTCCCACCCTTCTTCTGCTGCACCTCTACTACCCAACCCCACCCCTTCTCTGCTGCACCTCTACCACCCAGCCCCATCCCCTCTCTGCTGCACCTCTACCACTCAGCCCCACCCCCTCTCTGCTGCACCTCTACCACCCAACCCCACCCCTTCTCTGCTGCACCTCTACCACCCAGTCCCACCCATCTCTGCTGCATCTCTACCACTCAGCCCCACCCCATTTCTGCTGCACATCTACCACTCAGTCACACCCCCTCTCTGCTGCACCTCTACCATCCAGCCCCACCCCCTCTCTGCTGCATATCTACCACTCAGCCCCATCCCTCTCTGCTGCACCTCAACCACCCAGCCCCACCCCATTTCTGCTGTACCTCTACCACTCAGCCACACCCCCTCTCTGCTGCACCTCTACCACTCAGCCCCACTCCCTCTATGTTGCAACTCTACCACTCAGCCCCACCCCCTCTCTGCTGCACCTCTACCATCCAGCCCCATCCACTCTCTGCTGCATCTCTACCACCCAGCCCCACCCACTCTCTGCTGCATCTCTACCACTCAGCCCCACCCTCTTTCTGCTGCACCTCTACCACTCAGCCCCACCCCCTCTATGATACATCTCTACCACTCAGCCCCATCCCCTCTCTGCTGCACCTCTACCACCAAGCCCCACCCCCTCTCTGCAGCATCTCTACCACTCAGCCCCACCCCCTTTCTGCTGCACCTCTACCACTTAGCCCTACCACCCCCTCTATGATGCACCTCTACCACTCAGCCCAACCCCCTTGATGATGCACCTCTACCATCCAGCCCCACCCCCTCTCTGCTGCACCTTTCACCCAGCCCCACCCACTCTCTGCTGCACCTCTTTCACCCAGCCCCACCCCCTCTCTGCTGCGCTTCTACCACTCAGCCCCACCACCTCTCTGTTGCACCTATACCACTCCGCCCCACCCCCTCTTTGCTGCACCTCTACCACTCAGCCCCACCCCCTCTCTGCTGCTTCTCTACCACCCATCCCCACCCCCTCTCTGCTGCTTCTCTACCACCCAGCCCCACCCCTCTCTACTGAACCTCTACCATCCAGCCCCACCCACTCTGCTGCACCTCTACCACCCAGTCCCACCTCCTCTCTGCTGCACCTCTACCACCCAGACCCACCTCCTCTCTGCTGCACCTCTACCACCCAGTCCCACCTCCTCTCTGCTGCAGCTCTACCACTCAGCCCCACCCACTCTCTGCTGCATCTCTACCACCCAGCTCCACCTCCTCTCTGCTGCACCTCTACCACTCAGCCCCACCCCCTCTCTGCTGCATCTCTACCACTCAGCCCCACGCCCTCTCTGCTGCACCTCTACCACTCAGCCCCACGCCCTCTCTGCTGCACCTCTACCACCCAGTCCCACCTCCTCTCTGCTGCACCTCTACCACTCAGCCCCACCCCCTCTCTGCTGCACCTCTACACTCAGCCCCACCCCCTCTCTACTGCACCTCTACCACCCAGCTCCACCTCCTCTCTGCTGCACCTCTACCACCCAGCTCCACCTCCTTTCTGCTTACCAATACCATCTGGTATACTGTTAGCGCTCATGAGAAGCAGGAATGAGACTACAAGAAGCCATACATGCCACTTTTTAAGCACTTCTCCAGTGTTGCAGATTTTCTGAAGAGGTCAGGTCTAGAGCCACTGAAACAGTCACTGGGCCCAGGTACTGAAGGGAGCGTGACCAAATCTGGGAGGCACAGAGCTGTCTTAACTACAGTGTAGGCCCCTGTGCACAGCAATGCACTGGGGTACCTACCCATCCTCCAGCAGTAAGGGTGGGGGGTGCTATCAGCGGCAGCTTTAAAGTCCCACTGGCGGTAGTGGGTGTTCTGTCGTTCACTCAGCATGTTATTTCTGCTAATTATTAATTTACTGCACAGATGGGACACGAGGGAGAACACTAAACTGTAGAAGGGGGCATTGTGCTGAAAGAAGGGTCCCCGATACATGACTTTCAGGGTGGTAGGGGTGTTTAATACGCAGGGGAGGGGTGGATAGTGGAGTGGGCTTAATATTCACCATTTTCCGGTAGGAGGGCAACATGCTTGACTGCAAATATCTCCAGTTCCTGGAAATAGATTTCTTAGCTACTAAACAACTAGAGTGTCCCACCTTTCAGTAGGTGCTGGGGACTTGGGGATCAGAGTTCAGGAGCTAGAGCAATCCACCAACGAAATTATAAAACTGTATACTAGGCGTATAGAGCGGGAGCAGGGAGCAGCTGCTGGAAGGCTGATATCTCTGGTTCTGGGCATAGTAGAGACAAGCTGCCAGTGTCCAGTGAAAGGGGAGAATCACAGCTTTTGGATAATACCCTCAGAAACACTCTAAGTCAGACAGAACCTGAGATATCTGTCTGGGAAGAGCAAGTAACAGGCTTGGATGGGGACCACTGCTTTAACAGTGGATATCTCCGGTTCTCCAGGGCCGATTTTCAAAATCTGGTATCACTGGAAAGAGGGGACCCTCAGCTATCATGCTAGAGCCCTTATACTCCTGGGGCCCTTGGGCAAGTGCCCATTGAGCCCATACGAAAAGACTCTAAAAACAAAGTAAAATACTGGAGCCACATGCGGTCAACGGCTGACCAGGGCCACCTCAGGGTCCCTCCATCAGGCCAGAGTGCAGATAATTAGTACCCGTTCTCACCCCACTTTGCGGCGCCCCTGATGAGACTCATTCATATTATACAGGATATTATCTAGCAATCCTGTGCATCGCTGCCTGTATACAATCACTTCTTTTTTGTTGTTTTCAATGCTTAGCACTGTTCCAATTGCTTCATGTCCATCACATTCTTTTACAGGTTTAAATAGGAACAAGGAACAAGGCGTCACCAAGAACAAGAAGTTAATTTCCCAGCAATCGTAAGTAGGGTATATGACCTATATGTAATAATATATATGCTACTAAGAGTTTAGTAGAGAGAGCAGGTAGAATGGTCACAGAGAGGACAGGTGGCATAGTCACAGAGAGGGCAGGTGGCATAGTCACAGAGAGGGCAGGTGGCACAGTCATAGAGAGGGCAGGTGGTACAGTCACAGAGAGAGCAGGTGGTACAGTCACAGAGAGGGCAGGTGGTACAGTCACAGAGAGGGCAGGTGGTATAGTCACAGAGAGGGCAGGTGGTATAGTCACAGAGAGGGCAGGTGGTATAGTCACAGAGAGGGCAGGTGGCATAGTCACAGCGAGAGCAGGTGGCACAGTCACAGAGAGGGCAGGTGGTATAGTCACAGAGAGAGCAGGTGGTATAGTCACAGAGAGGGCAGGTGGCATAGTCACAGAGAGGGCAGGTGGTACAGTCACAGAGAGGGCAGGTGGTACAGTCACAGAGAGGGCAGGTGGTATAGTCACAGAGAGAGCAGGTGGTATAGTCACAGAGAGGGCAGGTGGTACAGTCACAGAGAGGGCAGGTGGTACAGTCACAGAGAAGGCAGGTGGTATAGTCACAGAGAGAGCAGGTGGTATAGTCACAGAGAGGGCAGGTGGCATAGTCACAGAGAGGGCAGGTGGTATAGTCACAGAGAGGGCAGGTGGTACAGTCACAGAGAGGGCAGGTGGCATAGTCACAGAGAGGGCAGGTGGCATGGTCACAGAGAGGGCAGGTGGTATAGTCACAGAGAGGGCAGGTGGTACAGTCACAGAGAGGGCAGGTGGCATGGTCACAGAGAGGGCAGGTGGTACAGTCACAGAGAGGGCAGGTGGCATGGTCACAGAGAGTGCAGGTGGCATAGTCACAGAGAGGGCAGGTGGTATAGTCACAGAGAGGGCAATTGGCACAGTCACAGAGAGGGCAGGTGGCACAGTCACATAGAGGGCAGGTGGCATAGTCACAGAGAGGGCAGGTGGCATAGTCACAGAGAGGGCAGGTGGCATAGTCACAGAGAGGGCAGGTGGCACAGTCACATAGAGGGCAGGTGGCATAGTCACAGAGAGGGCAGGTGGTATAGTCACAGAGAGGGCAGGTGGCACAGTCACAGAGAGGGCAGGTGGCACAGTCACAGAGAGGACAGGTGGCATAGTCACAGAGAGGGCAGGTGGTATAGTCACAGAGAGGGCAGGTGGTATAGTCACAGAGAGGACAGGTGGCATGGTCACAGAGAGGGCAGGTGGTATAGTCACAGAGAGGGCAAGTGGTATAGTCACAGAGAGGGCAGGTGGCACAGTCACAGAGAGGGCAGGTGGTATAGTCACAGAGAGGGCAGGTGGCATAGTCACAGAGAGGGCAGGTGGCACAGTCACAGAGAGGGTAGGTGGTATAGTCACAGAGAGGGCAGGTGGCATAGTCACAGAGAGGGCAGGTGGCACAGTCACATAGAGGGCAGGTGGCATAGTCACAGAGAGGGCAGGTGGTATAGTCACAGAGAGGACAGGTGGCATGGTCACAGAGAGGGCAGGTGGTATAGTCACAGAGAGGGCAGGTGGTATAGTCACAGAGGGGGCAGGTGGCACAGTCACAGAGAGGGCAGGTGACACAGTCACAGAGAGGGCAGGTGGTATAGTCACAGAGAGGGCAGGTGGTATAGTCACAGAGAGGGCAGGTGGCACAGTCACAGAGAGGGCAGGTGGCACAGTCACAGAGAGGGCAGGTGGTATAGTCACAGAGAGGGCAGGTGGCACAGTCACAGAGAGGGCAGGTGATATAGTCACAGAGAGGGCAGGTGGTATAGTCACAGAGAGGGCAGGTGGTACAGTCACAGAGAGGGCAGGTGGCACAGTCACAGAGAGGGCAGGTGGCACAGTCACAGAGAGGGCAGGTGGTATAGTCACAGAGAGAGCAGGTGGCATAGTCACAGAGACGGCAGGTGGCATAGTCACAGAGAGGGCAGGTGGTATAGTCACAGAGAGGGCAGGTGGCACAGTCACAGAGAGGGCAGGTGGTACAGTCACAGAGAGGGCAGGTGGCACAGTCACAGAGAGGGCAGGTGGTACAGTCACAGAGAGGGCAGGTGGTATAGTCACAGAGAGGGCAGGTGGCACAGTCACAGAGAGGGCAGGTGGCACAGTCACAGAGAGGGCAGGTTGCATAGTCACAGAGAGGGCAGGTGGCACAGTCACAGAGAGGGCAGGTGGCACAGTCACAGAGAGGGCAGGTGGCACAGACACAGAGAGAGCAGGTGGTAGAGTCACAGAGAGGGCAGGTGGCATAGTCACAGAGAGAGCAGGTGGCACAGTCACAGAGATGGCAGGTGGTACAGTCACAGAGAGGGCAGGTGGCACAGTCACAGAGAGGGCAGGTGGCACAGTCACAGAGAGTGTGCAGGTGGTATAGTCACAGAGAGGGCAGGTGGTACAGTCACAGAGAGGGCAGGTGGCCTAGTCACAGAGAGGGCAGGTGGCACAGTCATAGAGAGGGCAGGTGGTACAGTCACACAGAGAGAGCAGGTGGTACAGTCACAGAGAGGGCAGGTTGCATAGTAACAGAGAAGTCAGGTGGCGCAGTCACAGAGAGGGCAGGTGGCACAGTCACAGAGAGGGCAGGTGGTATAGTCACAGAGAGGGCAGGTGGTATAGTCACAGAGAGGGCAGGTGGCATAGTCACAGAGAGGGCAGGTGGCATAGTCACAGAGAGGGCAGGTGGTATAGTCACAGAGAGGGCAGGTGGCATAGTCACAGAGAGGGCAGGTGGTACAGTCACAGAGAGGGCAGGTGGTATGATAACAGAGAAGTCAGGTGGCGCAGTCACAGAGAGGGCAGGTGGCATAGTCGTAGAGAGAGCAGGTGCCATAGTCACAGGATATCCTCAGCATGGCTCATGTAGGGCACTGATACCACCGGAGGTAAGGTAGGTATCAGCTAGTGTTTTTGTTTTGGATTCGGTTCCGCTGCCGTGTTTTGGATTCGGACGCGTTTTGGCAAAACCTCCCTGAAAATTTTTTGTCGGATTCGGGTGTGTTATGGATTCGGGTGTTTTTTTACAAAAACCCCTTAAAATCAGCTTAAATCATAGAATGTGGGGGTCATTTTGATCCCATAGTATTATTAACCTCAATAACCATAATTTACATTAATTTTCAGTCTATTCTGAACACACCACACCTCACAATATTATTTTTAGTCCTAAAATTTGCACCAAGGTCGCTGGATGGCTAAGCTAAGCGACACAAGTGGCCGACACAAGCACCTGGCCCATCTAGGAGTGGCACTGCAGTGTCAGGCAGGATGGCACTTCAAAAAAATAGTCCCCAAACAGCACATGATGCAAAGAAAAAAAGAGGTGCACCAAGGTCGCTGTGTGACTAAGCTAAGCGACACAAGTGGCCGACACAAACACCTGGCCCATCTAGGAGTGGTACTGCAGTGTCAGACAGGATGGCACATAAAAAAAATTGTCCCCAAACAGCACATGATGCAAAGAAAAAAAGAGGCGCACCAAGGTCGCTGTGTGACCAAGCTAAGCGACACAAGTGGCCGACACAAACACCTGGCCCATCTAGGAGTGGCACTGCAGTGTCAGACAGGATGGCACTTAAAAAAATAGTCCCCAAACAGCACATGATGCAAAGAAAATAAGAGGCGCACCCAAGGTCGCTGTGTGACTAAGCTAAGCGACACAAGTGGCCGACACAAACACCTGGCCCATCTAGGAGTGGCACTGCAGTGTTAGACAGGATGGCACTTCAAAAAAATAATCCCCAAACAGCACATGATGCAAAGAAAAAAAGAGGCGCACCAAGGTCACTGTGTGACTAAGCTAAGCGACACAAGTGGCCGACGCAAACACCTGGCCCATCTAGGAGTGGTACTGCAGTGTCAGACAGGATGGCACTTCAAAAAAATAGTCCCCAAACAGCACATGATGCAAAGAAAATAAGAGGCGCACCAAGGTCGCTGTGTGACTGAACTAAGCTACACAAGTGGCCGACACAAACACCTGGCCCATCTAGGAGTGGCACTGCAGTGTCAGGCAGGATGGCACTTAAAAAAATAGTCCCCAAACAGCACATAATGCAAAGAAAATAAGAGGCGCACCCAAGGTCGCTGTGTGACTAAGCTAAGCGACACAAGTGGCCGACACAAACACCTGGCCCATCTAGGAGTGGCACTGCAGTGTTAGACAGGATGGCACTTTAAAAAAATAGTCCCCAAACAGCACATGATGCAAGGAAAAAAAGAGGCACACCAAGATCGCTGTGTGACTAAGCTAAGCGACACAAGTGGCCGACGCAAACACCTGGCCCATCTAGGAGTGATACTGCAGTGTCAGACAGGATGGCACTTCAAAAAAATTGTCCCCAAACAGCACATGATGCAAAGAAAAAAAGAGGCGCACCAAGGTCGCTGTGTGACTAAGGTAAGCGACACAAGTGGCCGACACAAACACCTGGCCCATCTAGGAGTGGCACTGCAGTGTCAGACAGGATGGCACTTAAAAAAATAGTCCCCAAACAGCACATGATGCAAAGAAAAATGAAAGAAAAAAGAGGTGCAAGATGGAATTGTCCTTGGGCCCTCCCACCCACCCTTATGTTGTATAAACAGGACATGCACACTTTAATGAACCCATCATTTCAGCGACAGGGTCTGCCACACGACTGTGACTGAAATGACTGGTTGGTTTGGGCCCCCACCAAAAAAGAAGCAATCAATCTCTCCATGCACAAACTGGCTCTACAGAAGCAAGATGTCCACCTCATCATCATCCTCCGATTCCTCACCCCTTTCACTGTGTACATCCCCCTCCACACAGATTATTAATTCGTCCCCACTGGAATCCACCATCTCAGGTCCCTGTGTACTTTCTGGAGGCAATTGCTGGTGAATGTCTCCACGGAGGAATTGATTATAATTCATTTTAATGAACATCATCTTCTCCACATTTTCTGGAAGTAACCTCGTATGCCGATTGCTGACAAGGTGAGCGGCTGCACTAAACACTCTTTCGGAGTACACACTGGAGGGAGGGCAACTTAGGTAAAATAAAGCCAGTTTCTGCAAGGGCCTCCAATTTGGAGGCCCTTGCACAAACTGGCTTTATTCTACCTATTATTCTATCTATTTATTCCTGCCAGTATACGTACGGACTGTCTGACGTGCCTACTTGGATGCGGTCACTCATATAATCCTCCACCATTCTTTCAATGGTGACAGAATCATATGCAGTGACAGTAGACGACATGTCAGTAATCGTTGGCAGGTCCTTCAGTCCGTACCAGATGTCAGCACTCGCTCCAGACTGCCCTGCATCACCACCAGCGGGTGGGCTGGAATTCTTAGCCTTTTCCTCGCAGCCCCAGTTGCGGGAGAATGTGAAGGAGGAGCTGTTGACGGGTCACGTTCCGCTTGACTTGACAATTTTCTCACCAGCAGGTTTTGAACCTCTGCAGACTTGTGTCTGCCGGAAAGAGAGATACAACGTAGGTTTTAAATCTAGGATCAAGCACGGTGGCCAAAATGTAGTGCTCTGATTTCAACAGATTGACCACCCGTGAATCCTGGTTAAGCGAATTAAGGGCTCCATCCACAAGTCCCACATGCCTAGCGGAATCGCTCTGTTTTAGCTCCTCCTTCAATGTCTCCAGCTTCTTCTGCAAAAGCCTGATGAGGGGAATGACCTGACTCAGGCTGGCAGTATCTGAACTGACTTCACGTGTGGCAAGTTCAAAGGGTTGCAGAACCTTGCACAACGTTGAAATCATTCTCCACTGCGCTTGAGTCAGGTGCATTCCCCCTCCTTTGCCTATATCGTAGGCAGATGTATAGGCTTGAATGGCCTTTTGCTGCTCCTCCATCCTCTGAAGCATATAGAGGGTTGAATTCCACCTCGTTACCACCTCTTGCTTCAGCTGATGGCAGGGCAGGTTCAGGACTGTTTGCTGGTGCTCCAGTCTTCGGCACACGGTGGCTGAATGCCGAAAGTGGCCCACAATTCTTCGGGCCACCGACAGCATCTCTTGCACGCCCCTGTCGTTTTTTAAATAATTCTGCACCACCAAATTCAATGTATGTGCAAAACATGGGACGTGCTGGAATTTGCCCAGATGTAATGCACGCACAATATTCCCAGGCAGCAGAGGACTCGTCAGACTTGACAGTGACATGACCTGCAGGACTATTGGCTTTCCTGTGTAAGGAGGAAATTGACACTGATGGAGTTGGTGGTGTGGTTTGCAGGAGCTTGGTTACAAGAGTAAGAGATTTAGTGGTCAGTGAACTGCTTCCGCTGTCATGCAAAGTTTTTGAACTTGTCACTGACTTTTGATGAATGCGGTCCAGGTGACGTACAAGGGAGGATGTTCCTAGGTGGTTAACGTCCTTACCCCTACTTATTACAGCTTGACAAAGGCAACACACGGCTTGACACCTGTTGTCCGCATTTCTGTTTAAATAATTTCACACCGAAGAGGTGATTTTTTTTTTTGTATTTTGACCAGGCATGTCAATGGCCATATTCGGCCCACGGACAACAGGTGTCTCCCCGGGTGCCTGACTTAAACAAACCACCTCACCATCAGAATCCTCCTTGTCAGTTTCCTCCCCAGCGCCAGCAACACCCATATCCTCATCCTGGTGTACTTCAACAGTGACATCTTCAATTTGACTATCAGGAACTGGACTGCGTGTGCTCCTTCCAGCACTTGCAGGGGGCGTGCAAATGGTGGAAGGCGCAAGCTCTTCCCGTCCAGTGTTGGGAAGGTCAGGCATCGCAACCGACACAATTGGACTCCTTGGGGATTTGTGATTTAGAAGAACGCACAGTTCTTTGCTGTGCTCTTGCCAGCTTAAGTCTTTTAAGTTTTCTAGCAGGAGGATAAGTGCTTCCATCCTCATGTGAAGCTGAACCACTAGCCTTGAACATAGGCCAGGGCCTCAGCCGTTCCTTGCCACTCCGTGTCGTAAATGGCACATTGCAAGTTTACGCTTCTCCTCAGACGATTTTGATTTAGATTTTTGGGTCATTTTACTGAGCTTTATTTTTTGGGATTTTACATGCTCTCTACTATGACATTGTGCATCGGCCTTGGCAGACGACGTTGATGGCATTTCATCGTCTCAACCATGACTAGTGGCAGCAGCTTTAGCGCGAGGTGGAAGTGGATCTTGATCTTTCCCTATTTTACCCTCCACATTTTTTTCTCTATATTTTTTAATTTGTGGAATTTTATGCCAGTAATAGATCAACGTATAATACTGGTGGTCACTGGTCAGCAAAACTCTGCACTGTACTCCTCCTATAATATACTGGTGGTCCCCAGTCCCCACAATAAAGCAGTGTGAGCACAGATATATGCAGCACACTGAGCACAGATATGGAGCGTTTTTCAGGCAGACAACGTATAATACTGGTGGTCACTGGTCAGCAAAACTCTGCACTGTACTCTTCCTATATAATACTGCTGGTCCCCAGAATAAAGATATTTGCAGCCCCCTGAAACAAAGTGAGAGGATGCCAGCCACGTCCTCTCACTATCATTTCCAAAGCACGAGTGAAAAATGGCGGCGACGCGCGGCTTTATATAGAATACGAATCTCGCGAGAATCCGACCGCGGGATGATGACGTTCGGGCGTGCTCGGGTTAACCGAGCAAGGCGTGAGGATCTGAGTCGCTCGGACCCGTAAAAAAAAAAGGTGAAGTTCGGGCGATCCGAACCCGCTCATCACTAGTATCAGCCTTGCTTCCCGGGTATACTGTATAATGCTGCTCTAGTAAGAATGCTTAATGAAAGATACTCTAAAAGTAGACAATGAATATGGCCCAAGTGATGTTGGCAGATAGTTCTCCTCGCATGACCCCTTAAACCACTAGGGTTATCCTTACTATCGCGGCGTTTCGGATCCCGGCGGTCAGAATACAGACGCTGAGATACTGACTGCTGAGAATGCTGACAGCTGCGCCACGGCTATTCCCACTCGTGCATGGCAAGCGCAGCGAGCCCGCAAGGGGCTTTCTAGTGCTTGTCCCACAGCCGGCAATCTGGCGGCAGGGATCCCGGGATCGGTATTCTGACCTCCGGGATCCCATACGCAACCCTATCATACTACTACTACTGCTACACAAGTGTCTGTTTCCCATATATGCATTGGGCCCTTGTATGGCTCACCTCCTACAGTGTAACCTTCATAGCGCACCCAACATGGCTGCCTCATTTGGTATGCTTGTGGATGGGATAAAAAATACATGGGCCTGACGGTTTTGTTGGGATCCTACTCTGTGTGTTGGGACACTGCAATCACCCCATTCTGTGTCACCTCTTCTAGGGGTAACCTATTACACCCAGGGTAATCCTATGCAGCGCGTCCAAGATGGTACCTGGTACTTTGTGAGGGTGGAATGAGGTTGTGCTGCAAATTACACTTTCCTGCGATCAGATAGTCGCCACCGAGGAGGAGTGAAAATTCGCCCCGTACAAGTGTGTGATCGCATGTGTAGGGTGTGCGTAAATTCCCCTCAGTCAGCGGACAGCTACAAAACCACTCGTATCACACTCAGCATCGAATGTTTCACCCATTCTGTGCAGTGTGTGCGTAGCTCAATACTTACTCCTCCAGTGCGAATTCATCAGGCTGATCGGGTCCGAAGCTGACGTCACACACCCGCCCTGAAAATGTTTTCCCTGACACTCCCAGAAAACGGCCAGTTACCACCCACAAACGTCCTCTTCCTGTCTAATCACTTTGCCAACAGCTGTGCGATCGAAATTTTCGCACCATTCTGTCGCTGTTCGGCGACACGTGTACACGTGTGCGGATTGCGGTGCAAACCTAAGTGCAGTAGTTCGATAATCACCCGCTGTGCAAAAATGCACAGCAGCGTTCAGGTCTGAATCGGGCCCTATGTGTGCCCTAGGTTTTCTTTTTCTGTCTGTGTAGCTTGTCTATTGCTGTATTACTTACATCTTCTGTATTATGGGGGTCATTCCGAGTTGATCGCTCGTTGACGTTTTTCGCAGCGCAGTGAACAGGTTACTACTGCGCATGTGTATGCACCGCAATGCGCAGGCGCTTCGTACGGGTACAAAGCGGATCGTTGCTGGGCGATGGATTTAACGAAGAATCCATATGCACAGCCGATCGCAAGGAGATTGACAGGAAGAGGGCGTTTGTGGGTATCAACTGACCGTTTTCAGGGAGTGTTTGGAAAAACGCAGGCGTGTCCAAGTGTTTGCAGGGCGGGTGTCTGACGTCAGTTCCGGCACCAAAAAGACTGAAGTGAACGCAGCGGCTGAGTAAGTCCAGAGCTACTCAGAAACTGCAAAAAAAAATGTCATCCCGCTCGGCTGCACAGGCGTTCGCACACTTGCAAAGTGAAAATACACTCCCCAGTGGGCGGTGACTATGCGTTTGCACGGCTGCTAAAAGTAGCTAGCGAGCAATCAACTTGGAATGACCCCCTATGTGCATTGTTTGTAAAACACCTTGAGCCCTGTTGGAGAAAGAGCACTATAAACAGTAAATAAAATTATTATTATTATTATTATTATTATTATTATTATTATTAAATACACCATCTGCCATACTTGGATGTCATTTCCATAGACAACGCTGAAACATGAGAATTTGCCTAGAGTCATGTTTGCAAACAAACCCTGTGAATTGTGCAAACTCTCGGACCAAAATATACTTTTTAAATAGTCATCCCTCTCAGCAGCGTGTTTAGAGAATCCTGCACAAATCAGTAAGACCTGTGTAGTGCTTCTCTGTGTAAATGTCATTAAATAGTTATAAATCAGAAGAACAAAAATGGTGTGGGCTCTCCCTCACCCACAATCATAACCAGCCCTCAGTCCTGGTTCAAAAAATACAGGAATAAAATTGAGTAGGGTTCCCCTGTATTTTATGATTCAGCATCAGGCTCTTGGTCCGGTCCTGGTTCTAAAAATACAGGGAAATAAAGACATACTGTAGGGGTCCGCCATATTTTTAAAACCAGCACCGGGCTCCACTAGCAGGGTCCCTGTGGCCTTAACATTAACCCCCCTAACTAGTCAGCCCAGGCCAGGTTTTCCTGGGGGAGTGGGGACCACCTCAATCAAGGGGTCCCCACTTCCAGGGCACCCAAGGCCAGGGCTGAAGCCTGGGGCTATCCCTCGCGCCCCTGGGCTGTGAGTGCTGGGTTGATAGCATTCAGTGAGTTTAATTTGGTAAATAATATTGCCTTTTACAGGAGGGACTACAGGTTCCAGCAAGTGTCCCCACATGTTGGTAGTTAAAGAACTACAAGTACCAGCATGCAGGGAATTAAGGGTCCACTGGCACCAACTTTAATAAACACACTCACACACTTACCTACATTCCCTGTAGCCATTTGCGTCCTCTTCTCCAGTAACATCCCCGTTAGCTGTTGATAATGTCGGTATTATCTTAGACCGCAAAGCTATACCCCTTTGTACACTATTACCGTTGAGCCGCTATGGCTGCTAGACCACGTGCACGTGCTACGCACTTTGTACGCTATTTGCGTACAGAGTCCTGCACGTGGTACGCACTTGGCGCACACACGCTGCGCTGAGTGTACAGAGTACACACAGCGAGCGCACACACAATTGATAACCTTTAAACCTTGTTAATGATACAATGTAATGATATGCTTATACTTTAAACCTTTGGCAGCAATGTACTGTAACGATGTTAATACCTTTAAACCTTAAGTAGCGCTGGCGATACAAAGTATCCGCAGTGCGTACACCTTAACAATGCTTATACACCTTAAACAGATAAATCTACTTTTAAAGCCCTGGCAGGAAAGTGAAAACACAACACCGTTGTAGTTTAAACCACAGGGTTTTAAGGCCACCGTGGATTGATTCCAATAAAAAAGGTAAAACAGTACAGTTTATACACTACAGGCTAACAAGTAAATCTAAACAGAATAATGGCTACAGAGAATGTACGTACGTGAGAATATTCGCAAGCGCAACCCGAACTCGGTCCTCCGCTCGTCATGCAGATAGCGTTTAGAGTCATCTGACCGGCCAAGCAACAATGGTCCTTATATACACAACATGCATACACAATACAATGGTCACTGTAATCTCATTGTTCATTGGACACAGAGATATGTCTCCACATTACAGCAAAGGTCATAGGTGGATTTGAAAAGGTGGGCGATGTCTTATCCAACTGCTCTTGTGGGTGGTATCCTCTGGATTCCCGCCGCATGTGTAATTTACAGTAAATACAGTTAATGTTCATAATCTACTTTTGTACATAACTATATGCAGGAGCAAGCGATCTTTCTCTAACTAACACCGGAATGTGACCCTCAAAATACCCTACAGCTGGATACTAGACATCACCTTCCAACCTTTATCTGACCCTTCCTATCATGCAAAGGCGAATCCCTCTGTCCAGGAACTGTTTAAACTAATAATACTCACTGTCACGGTCTAGGGGAACTATATCTACAAAATGCACTATTTGGGTTAAATATGCTATGTGCTAATAACACGCTGCACACTCACAAACTCCGCCGTAAATACCCATATCATGCGCACGATTGCCGGAGCGATCTTACGCAACTTGCGGATATGTGCACGTACGGCGGACTGAGTGCACGAGCAGCAGGCATGTGCATGGGGTTAGTAAAAGACATATGCATTATGATATTTTTCGACTTTGACACTATATATACAGTATCTATATATATATATATATATATATAAATCCATAATCACCAATCCCTTGTGTAGATAAGGTCCTCTTTTGGCATCCAAGGGGTTAAGAAAAAAAATTCAAGACCCGATCCACGCAGGACATGAGAAAGTATCTCTATAAGCGAGACCCCTGGCTGTGGCATTAACCACCCTAATAGTGGAGCCTGGTGCTGATTTTAAAATGCGGGGGACCCCTATGTCTTTTTTCCCCCATGTTTTTAGAACCAGGACCGCCTCGGCTGAAGCCTGGGTCTATCCCCTGCAACCGTGGGCGTGGGTGCAAGGTTCATTGTGTAAACTTAAGGCCTGTACACACTGACCGATATATCGGCCGTTCTCTTGAACGGCCGATATATCGCGGGTCCGTCGGCCAGTGTGTACGGCCGATACGTCTGTGAACTCTGTCGTTCACAGACGTATCGCGTCGGCCCCGCAGCACAGCCGTCGGCCAATATATCTACCGATATATTAGCGCGTCGCTGTGTGTGTACGGCGGTCGGCCGACCCCCCGTACACATGCCGTGGTGGCCGGCGGTGATTGACAGCTGAACTGGGTGGGTGTGTGTACACGCCCGCCCAGTTCATGACGTCAGTCCCCGACGGATCGGGCAGTGTTTATACACAGCACACTGCCCGATCCGTCCATAGATATATCTCTGCAGATCAATTGATCTGCAGATATATCTATTAGTGTGTACCCACCTTTAGATTTAAATATTGTCGATTACAGTGGGATTAAAGGTCCCAGCAAGCCTACCCACATGCAGGCACTTGGAGAACCAAAAGGGCCAGCATGCCTGTGCAGGGGCCAGCTTGCCCCTGTAGTCCCATTGTAGTTCCACTGTAAAGGAGATTAAAAAAACCACAACACGCACACACAGAATAAGGTAATACTTTATTGTACACACAGCGCTATCCCAAAGAATGGCAGAACCCATGTGGTTCTCGGCACTTCCGCCAATCAGAGTCCACTGCCATAGAAATAGCCCACTGGTTGGCCGAGAGTGGTCTGACTGTTAACAGACTGGCCGCTGGTTGGCTGAGAAATATGGGGGACCCCTACACATTTTTTCCCCGTTTCTCCAGGACCAGGACTGGCTCATTGGCCCATTATTATTTGGATGGGTGGAGGAGGGGCATGCATTTTTTCTATTTCCTAACCAGTCTAGTCCAGTTCTGTTTGAAACGTATATTTTGGTACTAGTTTCCTCCCCATTTATAAATGTTATTCTTAATATATAAGGGTGTTTTATTATTTTCTATGGAAAGGACTTGCGATTTGGTTTGATGGTGTATTGTTTTCTATTTGCATGTTCGGACCTGTTTTTCACATAGTATCATGTTTTTACACCTGTGTTTGCCCTATGTAAGTCTCCGAGTTGCAAAAAAAGGCTAAACTCGCACGAGAATGCAAACTCGACCAAACACGGTTCTTAGTAAATTTACCACCTGGTGTATCCTAGTCACACCCGCATTGCGGTTAAGACGCATTTTTAGAGGAAAAGACACCAGACGCTAGCAGAGTCTCACGGACCTAGTGCACCAAGAGAGGCTGTTTGGCGCGACTGCAGAAATATCTGTGCGTCCCTTTTCCTCACGCTCTAGTGCAGAGGTTCTCAAACTCGGTCCCGGGGGCCCACACAGTGCATGTTTTGCAGGTCTCCTCACAGAATCGCAAGTGAAATAATTAGCTCCACCTGTGGACCTTTTAAAATGTGTCAGTGAGTAATTAATACACCTGTGCACCTGCTGGGTTACCTGCAAAACATGCACTGTGTGGGCTCCCGAGGACCGAGTTTGAGAACCTCTGCTCTAGTGGAATCCGGTCCTTATTCTGGGACTTAACTTTGGGGATCTCAGTTTTGGAAATTAATAATATTACTGTATATAAATAAAACTGGGACTTGAAGATATATTAATATAAATTGGTTCCTGAGGGCATTCTGTTATTTTGGAAATGAACAGTAGGTTAATGAATAAAACTCCAATATTACACTAACCGTATGTCTGTTATTTCTGTAGTACTATTGGAATATCCCCTTCCACCTCTGTGGACGAGTTGACGGACCAGACAGAGATGGCAGTAGAGGCCACAGAACATCCTGGTGAAGACACATTGGGGCATGATGAGTGAATTTCTTTGTAAGAATATTAAAAAAAGACATGAGACTGAACTCACAAATGACGGTTCATTGGTGACTGGTTCATCCAGGGTTCAACATTATCTGTGCCAAACTCAAGAGTTGCACGCTACGCCGATATGAGACTGGTTGTGCGATGTTTTAAGTGCTGTGCGTGCATACGTTCCTTGGAGATAATGGGGGGGAGGCTGGGCAGACGCTGGCATGTCGCTGACAAAGGCTGCGTCTAGAAGCGCACAACTGCTAGGCCATTCTCAGACGGAGAAGCTGTACCTGCCATAGGGCATCTGGTTGCCCATATAAAGAAGCAGCGAGACGGATTTGTGCTACAGCAAGTTGGCGTCTCACTATTCACCTGGTCCTCTCTGCATCAAATGTACTCCTAGGGGTAGATTTGCTAAAGCTTCTACAAATGAAAAGTCGAGGTGTTGCCCTTAGCAACAAATCAGATTCTATCATTTATTGCATCCTGTAAAATAATAGGCAAAATCTGGTTGGTTGCTATGGGCAACGTGTCCACATTTCATTTCTAGAAGCATTAGTAACTAATGTTACATAACTGTACAAGATAGTGGGGTTTCTTTCAGTTTTTATTGAATGAATATATATATATATATATATATATATATATATGTTTACTTGTAATAAATGGTACTTTAATATTACACTCATGTTATAAGGATTTATTTGTGTTGTATGTTTGGTATATTTCTGAGTGGCAGACTCTGACTAACAGCTGCTGGGGAGCAGGACTAATAATACCAGGCAATGTGTATAACTAAATGTACAGTATGTACAGCATGCATGCATCATGATTTTCTCCATTCCTTCAGGTCCATGTTAACGTATGGGCTGATAGAGTCAAGTATCTACCTTTTAACATTAGCTATACATTAATACCGTGTAGCCGTAATGGCTGCTAAACCATGTGCACATGCTACGTACTCTGTACGCTATTTACGTATGAAGACCTCGCACGTGGTACGCAAATTAAGTACCCACGCTGTGCTGGGTGTACGGAAATACCCACAGCGAGCATACACACAAATAGTAACCTTTATAAACCTTAACCACAGAATATGATTATACTGTATACCTTTAGTATTGTAACACTGTAATGATATACCACTGCTTGACCTGGATATTTAAGCAAGGCTGTTTGTAATTGAGATACACTGAACCCTTTGTACTAGCTAGAGAGACACAGACACCCTGCTGAGGTTCTAACACCTTTACTAACGAGGATTTAGATATATCAAAAGGGGTACACAGTTACAGCTTATACTCTACATACTAACATATAATACTAACAGAATATCTAGACAGAAATATACAATAACGTTACAATCTTATACTAAAACAGAGAGAGAGAGAATTTGGCCAATACAATCAAGGAGCGAGAATCATTACAGAGAATTACTTACACACACTGGGAACGATCGCTGCGCATATTCCTGGTACCAAGCTCCCAGTTAATCAAGTTGAAAACAGTTTGTGGAGTGAGAGAGACCGAGCTGCCCAGGATGGCTGATCTTATATACCCTGCATACAGTATACTACAAAGGGACCTATAATCTCATTGTTCATTGGACATAGGAATTCGTCTCCGCATTATAACAAAAGGTCATAGGTTGGTTCATACAGGTGGGCTGTGACTATTTCAAACTGCTCAGGTGGGAGGGAATCTCAGGTTTCCCGCCGCATGGGTAATAAAGTGCAAACATAGTATATGTCCATAAACTTCTTATGGTCATAACTATTCGCACGAGCGATTAATCTGTTTCTAACAAACACCGTAATATGGCTAATTAAATACTCTTCCGATGGATACTAAACACCACTGTGTAACCCCTGTCTGACCCTTCGTATCAAACAAAGAGGGATCTCTTTGTCCATGAACATGCTACATTAACTAAACTTTCAGATTCTATCAAAGGGACCATAATCTACAAAATACATTATATGACTAAAATATGTAACGATCGAGTCGCCCGCCAGATGCACACAAACTCCACCGTAAATGCTCATACCGTGCGCCCGCAAGTGCACGTGACAGCGAGTATACGCACGCACAGAAGGGCTCATGCACGCGCAGCGGGGACACGCATGAGGTGCAAATATGGCAGTGTGCATCATGATATTTTCTGACTTTGACAGTCCACCCTTTGGCAGTCACCAATAACTGCCACTTTCTAAAACATTTCAAAAAGAGAAAAATATATGTCATGTGTAAATACATTTCTATGATTGGGTAGGGGAGGAGAGGAGAAGGTGAGAAAAGGGTATGACCTAGTGAGATAGCAGAAGCATGTGTGTATGAATCCATGTTTGGGGGGTCATGTATCATAGTGCCGTAGGTGTTTTAAATCAAGCTTCGAGGTATTGCGAAGTATACATTTGAATTCCTTCTTATCCCGTATTAAGGGTCTGTGGATGGGCTGTCAAACTTTACCGAGCTCTTTTCGGCTTTTAGTTGCAACAAAATGGGGGAGCACATTTTAGTTGATGATACATGAATGGGGGAATATGTGAGTGCTGATATTTGTGCCTGTATTCCCTATCGACTATGTGTGTTATGACCTGAAGGTTGTGGAAATGAAGATAAAGAGCAATTATGGTAAATGCAGTCATATTCTATGTGAGGTTAATGTACATTTGTTGATTGGAGTCTTGTCTGGTGTCTTGTCTTGATGTACATGTTGACTGTAGTCTCCCGATGCTTTTGCTATAAACGATGTGCAAAAAGCTTTTTCAATGTCCATAGACTTACAAAAAGTGTTGGCCTAGCGTAAGTTAAAATTACTAGGGATATGGGGGTCTATGGCATAGTCCATCAGTTGTCTGTGTAAAAGGTTGTCAAATTCTTCTTCCAAGCGAATGTCTTTTTACCTTGGAGGAAAACAAAGGAGAAACGGGTGAAAGAAACGGACCGTGGAATCACATTTTCATCACAACATTGTCTCTACCGTTGGGTCATAAATCAAATCAATTGGGATTACAATGTCCTCACTCCTCAGACTCATCACCCTGGTACTTCGTTTACACTTCGTTAAAGCCCGAACGCATCTAAATACCAAACCAATCAATATGACGATACCCAAGAAACACAGAAGAAATTTCCCTACATCCATTATAACTCCTTGAGCCCATTCTCCTAAACCGGAGAACCAATTTCGCGGGTTCAACCATGACACCCAACCGGTCAGCTCATTACCCACAGCAGCAAGGGTGAGGTTGTGTCTCCTGCGGAACTCCCACTTTAATTGGAGAATATCGTCCATCTTTTGGTCTATGACCTCGACCGGGTCCTCGGTGCTGTTCGTAATATACGTGCAGCATTTTACGCCGTACTGCGTTGCCAGTGTGACACAATATCCGCCTGTCACTGCCGTGAGATAATTGAGAATCATCCTATGCTGAACCAGTTCTGTTTTATAAGCTTGGAGCTCCCTTCCAGTATACCTAAAAGTGTCGTCATACATTTCAGTGATATTGTCTATCAAATTCGCGAGCGCGTTTATGTATTTGAAATTTATCACCCCCCTGGCGGTACGAGTGATATCTATTGCGAGGAGAAACTGAATCCCGGTGGATTCATAGATCAGGTCAGAGGCATGATGCTCTGTCCTTTCTACCAGGTGCCTTTTAACTACGTGCTCGTAATGAGTGTGAGTATAAGGAGCTGGGGCACTGCGGTGGATGTCTTTCATTTTGGTATGTGATACAGTCATTACCTCAGGCAATACTTTTCCAATATAACATAATCCCTCTGAGTTTGGGGCAAGCCACTTATACGCCTTTCTCCTGCATATGAAATATGCATCATCGGGGAGAACATATGGGACTGAATATGTTAGAACCATGTTACACATCTTTCATGTGAACCCTCCTAACCCTAATTCTCCCATCTGTCTAGTACACGTATCTGGCTGTATGATATGTGCACAGTATCCTGGTGATACTTCTCCAACTCTCATGGTCCTACTTCCTAGGGTATACCTATATCGGAAATATTTTCCACTACCGGCTATATGGCGTATAAGTTCTGTATCTGTAGGCATTCTATCGGCTCTATATGAAAAGGTCATGGTTTTGTTATTCCATGACACTTCCCAATTTCCCGGCTTTCGGGGATTGGAGATGTTAAAACACACTAAGGACCTATCCACATGGTATTGGTGGAGCTTCAAACTAGGGGGACTAGAGATATTAAACCTCTTGTCCACCGGCCTCCCACCACTTAACTCAAGTACCTCCCCTATCGTTAAAGGAAATGGTACTAGTCCTGACTTGCTGTGACCTTGAGGTACTTGAGAGCATACCCAACAGTCTGTTTGGTTTAACACCTTACCCACTAATGAGTGATAGTCACCCAATGGATGCCGGTCCATGTTAATGTTAAAACTGGACTGACATTTCTTGATGCACCCATCCTCAACTAAGTTATCACAATGCCTACAGATGCAATTTTCTTCAGCTAACAATCCTTCACAATTCCTTCTATGGTCAATGCTACCAGATCGTTTTCTGATACTCGCCTTTGCTCGGTGATTGTGTTGTTATTGGAAATTTACACCTCCGTCTCAGTCATCAGAAATCCATTCTGGATCCTTTCTCGACCTCACTGGTACTCTCACCGAAACAGACTGCTCTGGTCAACATCAGGGTCAACATGAAAACACGGATCACAGTCTCTTGAGGCGAGTCCATCTTACAGGAGGAGAAAGGAGAAATTTGTAATGGGGGTACAGGAAAACAGTTTGAGGGGGAGAGAAACTTGTTACGATAATTAGTTCTCTAGTCTTGTTGTTCTTCTTGTTCTGCTGTCATCTCAAAGGTGCTGTCTCTCAGTCTTCCAAACGAACACTCCGGTGATACAATATTCCTTCCAAACCAGTGATCTTTCTGTAAGGAGCAAAAATCTTGCATCACCATTTGTCTAACTGATGTGTGACATACCATCTTTAAAACATGAAAACATGAGTGAGAAGAGAGAAAAAAAAAAAAAAAAAAAAAAGAGAGAGAGAACAATTCATATATATATATATATATATATATATATATATTACATAAACTAACAATAAACAACAACAGGGAAAAAAAACTTTTCAAACATTTTTCAGGAGAGAAAAAAAAACATTGTCAGATCTGCCGTTCATCATCAGGCTGTCATATCTACATGTCCAATGGTATCCTTGCGCAGTCCCTCCCACCAGCACCTCCATACTCCACCCTTTGTATCTGGCCAGGATACATTGATGCGGGTAGGTCATGCTGGGGTTTGGTAGACTTCTGCAAAGACCAAGTAGCTATGCAATGTTTGAGTCCTGCCGATGACCGTCAGAGATGGGGAAAAAGAAAACATTTCACAGATACATTACAAATTTTACCCGGTCATTCCTGTGTCCTCAAGGAATGACCTCCCAATTTGTTAACAATAACCTCAGGCTTACCATCAATTCTAATGCTCACCTTTCCTGACTACATATCATGGGTGTGGCCCATAATTCTTCCTATCTGATCCCTGATTACAATTTGGTGTGTCATAACTTTTGCTCATTTTTATGTCTAGGGGGTCTGACTTTATGTGGGCTGTTGCAGTTGCTGGCATAATGCCCTTCTCTTTTACAATGATAACAAATCCTTGATTTCCTTCATGTGCCAATGGCCTGGGGTTTTGGTTGATTTGATGTCTCCTCTAATGCTTGGATGCCCATCGCCATCAACCGCTCTTCCTGTGTTTCCCTGGTTCTTTGACTATTATGGTCATGTCGTTGTCTAGGGGGTGTATATACCTTGTGTGTGTTTTTAGACCTACAATCTCGTGCAACATGACCTTCCCTTAAGCAGTTGTAACAGCTTTTCACCTTTGACTTACCCTCAGGAATCTGGGGCTTCTTTGTTTCCCTGTGCTTGATGATGCTTTGCTCATGCCCAACGGCAGAGTCCCTTAATGCAGTTACTGATTTATCTCTCCAGTATGGATTGGTGATCTGTATCCTTGCTCTCAACACTTCCTTTAAACCATCCATTAGCACAGATACTGCTACTTCTCTGTGCGGTGCACTTGTTTCGATGTTTTCTATACCTGTATACCTAGTCATGTCGTGCAATGCCTGGTGGAAATAATTAGAAGTACTTTCCCCTTCGTTTTGTCTTATGGGGAAAATTTCGTTCCACTTGACAACGGCAGGGAAATATACTTCCAACTGTCGGTTGATCTGCTTAATACATTCCTGATTGTGTTCCTCCGTTTGAGGTACTTCTGTGTCTAATTGACAATCAGTAATAAATTTCGCAGAGTCAACACTGGAGGGCAAACATGCCCTCAGCACTATCCGCCAATCTTTGTTGGTGGGTTCTGTGGAGTTTCCTAGTTCTTTAATAAACCTTTGACATGCGACTAGATTTTTCCTAGGATCAGGAAATTCAGACATAATTGATCTCAATTCAGTCCGGGACCAGGGACGGCGCATTGCACTGTCCTTGACGGGAATGATTCCCTGATCGTCAGTCTTCCCATTGGGGACTGCGATCACCCTGACAGGACTAAACTCAATTACATCATCTTGTGTTGGTCTTACAATATGAGGTACATTTGTTTGTGCGTGATATATAACACCGTACATACCTGTGGACACGACCTCACCTGACCCTCCATTAGGGGGTTTGATTACTGCCTTTACCGATTTGGTCGCGTCCACCTGGATGTCTTGTGTGATGGCTGCTGGAAAAGGTGCCGACATCGTGCTGGGCTCACTTTCTTGCTTGTAGTCCTGAGGGAAGTTTAACATGGGGTGCAACTTGCATGGGTTAATAGTTGTACATTTAACAGTATTACAATTATCATCGTTATGTTTTTTACAATTATTCTTATCATCTATAATACAGTTGCTAAGTGCATTTTTATCATACACCAATGTGCCATTCTCTGTAACAATCCTCTCCTTTGTTGCCATTTTTCTCTTACCAAAGTGAGAGTCAGCTGTATAAGCTAATTCTCCTTGTATTTCACCTTCCTGTTGCCATAACTGTAAACAATCATAATATTTGATCCGTCTCTTTGCAGATTTAATGAGACATATCCTTCTCCTTAGATTTTGTAACACATCTGGGCTAAAACTGCCTACCCGGGGGAACTTCTCCCCGTCATGCACAGTCATTCTTTCCCATTCATCGCATAAAACCTCTGTGTGTGGACCGTATTTCTCACACATTATATACCTTGCCGACCCGATTGGTCGGTTTACTAAATCAACCCGAACCGAGGTTGATCGCCCCCTACCTGAACAACTGGCCCCCATCTTTTGCAGGTGTTGCTTTCACTACCTCTGACCTTCAAATCAGGGTCTTCAGCGAACCCTTACAAAAACCAAGATGTCCGGGGTAGGCCGGCGGCGAAGTTTACCGAGTACTCCACTCACTCCTCGCCCACGTTGGCCAGTACTGCAATCACTGACTCAGAGCTGCTGTACCCAACCTAGGGCCCCTATGAACCTTTACTTACTGGGGCGTGTTGGACCTACCAGTCCCCAGCAAGTATCGGTTGTTAGAGAATTCCCGAGTGACCAGCGAACCTCCCTTAAAATAAAAAAAATTACACAAATCACGTTAGAATGTACAAATAGCGTTTATGACCCCTCTACGCAAATGGTACTGGGTCAAATTACTAACTAATGCACACAATTACGTGCGGTACAATCGTTCTGCACATAAGCAACTAATCTTATGTGCGGAGCGACCAACGGAATCGAAAATTTCGGCTGCGAATTCCTTCAGCCAGAGCTTTAATGGCCTATATGGGTTCCGCACCAACCCTTCCTGGTGTTGTGCTACTTTTCTCTATAGCGGATTTCTTAGTCTGCTGTACCTAGACCTCCTGGTCTGTCTGGACCTCCTGGTCTGTGCTACAGTAGACCTCCTGGTCTGCTATACTCTAATGCTCAATTTAATGTTTAACAAGGGATGCCTCCCAAGCCACCATGCATGTCACTTACATGTATGTACCTCACGAGAACTCGACTTCCTGTGGTTCAACCCAAAAAAATTGTAGAAACTTATATATACACACACTCACCACATGTAAACTTTACTTTTATTTCTGCGCAGAAATTCCTTTCATTCAGTAACAGTCTAGACCAGATGAGTCACAAATTGGAGAAGGATCTATTAGCTTAAAATTTTGGACACTAAAATTGATTTGCGCTATTTATCGCGTTGCCTCCTTTTCGCCTGTTAAAATAATACTATCGTGTGTTTTGAATTATGTGGGCGTACCCAGACGCTCCGTTGCGTAATATACGCTACGTGCGTTGGCCTTTGTGTTGCATACACTAGTCTCACCCTTTTGTTAGAGACACGTGTATGCCAGCCAGATATGTCCACAGAAATACAATTAACACGTTTATCAATGTAGATGATCTTTAACTGTAATCATCTACCGAGCACCACACAGGTCTTTCCTTATGTCTTTAGGCAAAGCTGTGTGCGTGTTTTACAAATTACCCCTTAATGTATTATTTTTACTCTTTAACTACCAATAGCAACAAATCTTTCTTAGCACGTTATCAATTGCGAAATGGCAACCAGGAGAGTGAGATGTGAAAATACACAGATGAAAATGCAATTCTAGATTAATCTAATAACATACATTGATGTAAGCACATGCATATAGATATTACATATATGTACCAATCACTATTTCTTATGTGAGACCTTATTCAGTGCTTCTAATTTGCATATGAATTGCTTTTTAACTAACTCTGTAAAGGCGATTCCTTTCACTGCTGGGAGAGAAAAAAAAAAAACCCAAAGGTTAATTTGCACTTCAATGGTTATCCTACACCCAGCAGAGTTAAAGCTCTTGAAGAGAGACAGTGACAAAACAAAACAAAAAAAAAAAAACAACAACAAAAAACCACTACGTTTTATTTGTGTATTTCCTAAATCAAATATTTAATTTATTATTAACTTTTATTAAACTGTATCTGAACCACTTATGATTGACTATGATATAGATTAAATAAATGCATAAAAAAACTCATTAAATGACTATTTCTTTTTGACAATGGATGGCTGATTATTTCCTGAGTCAACTGAAAATCAGCCGCTTAGGGGAAAAAAAATAAAAATGTGACCTTCCCAAAATGGCCGCTGCTCCTCCCCCTTTCCACATCCATGAGGGTTACACAAAATGGTGGACAGACCATGCTGTTCTTTTTTTTTTTTTTTGTCACAAAGAAAATCATCATGCCAGCCCCTTTTAGTTATCACGCTATGCAGAGCGATTAAAAATAATTTTAAACCTATTTAAACAGACAAACCATCCAATCTGCGTGTGTAGTTGGCACCAAATAGAAATAAAAACCAGATTTACAAAGACAATAGCTTAATGTTCCTACCTCTGGTTCCAGATTCCACCAGCACTCCTACAACGTAGCGAAACAGACGCTTATCTAGCCAGCACTACTGCCTTCCCGCCCTTGCTGGCAGATCACGTCTGCTTTCGTACGTGTGGATATGTGGAGGACGGACGAGCTACCAATTGATAGAGTCAAGTATCTACCTTTTAACATTAGCTATACATTAATACCGTGTAGCCGTAATGGCTGCTAAACCATGTGCACATGCTACGTACTCCGTACGCTATTTACGTATGAAGACCTCGCACGTGGTACGCAAATTAAGTACCCACGCTGTGCTGGGTGTACGGAAATACCCACAGCGAGCATACACACAAATAGTAACCTTTATAAACCTTAACCACAGAATATGATTATACTGTATACCTTTAGTATTGTAACACTGTAATGATATACCACTGCTTGACCTGGATATTTAAGCAAGGCTGTTTGTAATTGAGATACACTGAACCCTTTGTACTAGATAGAGAGACACAGACACCCTGCTGAGGTTCTAACACCTTTACTAATGAGGATTTAGATATATCAAAAGGGGTACACAGTTACAGCTTATACTCTACATACTAACATATAATACTAACAGAATATCTAGACAGAAATATACAATAACGTTACAATCTTATACTAAAACAGAGAGAGAGAATTTGGCCAATACAATCAAGGAGCGAGAATCATTACAGAGAATTACTTACACACACTGGGAACGATCGCTGCGCATATTCCTGGTACCAAGCTCCCAGTTAATCAAGTTGAAAACAGTTTGTGGAGTGAGAGAGACTGAGCTGCCCAGGATGACTGATCTTATATACCCTGCATACAGTATACTACAAAGGGACCTATAATCTCATTGTTCATTGGACATAGGAATTCGTCTCCGCATTATAACAAAAGGTCATAGGTTGGTTCATACAGGTGGGCTGTGACTATTCCTAACAGCTCAGGTGGGAGGGAATCTCAGGTTTCCCGCCGCATGGGTAATAAAGTGCAAACATAGTATATGTCCATAAACTTCTTATGGTCATAACTATTCGCACGAGCGATTAATCTGTTTCTAACCAACACCGGAATATGGCTAATTAAATACTCTTCCGATGGATTCTAAACACCACTGTGTAATCCCTGTCTGACCCTTCGTATCAAACAAAGAGGGATCTCTTTGTCCATGAACATGCAACATTAACTATACTTTCAGATTCTATCAAAGGGACCATAATCTACAAAATACATTATATGACTAAAATATGTAACGATCGAGTCGCCCGCTAGACGCACACAAACTCTACCGTAAATGCGCATACCGCGCGCCTGCGAGTGCACGCGACCGCGAGTATACGCACGCACGGGAGGGCTCATGCACGCGCAGCGGGGACACGCATGAGGTGCAAATATGGCAGTGTGCATCATGATATTTTTCTGACTTGGACAGGGCACACTGGGCAGCTGACCAGGGCCTCACGATTCTAGGGGCCTTCAAGCAAGGGCTGGCTATGCTATGGGGCATCTGGGCTGGAGCCTCCAGCGCTATTTGGGAGGCAGATAGAGAATGCTTCCCAGCCACTCTGATTGTGAATTACTGTTTTTATTCAGAAACTGAGTAATAAAAACTGGTTCCTTAAAAGTCAGCCTGAGACAATGTTATACTTTGTTGCAGCTATGCAGAATTGGCTTACATATTATCATTGCTCTATCAAAAAAGAAATAACCAATTCCTGTGTATCAATTGGAGGCAATATGACACTTTGTTCAAGCTGTGTAGGATTGTTTAGAAACAGTTCCAATGGTCTGTTCTCCTAATAATGTGCAGTATTCCAGAGCATAAGTGACTTCTATGAGTCAAATGACACAAACATGAAACCCCTTTGGTTTATCCAGAATCCGTGAATGGTGTACCTCCTTTTTCTGCTGAAAGTGACTTTTTTTTTTTTTTAAACACATTTTATTGAGTGGATCATGAAATAGGTACAATGATAACATAACAGAGCACCCGAACATTTTGGGTGCTTAAAATACAAATGTAGGTACAGTAAATTGTTGCTACAACAGCATGGATCCTTTTTTTTTATGTTTTTGTGTTTTCCCGTGTTTAGAGATTCAAGTTAGAGCATAAAAAGTGGGAAACTCTCGGCAACGGAGTGGCCTTCCGTCAAGAGAGTCAGCAAAGGAAATGAAAAAAAGAGAGTGCTCGGAGAGCGATCAGAAGGGGACAGAAAAGCATAGGAGGCTGGGCACCTCCGGTTGAAGAAAAGAGGGGGGGGGGGAGTAGAGAGAGGGCAAAGAGGTGGAGGGGTAGCCTTCGGGGGCAAGAGGTGGATAGGACCTTGGCATGCCGTGTCAGATTATGAATGGGGAGGAAGCCTGTTGTAGGTTTAGCCATGGGGACCATACTTTATCGAATTGCTTCGCAGTATTGCGAATAACTGCGGTCATGTATTCCATTTTGTGGACATACCATATCCGAGAAATTATCCCCTGTATTGGTGAGGGGGTCGGGCTCTTCCAGTCTGTGGCAATTTGGCATGTCATTGCCGAGACTATATGTCGGAATAGTTTGTTTTGATGTCTGTTGAGGGTAGGAAGAGTCATGGGGAGCAAAAAGTATTGGGGGTCGGAGGGGATGGAGGTGTCGAATAAACGCGAAAGCATGGTGATGAGTTCACCCCATATTGTGTAGATTTTAGGGCAGGCCCACCATATGTGTAAGAATGAACCGATGTCCGTACAGCCCCTCCAGCATCTATCTGGAGTATCGGGGAACATAGTATGTAGACGGGAAGGGACATAGTACCATCGGTAGAGTAATTTATAAATATTTTCTTTAATTCTTACACATATGGAGCTGGAAGCCGCATTGTCCCATATATCTACCCAGTCCTCATTGTCTATAGTGAATCCCAATTCCTTTTCCCATGCCACTTCATGAGGGGCCCGGGATGTTGTGGGGAGGTCGTCCAGGAGGGTGTAGATGTCTGATATGAGGCCTTTAGTGTTGGTGCGTTTCCAGCTAATGTGTTCAAAGGGGGATAAATGTCTGTGGAGAAGGGTGGTGGTGATGGTGGAGTGGAAATGTCTAATTTGTAGATAGCGGAAGAAGTCCGATGAGGGGATTACTGTTCCTTCATGGATATCTGCGAATTGTGGGAACGTAGCTGTGGAGGTGATATCATTAACATAGAAAATACCACTCATGCGCCAAGATGTGTGCGTGGCTCTGCTCATACCTGGTGGGAAGGCTGGGTTGTTAAATAACGGAATTAGCGGGGACGGGTATGGGGCCAAACTGAACCGTCTATTTGTCAGGTCCCATGTTGCCAGGGAGCGACTTACTACAGGGTGCAATAGGGCCGCACGGGGACGCTGGTTCCGGTGAAGCCACAGTAGGGAGGATAGTGTAGCTAGGCCCGTCTCCTCCGCCTCTATCCCCACCCAGACCTTCCGCGTCCCGCCTTCGTTGCACCATTGTGCACATTGAGCGAGTTGCGCGGCATAAAAGTATTTCTTAAAATCCGGGATACCCAGACCGCCGCCTCTGGAGGGGCGTTGAAGCAGTTTAAGTCTGACTCGAGGGCGTTTGTGATTCCAAATAAAGAGGGAAGATTGGCGTTGTAGGGTCTTGAAGACGTAGGTAGGGACGTAGATCGGGAGGGTCTGAAATAAGTACAGGAGTCGGGGGAGCACGCTCATCTTGACAGAGTTAATTCTGCCTATCCATGATATAAAATAACTGGACCAGTCCACCAAGTCCTCCTTAATTGTCTGTAATAAACGGGGATAATTTGCTTGGAAAAGTTGGTGGTGATGGTGGGTCAAGTACACACCAAGGTATTTAATTTTCTTGGTTTGCCAGTTACAGGGGAGAATAGTTTGAAGTTCTTGTTTGAGAGCTGCCGGGATATAAAAGTTAAGGACCTCTGTTTTGCTCACGTTTATTTTATAACCTGAGAGCTGTGAGTATGAGCTAATCTCAGATAAAAGCGCGGGGAGAGATTGGGCTGGGTCAGTGAGGGAGATCAGGACGTCGTCGGCATATAGCGCTATCTTGTGTTCAGATAGGCCTGTGGATATTCCATGGATAGCACTGTTATTACGGATCCTTGCTGCTAGGGGCTCCATGACTAGGGCAAAGATTAAAGGGGAGAGGGGGCATCCCTGCCTGGTACCATTGGTGATCCCGAAACTGGAGGAGGAGACACCGTTAACCATAACCTGGGCCGACGGAGAGTGGTAGAGTGCTTTAATTCCCTCTAGAAAGTTTCCGGAGAATCCCATTTTGTCAAGGACTGCAAAGGCAAAAGACCACGATATGCGGTCGAAGGCCTTCTCCGCGTCAAGAGCCAAAATGAGAGAGGGAGGTTTCCGTTTTTGGATTGAGTATATTAGATCTATTGCCCTTCTAGTGTTGTCGGACGCCTGGCGTCCAGGAATGAAGCCGACCTGATCCGGGTGGACCAGGCCGGGCATCAGGGGACCCAGACGGTTAGCTAGTATTTTCGCGTATATTTTCAAGTCAACATTCAATAATGAGATTGGTCTGTAATTTAAGCAGCTAGTCGGATCTTTGTCAGGCTTTGGTATTACCACTATATCGGCCCGAGTCGTCTCCGGCAGGAAGGAGGCTCCCTCGAGGATACCGTTAAATAGGGAGGCTAGGTGTGGGGCCAGTTCCTTCGCGAAGAGTTTATAATATTGGGCTGTGAAACCGTCCGGACCCGGGGCAGCCGACGAGCGCATCGATCGTATGGCAGCTATTGTCTCCTCCTCCGAGATTCGACTATTTAGGGCTTCCAATTGATTGTCGGATAGGGTTGGGAGGGGGGTATCGGATAAATATGAGCGCACTCCCCCGGATCCGTCAGGAGACAGCAGGGGCGAGTCAGGTAAGTTATAGAGGGAGCTATAAAACAGGCGGAAATCTTCAGCCATCAATTCAGGGTCATATGTATAGGTTCCCCTTTGTGGCGAGTACAGTTTATCTATTGCACCCAACGCTTGCTTACGACGTAGTTTGTTGGCTAGTAGGGTATCTATTTTATCCATTTTGTCGTAAAAGCGTTGTTGCAACTTCCGAAGAATTGTTGCCGCGCGGGTGGATAGGAGAGTGTTGAGTTGTCCTCGGAGGGAGTCTATCTGGGTGAGTAAAGAGGGGTCGGGGGATGCTTTGTGTTTGGGTAGTAAGGTGGCTATTTCTGATTCGAGGGAGGCTATTTCCTGTGCGGCTTTTTTCTTGATTGCCGACGATTTTGCTAATAAGGTACCGCGAATCGTGGCTTTGTGGGCTTCCCAAAGGATATTAAGTGGAATATCGGGAGATATATTTTCAGTGAAGTATTGTGTAATCGCTAGTCTAGTTTCCTCTAGTGCAGAGGGGTGTTGTAGAAGCGAGTCATCAAGACGCCATTTAAATTTCCTATGAGGCGAGCGGTATATATCTATGAGGAGGTAGACCCCAGCGTGGTCCGTCCAAGTCAGTGGTGTAATGCCCGTGTCCGAGATCAGTGGCACTAGGGCAGTGGTGATGTGGATCATGTCAATCCTGGAATAGTGTTGATGTGGAGCTGAGAAGTGCGTAAAATCTTTGGTGTGGGGGTGTTGGGAACGCCAAGTGTCACAGAGACCGTGGAGTTTCATGGTGGCGGTAAGTGTGCGGGAAGCCCGAGGGAGGGTCGTCATGGAAGCATGAGGCGGAGGACCAGATCTATCCAGCAAGGGGTCTATTATGGTATTAAAGTCACCACCCATGATAATGCTTCCCTGTGCTTCTCGTGATAGGCGTTTGGAGAGAGAATCAAAAAACAAAGATTGGTCTTGGTTGGGGGCGTAGACGGAGACCAGGGTGAAAGCCTTAGAGCGGAGGGTACCCATTACCATGAGGAACCGTCCGTCTGGGTCTGTCACCGTCCTGGAGTGAATAAACGGGATATTACGGTGAACTAAGATGGCCACACCCCGTTTTTTGCAGTCTGCTGAGGCAAAGTAGGACTGGGAGAACCATTTGCCCGTAAGCCGAGTGTGGGGACCGGTGAGATGTGTTTCCTGCAGGAATGCTATGTCAACTTTCTCACGTCTGCAAGCACTCAGGAACACGGTACGCTTCCTAGGGGAATTCAGGCCATTTACATTGACCGAGAATATTTTAAGAGACATGATTATTTACGTGGGGGAGTACGGCATATTGCCAGGTATGGTCCAGCAAGGTACAATTTGTGCCAGGCAAAGGCCACCCCTCCAGGCCAAGCAAGAGAAGGAGCAGGAAAGTCAAGCAGAGGCCACAAGAAAAGAGAGAAAAGAAAGAACATAGAAAAGAAGAAGAAGAAGTACCCCAAACGGGGAAACATCCCTGAGGTTGTGGGTCCCATTTAGGGGCCGCTAGGAAAAAGCATCGAGTTAGTAACATTATAAACAACAGTAAGGGATTGTAGGGGGGTAACTGAGCTACCATGTGGGAGGGTGAGCGTCACCCGGGCCATGAAGGCTGGGAATGGCTATGACCTTTTTACATTTATAGCAAACATAATATAATATAGGACATTGAGAACTGTGTCCATACAACAAAAATGCAAGCATGAAAACAAAAAAGAGAGAGAAAAAAATAAAAATTGGGGAGGGAGAAAGAAGGGAAGGGGAGGAGGGGGGTTGGAAGAAAGGGAGGGAGGAGGGGGGGGGATTCAAACAGTTATAACTTGTTTATAACAGCATTAACCAAGGATAGTTACGATACTGGTAGTTGAACTGAGGTCGAATCTTCCACTGTTCACACTCGTTTCGAGTCGTGGAGAAGTTGCACCGACAGTTCATGCACTATACACATCGGGGGGTTTCCCCAGGTCAGGGAGGGTCCTTGTCCACATTGCGCTGTCGGGTCACCCGTGTCCAGTCGGGAAGAGGGGACTGAGGATGTGGCGGTTGGGATGATGAGGCCGCCATGTCTTCTACTGCTGATGTTGGGAGGAGATCTAGCTTTGCCAGCAGTTCCTGTCCTTGGGGTAAGGTCTTGACCGAGTGAACAGAGTTATTGACCGAAACATGTAAGTGGAAGGGGAATCCCCATCTGTATCTGATCTGGTGTTGTCGTAGGATCCGGGTGACCGGTTGGAGGTCTCGCCGTTTTTGGATGGTGGAGGGTGCAAGATCCTGAAAGATCTGCAGCTGTGTGCCTTTAAACAGGATCTCCGATGTGTCTCGAACGGAGGACATGATTTTCTCCTTCGAACGGAAATAATGGAAACGGACAATAACATCCCTGGGCGGTTGGGCGGGAGATGGTTTTGCCCGGAGTGCTCTATGTGCCCTGTCGCAAAGGCATTCTTCGACTGTGAGGTCTGGTATCAAGTGTATGAAGAATTCTCTCAAGAATGTTGGTAGTGATGGGCCGAGGACCGTTTCTGGAACGCCACGTATGCGCAGATTATTTCTACGCGAGCGATTTTCTTGGTCCTCTTGTCGCTCCTTGAGGGACTCCATTTCCTCGTGCAATCTAGCGAGTTCACTGTCAATGCGGTGTTGGGAGCGGCAGAGATCGTCCGTCTTTGTTTCCAGTGCATCCGTCCGGTTACCGAGATCTGTAAGGTCCGATTTAAATTCGGCTATAGCGTTCGAGAGTTCTTGCTTGAACGCGGACTGCACTCCCTCCAATAGGCTCGACATAACCGCCTGTATCTGGGGATCGATACCCACTTCCGACGAACATGGAGAGGGGGGGGAGCTTGCGGCCATGGTGGGGTTCTGTGAGCCCTTGGACTTTGAGCCAAAGAAGTTAGTCGGAGCTTGCGATGCTTTTTTGTTTTTGGACATAGTGGCTTATATCCATAAGAGGTAGGGTAGGAGTGGGGGTAAAAAAGAAAAAGGAAGGAAAAATTATTGCTGGGGGGACACAGGCCCGAGTCCGTTTAATGAACAGGTAATCCGGTCAGATCCGATCCTCCAACCGCGGAGCTGGGGGGGTAGGGTGCCAGAGTATTATATATGGGGTCTGATCATTTGGCTATGGCACATGTAGTATTTTATTATTTTGCGTTAAATCATCTTGAGAGTCATCTTAAGGATAGGTCTGGGATGTGCGGATCCGAATATCATAACGCTGAGGCCATGACTCTTCCAGGCGCCAACTCCGACGTCGGGGCAGATCGCGGTTCGATCCCCTATTCAGTGGCCCGGGCGCACTTGGGTGGTATTAAAGCACTTCCATAGCCTTCGCCGATACTGGCGGTAGTGTAAATAGAATCTGTACTCCTGCGGGGGTGAGGAGTGTGTGGTATAGTGCGGGTTATCTTTACCCTGGCTGAGTGCCAGAAAGTAAAATGGTGACTCTGGGTTCCTGTCGTGGGCTTCTATGGAGCAGGGGTGCAAATGAGAAATGAGTGCTGTGGCAGCAGCAGGCACTCACAATATTCCAGGATGGTTGGGTGCTAAAGGTAATGCAGCCTTTTTGGATGTGCTGTAGAGATTCCTAGAGCTGCAGGTGTGCTCAGCCTTCTCCAGCTAAATCTCCAGGAATCCAAGATGGCCACCGCAGCACTTATAGGGCTGCTCCTTTCCCCTCTTTTATCCCTTGTGGGGCTGCTTGTGGCACAGAGGCTCTTTGGAGGTGCTTAAGAGTGTCCAGCCTCGCATGTGGGGGTGATCCGGGGTGTCGGGGAGCCCGTCGCGGCCGCGTTCCGATCCCGGAGCTCACGGCCGGGTCTTCCCCGAACTCGAGGTCCCGGCTTCTGGGCGCGTGTTAGGCCGCGGCGGCCGGAGGTAGCAGGGGGGCCGCAGGCCCGCTTCAGCTGCTGCACAGCTCCGCCGGAGGGGTCCGCAGGAGGGATGAGGCCACCACAAGCCGCTGCCAACGGTCCGGAGGGGAGGAGATGAGGGTCCCAAGTCCCGCGAGTAGCTCCGGAGCCCGGCCCCGCGAGGCGGCGAAATCGAGGCCCCGGTTTCACAGGAGGGGGAAGGCCACAATCCGCAAGGGCAGCCAAGGCCGCCCTCCGACTCCGCAGCACGCTTCCCCTGGTCGGGTTGATGTAGGCAGAGGCAGTGGGGTAAGTGCAGGGGGCACCAGGATACTAAATAGAGTTGTTTTTTTTATTTATGTTGGCCAGTTTGCAGGAGCTCCTAGGGAGTGCTTCCTCTCCCATTGCCAGCCAGGCCACGCCCCAGTGCGGGTGATTTTCAATTGGGAGAGTCGTCTTCTCGGGTCTCCTTTAACAGGAGCTCTAGCAGTGGCACAACTTCTCCCTTCTACGTCCAGGCCACGTCCCGGAGCTGGTGTATTTTATAAAGAAAAATGCTGGTCAGAGGCAGAACTGCAGTACTGGCTATTTGCCAGTATTCAAGATGGCGCCTCTAGCTTCCAGTTACAGGCCTCTTATAGCTCAGAGCCCAGGGTGTCCTGTGAACACTGGAGGTGCCTGCATGTGTGGCCCGAGGGTACTGGGGTCCCCCTCTCCTCCTCCTCCTTCGTCTGGACTCTCAGCAGTAAACTCGGCTGTCTTCTGGGGAGGCTCACAGGGATTCAGCCCAAGACTCCCAGATTCCAAGATGGCCGCCGGCCAGTGCACAAGTGAGGTAAGTGCACTTTAAATGTATATTCCGAGGTCTGGCTGTTGAAATATGTCGTCCTGCAGACGGCCGGGGGTCTGGGGCAGGCTGGGGATCGATGTGGGGAAAGTTAGGCGGGGTCCAGCGGTGCCACGGGTCCCGTTTCGTCCGCGAAGCGGGCCTGGAGCTCAAAATCGGGACGGAGTCAAACTCGAGGCCCCGGTCTCTGGAGCTCGAGTAGGCCGTGATCTCCAAAATGTTGCTGCGGCCTCCCGGCGGGTTCCCCTCATTCAGGGAGACGTCCACAGCCGTGGACAAGGTCAGAGAGGGTGGACCCGAGTGCTGGGGATAATTGTTATTGCGGGTTTACACCATAGAAATGCAGGAGCCCCTGCACAACACTTCCTCTCCTAGCAGCGTCCAAGCCACGCCCCTGCTGAAAGTGACTTTTAATCAGAATCGATTGTAAGTTTTGTGACTTTCTAAAAATAACCGTACCATTAAGATCCACATTTTCCTTTAGTACATTATCTAACCTTAATAAAGAAGAGTTCTTTTTAATAACAGCTCTAATTTGATGGTAACAATTGTTATACTGGGTGGAAAAAAATGCCGATCTTTCATCTCGTCCGGGCCCTACACACTAGAAGACATGACCAATTTGAAAGATGAACAATTTCCCTTGAACTTCCCAGAACCCTGGCAAATGAAATTGAGTGTACACACTAAGCAATTTTTCAAACAATTTGAAAGATGAAAGATATCTTTGGAACTGGCACCTTATTTACATATTTTAATATTGGGGAGGCATTTCCGGGTGTGTGGTCAGGGCTGTAGAAGGGGGAGCCAATGAAGTTTTTTTTATCACCCACTGCCCCACCAATTTCCACTGTGCACCAATTTAATAAAAAATTAATTATAATGGGTTCAATTATATATATATATATATATATATATATATATAATACTGTATATACAGACCAGCGTGCCCGACTCTCCCATTAAGACCGCATTACTGCCCCGGGTGCCTCCACGAATAATAGTCACATAAAGTCCAGAGGTGCGGCACTCCTAGCGGCTTGAATAAAGGACAACAGCAGGGCATGCGTGTAGACAACATTTCAATGCATTTATTGCAGCAAAAAAGACCTGATGACAATGCCGCAATAAAGGCATTGAAACGTTGTCTACAGGCATGCCCTGCTGTTGTCCTTTATTCAAGCCTCTAGGAGTGCCGCATACGGGTCTCCATGACAACAGAAGGGAGAAGACGCATCACGAACCACGTGATGTGCTCCAATCTGCGCTCCAGAGACGTGAAACTTCTGGGTCCGGACAGAGGAAAGAGAACCCAGAGCATCATGGGAGGAAGGTCACGGACTTTGTGCATGCGCGGCGGCAGTTCCCGTTACCGGAAGTGTGGCGGAAGTGTGGCTTTTTTATGAAAAACTAGAATTAAATTAACTAATAGTGGACAAAATACTTGTTTTCCTACAATGTAATTTGACAATTCAAATTAGATGTATTGATAATCACATGCCCCAAACAGGATATGAGGTCATTATTAGATTCCCTATTAGAGGGGGTATAAATAAGAGCCCAGTCCCAGCACACCACTACCCCTTGAAGAAGTCTGAAGGACGAAGGGCGTTGGGATTTCCCCCATTGACCTCCTACCACTTCAGTTAAGCTTTTCTACTTGCTCTTATTTATTTATGTCAATTTTAATGTGTATTTTTCTAGATTAGCTGAATGCTAATTTATATATTACATTTTTTTAAGACCCTGTGTAAGGTTAAATAAATAATATTTTTTTTTTATAATCCAGCATGTGTGTTTTTAAATATATGTATGAGAAATTCCCCTGTTCAGATTTACACCATTGGTCGCTTGTACCCTTATCCTCCATTTCCATATACTTTTCCAGTAGGCAACCCATACTGTATATTTAAGGGTCAGCTGACACCCACAAGATTAGGAGTGTCATTTTAAGTAATTACCTAATTACTACATATTTTAGATTTTTAGATTGGTAGATACAATCTCACAAAGTGGCGCTGCATTTCTTTGTCTGTATATATATATATATATATATATAGTAGCAAATTATACTTACCGATAATTTCATTTCTTCGAGATACTCCATGGCAGCCATTACTCTGGGATTTATCCCTACTCCTAGATTTTAGACAGGAAGTTTTTTCTATTTTAGGCTCCGCCCCTCTGGGAATATAGGTCCAACCGCCCCTGGCTTCCCCAGTCTTTTGAGTGTCTCCTTGACGGAGCCTAAGAAAAAACAAAGATATATCGAGTTGGGAAAAACTAGGCTGCCATGGAGTATCTCGAAGAAATGAAATTATCGGTAAGTATAATTTGCTACTTTCTTCTACGCTACTCCATGGCAGCCATTACTCTGGGATATACCAAATCATCCTAGTAGGGAGGGAAATAAACCACACTAAGCCCAAATGATGCTTAAAGAAAAAAATTTATGCAGTTGCTTCCTTCAGTACTGCTTCCTCAAAGTGACCACCAGAGACATCTAAGCCATAGTGTCTGGTGAAAGTATGGATGGACGACCATGTCGCTGCCGTACATATATCTTTAATCGACACCTGCGCTCTTCTCGCCCAGGATGTAGCCACAGCCCTCGTAGAGTGTGCCTTAATGTGGTCTGGAACTGGTCGGCCATTTTCTTGATATGCGAATGCAATCAATTCCGTAATCCATCTAGCAATCGTGTTTTTAGAAAGCGATTCACCTCTTTTGACTCCAGAGTGTAAAACAAACAGATTTTTAACCTTCCGGAAGTCTCGTAAGACATCCAACATATGCAATCTTTCTTCGTAATCATCCGTTGGGTATGGAAAGAAAGATGGAAGAATGATCTCTTGGCTCATATGGAAGTTTGAAACTACCTTTGGCAGAAATTCTGGATTATTTTTTAATATTATTCTATCTGGAAGAATATTCAAGTAGGGCTCCTCAGCCCAGAGAGCCTGTAGTTCTCCAACACTTCTCGCTGAAGTTATTGCTGTGAGGAAAACTACCTTCCATGTAAGCATTTTTAAAGAGATTTCCCGCAGAGGTTCGAAAGGCGAATCCATCAGAGTATTCAGAACAAGGTTCAGATCCCAGGTTGGTATAACTGATCTGACTCTAGGACGTTCCCTCTTGATGGCTTGACAGAATCTCTGCACCAGGTTATCCTCCGACAACTTCCTATCCAGCAATATACTTAAGGCTGATATTTGCACCTTGATGGTTGATACTGCAAGACCCATCTGAAAACCTTCGCTTAGAAACTGCAGTACCTGCGGGACTTCAACCTTACAGATTTCGGCGCCATCTCCTAACCAATCGCCAAATTTTCTCCATACTCTATAATAGGACTTTGAAGAGATATTCTTTCTTGCTTTCATAAGTAAGGTAACAACCTGTTCTGAAAGGCCTTTACTTCTCAGGATTGACTGCTCAACTTCCATGCCGTCAAATGGAGACTCTGCGGGTTCGGATGGCAGATTGGTCCTTGTCGCAGTATCTCTGGTTCTATTGGTAAGGTCCATGGACCTTGTATCACCATTCTGAGGACTGTGGGGAACCACACTCTGTTGGCCAATGGGGTAGAACTATTATAACTACCGCTTTCTCCTCTCTGATTTTCCGTAGAACTTGAGGTATCATTGGTAGTGGAGGGAACACATAACTGAGGCTGAAGTTCCATCTCTGGGAGAGAGCATCTGTCCCGCTGGAATTTGGGGATTGGTACCTTGAAAAGAAATGTTTCACTTTCGTATTCTGAGATGTGGCCATCAGGTCTATCTGAGGGTACCCAAACCTCTGTGTTATCAAGTGGAACATCTGAGGATTTAGCTCCCATTCTCCCGGTAATACATCGTGTCTGCTCAGGTAATCCGCCACTAAGTTGGATTCTCCTGGGACATGAAGGGCTGTTATGGACTTTATGTTTTGTTCTGCCCAATCCAAAATCTTTGCTACTTCCACCCATAGATCTCGACTCCTGGTGCCTCCTTGCCGGTTTAAATATGCCACAACTGTCACATTGTCCGAGAATACTCTCAGATGAGACTGCACCAGCAGTGTCTGAAAGCAACGTATCGAGTTCCACACTGCCCTCATTTCTCGCTTGTTGGAAGACATGAGTTTTTCTTGGGTGGACCATGAACCCTGGCATGTGTGACTTAACAGATGACCTCCCCAACCTGTGGCACTTGCATCTATTATCAAGACAGCGTACTTGGGCTGCACTAAGGACACTGACCTTTGTCTTAAACTCTGGTCTATCCACCAATCCAGGGACTTCTTTGCTCCTTGAGTAAGGATTATCTTGTGGTCTAGGTCTCTGCCTATACGGACTGCTCTGATTATGTTCCATTGGAACGTTCTCATTTTCCACCTGGCCCAGGGTACTACTATCATAGAAGACAACACCCCCACACAAGACGTAGGCCTAGGCGGAGTGAAATGCTGTCCTCTACCTGAACCAGAGATGAGAGATCTTGAATTTTTTTGCATCGGTCTTGCGACAATGCCACCGTGTACTTCTTTGAATCTATCCAAACTACTAGGAACTGTAGGCCTTGTGTTGGATCTAGCTTGCTCTTCTTCAGTTCACTAGCCAACCATGAGCCTGAAGAATCTGAAGAGTCTTCTGAACCGCTGCTATTAGAGTCGCTTTCGTACTCGCACAGATCAGCAAGTCGTCCAGGTACGGCCACAATGCTATGCCCATCACTCTCATGTGTGCCACTGGAGCTAGGAGGACTTTTGTGAAAACTCTTGGTGAGGAAGACAGGCTGAACGGCAGACAGGTGAATTGAAGATGTTTCCCGAGGACGTAAAACCTTAGGAATCTCCGGTCGTCTCTGTGAATTGGCACGTGAAAGTAGGCGTCTTTCAGATCTATAGAGGCCATAAAGTCTCCCTGCTTTATTCCTAACAGTATGGTCTTCAGCGTCTCCATATGAAACAGTTTCTTTATAAGGAATCTGTTTAATCTTCTTAAATCCAGAATTGCTCTGAATTCTATATGATAACCCTGGGAGATTATCTTTAATACCCAGGCTTCCTGGGTTGACTGTTGACATTGATCTGCAAATTTCATTAATCTGCCTCCTACTGGTGCAGCATTCTGGGGCATCATATAGTCAGAATTTTCTATTACCTCTTCTGCCAGACTGACGAAAGGACTGCCTGATAGTTGTTGGAGTATATATACTATACTGTCTACCTGGTGTCACGATCCGGGTATCTGGACGCCATTTCTTACCCATCAGATGCCTCCTAAGGCTGGCTCAGCGCTCCAGGACCGGATCCCATCTGTTATCCTAATGTTCACATTCCTGCATCCTCTCCTGTCTCTCTGAGACGCTGTCACAGTAACGCCTTATTACATCTGGCATGGCGTCTCCCGCGGCCTCCGCCGCCGTCCCTGAGCTTCTGCATGCAGAGTGTCAGAGTGGCGATTACGTCAGCCGCGGCCTCCGCTGTGTCCGCGTGGTTGGATGTGCACTTGTCAGCCTGGCGTCTCCTGTCTCCAGTGGCCGGCGCCGCCATTACTGTTTTCATTACCACATGGATTACAAACCAAACTTCCCTCCAAGTGTCTGCATGGGCGCAGCCATCTTGGATTCTGTCAGCTGATCATTTCCTCCAATCTGTTATCAGTATTGTTAATCTGCATAATTGCCTAGCCAATCCCTTCCTTGCTGCAGGTATAAATACACTGTGCCTGAGCAAGGAAGGCGTCAGTGCTTTGGTTGTCAAACCTAGTTCCTGTTTGTCTCTCTCCTGTGATTGTCTTCCAGGTTCCAGCTCCTGTCTCAAGACTTCCACCATAGAGACCCGCACCAGCATTCCACCTGCGGTGTAGCCTGACTCTCCAATCCATTGTGGATTCATCTGTTTCCAGCTACAACATTACCTGCTTCCAGCTCAGCTTCCAGCAGAGTACAGCTTCCCTTAAAGGGCCGGTGTCCTTTCTACACTTTACCACTCTCCACCGGTATTATTATTTCTCCGCTCTCAAGTTCTACATTTCAGTTCATATTTCATCGCTCCCAAGTTCATTTATTATTTAACTGGTTCCAGCCAGTATCCACTCCGTGCTAACAACAGTCTGGTTCCAGCCAGTATCCACAGCAGCTGTTTTACCTTCAGCAACCCAGCTTTTCCTGGAACACCAGCTGGCACAATCCTGGGTTATCTCCATTGCTACAGTCGGGCCTGGTAAGGACTTTCCATCTAGAAGATCATAAGAACTATCTCACACTACCAGTGCCCTGTGGCTCCTGCCATCCTGTAGTACCCAGGAACTGTATTTATTATTTGCTGACTTTTACGTTTTCTTTTACTGCTGCTGTGTTGCGGAGTTGTCATAATAAACATCATTGACTTTTATCCAAGTTGTCGTGGTCACGCCTTCGGGCAGTTATTATTCATGTTACTTACATGTCCAGGGGTCTGATACAACCTCCCAGGTTCCGGTACATCTCAGCCCCTACAACTGAGGCTGCCTCCCGTCAGCTCAGGCCCTCAGTTGTGACACCTGGCCTGTATGACCTGGCCTCCTTAAACTGTTGCTTGGGTGAAGAAGCTCTAAACCTCGATTTTCTATCATATGGCAGCTTCGCGGACTTACCGCCTGACATGACATTGATTATCGATTCCAGCTTACTTCCGAACAGGCGAGAGCCTTCATAAGGAAGAGCTATCAATCTGTTTTTTGAATGGACGTCTGCCATCCAGGTACGCAGCCACAGTGACCTTCTAGCCGCTACACCTGCTGCTAATGATTTTGCTGCATATTCGACTACCTCAAGAGAGGCCTCACACAGGTATTCCACCGCCTTCATCATCACAGCCAGGTCTTTCTGCAAGTGATGTCTGGATACTTGATCTTCCAAATCATGATTCAGGTTGTTCCCCCACAACCTCAGGGTTCTGGTTGTTGACGCCATCGCTACCCCAGCTTTTAGCGTCACCGCTGATGCTTTATGGACTTTCTTCAAGGAACTTTCAACCTTCTTATCCATTGCATCTTTAAGTACAGCCCATCTTCCAACAGGATAGTGGTTTTAGAAACAACTTCTGCTACTGCAGCATCCACTTTAGGCAATTCACACCACTTAATTAATTCTTCATCCTGTACCGGGAGCATACGATCCAACCTTTTCATATAATTGAGACTCTTGTCCGCACTCTGCCACTGCACTGACATAACCTCCTTCAGTACCTCATGCACCGGAAAATATCGGTTTTCCTTAATCCTATCTTCAAATAAAGGATCCTGAGCATCATCCTCCTGTGCTTCATCCTTAATATTTAAAGCTCTATACATATGCTTAAGTAAGCTATCAACTATATCCAAATTAAATGATCTATCTGGCTCCTGAGCCTCCTCTGACTCTGCCGGAGAGGGACTATCAGCATAATCCAATACAACGAGACTATCCGAATCTTCTGCAGCGTCCAGACTTGTCTGTGACCTGGACCTCTTAACCCCCTGAAGCTCCTTTAATTCATCCTTTGTTACGAATGATTTTTTCATCCATTCCATAAGATCCTGAATTTGCCTAGACTGGCCCTGGGATGCTTCACAATCCTCACACAACTTGCTATGCTTATCCCCAGAAAAACTTTTTACATCCAGAACAAGCCAAATGCTTCTTTTTATATGTTCTCTTCCTAGGGACTTCAGTCACACTGAAATCAAAGCCAAATAGTATCCTAAACACCCTAACTACATAACATAATAAGTGCCCTAAATGAGCTTGCTTACCATTCCTGGGCACATGTAGGCGTATAGGGAGACCTTTCCTTGTCCATAGTCATTGTATCCTCCTGTAGCACCCTTATTCCTCTCACTGCTGTTTTTACTGAGATCCCAGATCACTCTCAGCGGTGGACCGCGCCATCTTGGCCACCTTTAACCCCCAGCTGCCGCCGGCGCATGCGCAGGCCAATCCGCGGCAACTTCCGGGATTCGGCCGCGCACTTCCGCCTGCCGCATCCAGCGCTGCCCTCCAGGCTCAGCGCTACTTCCGCCCTCTAGGCTCCAGCGTCTCGGCGATCACCAGCAGCAACGGGGGCACCTATTCACAGGGCAATCTTCAATATCCCGGATCCACCAGTCCTAGGGCGACGTTTGTACCTTACAGGCAGCTCCAAGCAGGTACACATTTCATAAATCCAGCAGTGGCATTCCATATTTATACTGCCACAGGCAGCAATTATTATGGTGCTATTCAGCTTTATACTGCCACAGGCAGTAATTATAATGCTCCTCATGGGTCCCGGGTGCCAAACCCCTTCCAGCCGCAGCTCACAGAGGCGCATTATGCCGGGAAAATCCTGGTAAGCCTCATATTTGAAAAAACAACAAACGACTACACTGTCACTATCTAAGGAGACTGGAAAAAAGACTGGGGAAGCCAGGGGCAGCCGGACCTATATTCCCAGAGGGGCGGAGCCTAAAATAGAAAAAACTTCCTGTCTAAAATCTAGGAGTAGGGATAAATCACAGAGTAATGGCTGCCATGGAGTAGCGTAGAAGAAATATATATATATATATATATATATATATATATATATTTATTTATATGTGTGTATATATATATATATATATATATATATACATATTTATATTTTTATGTATATATATATATATATATATATATACAACTCATGTCAGTCTGGCACTCCCTTCAACGGAAAAATATCACCTGCACCGGTGCCTTCATAGAAGTGAAGATACAAACTTGGAGATGCGGCACTCTGGTTCACTTAAGAAGCGATAGACGGGTGTGGAGTCCCAAATATGTGTCAACGTTTCAATATTTATTTATATTGTCATCAGGATACAAATATAGATAAAAACAACCATACCTTTATACAAGACCATCACCACGTGAATGCCGGCATCGGAGCGGGACTGCACCCCCGCCCCTTTGCTGCGCTGAAAACAGACGTCATAGACATGTGCCCATTGAGTCCTCGTGCTATCACCATGACAACCAAACTAAGTATAGAGACATAGAACGCACTATAATTACATAAATAGTAATGCCTTAGTAATACTATTATAAACCATAATTCTCCCAGACCTTATATGGGGGATATATATAGACAAATTTCAAAACAGAAAAAGAACAAATATATAGTAAAACACTACCGTAATGCTGCATAGGCTATACTTTCATTAAGTCCCTTAGGGGCCATTACATCAAGGCGGTGGATCCATTGCGCTTCACAGCGCAATAATTGTAAGGATCTATTGCCCCCTCTAATATTAATAGGGACCGTATCGATCATACGGTACCGGAGACTTGCGAGAGGATGTTTAAAAAGTGCAAAATGACGGGCAACGGGTTGATCACTCGTACCCGAGGAGATCGCTGCCCGTATAGCAGCCCTATGGTTGCCCATGCGCTCCTTGAATTTGCTCTCAGTTTTACCAATGTATGATAAGCCGCAAGGGCAAATAATTTGGTAAATTACAAACGAAGAATTACATGTGAAGTGATGTCTAATGAAGAATTGTTTTCCTGATAGAGGGTGACAAAAAACATCTCCCGTAAGGAGGAATTGACAAGTGGTGCAGGTGCATTTAAAGCATCCTACCCGGGTATTGGTCAAAAAAGTGGTTTTCTTAATGGGCCGTACGGAGGTCAAAGTTTTAACTAGGGAGTCTTTCAAGTTTTTACCCCTTGAAAAACAGGGCATTAGCTCATGTTCCTGTAAATGTAATTTGTCATCACTTTGAATGATGGGCCATAATTTTTTTGCTTTATTCATAATAACTGGTGAGCAAACATTGTATTTGCTCACCCAAGGTAATTTATTTTTATTTTTATTTTCATGACTTCCAGGCTCTATTATGTCGTCTCTAGATAATAAACTGGAGCGATCCATCCTTAACACTTTTTCTTTACATTGCAATAGCAAATTAAGTTTATATCCCCGTTCTAAGAAATGGTTAATCATCACATCAAGTTGCTCAATTGCAACCTGCTTGTCACTATTAATCCTCATTACCCTTATCATTTGGGAATACGGTAAACCGTTAATTAGTGCTCTGGGGTGGCAGCTCTGTGGTTTTAATAACATGTTTCTGTCAGTTTCTTTAGAGAAGAGTTTCGTGTGCAGGCTATTGTTCTTAATGGATACATTTACATCCAGAAAGTTAATGTTGTCCTTACTGTAATTATAAGTGAATTTAATTGGATTCTCTGAATGGTTATGAGTTTCTATTATTTCTAAAAGAATCCGCACATCGCCTCTCCATAGTAGGAATAGATCATCTATATATCTGACAAACATGAGGATCTTAGATGATATAATTTCATTTGAGAAAAATAGTAGATGCTCGATTAGGAACATCACCACATTTGCATAAGCTGGAGCCACAGAGCTCCCCATCGCACACCCCTTTGTCTGCAAATAAAACCGGTTGTCATAAAGAAAAAAATTGTTAAACAGAATAAGTTCAAACATTTGAAGAATTACATCAATCACTTCATCGGAATAATCACTTTTAGCTTGTAAAAACAATTTAAGTGCATGCAAACCCAAGGAGTGCGGTATTGAAGTATACAAGCTAACAACATCTATTACTACCAGGTAGCAATCGTCAGGGATCTCAGTAATCGTATTTAACCGAGTAAGGAAAGCAGTAGTATCGAGTAGAAAAGTTGATTCTACTTGGATCAGCGGCTGCAATAAGGAATCCAAAAAAGTTGCTAAAGGCTGCAATAGCGATCCTCGGGCCGATACAATAGGGCGGCCCGGTGGCGGATGTAACCCCTTGTGCACCTTGGGGATCGTATAAAAAATTGGTATTAATGGAAATTTAGGGTACAAAATATCCATCATACTCTCAGAAATAAATCGCATATCCATTGCTGCCTGTAGCAACTGAAACAACTTTTCCTTACATACAGTAGATGGATCTCTGGGTAATAATTGATAAGTAGACATATCATCAAGTTGGCGCATCACCTCCCTATCGTAATCCAGCAAATCCTGCAGAACAATGCCTCCGCCTTTGTCTGCCTGGCGGATAACGCATTTTATTTGAGGTCAATGTTTTTAAACCTTGACGTTCTGCTACAGTTAAATTAGGATGTGCCGGAACACGAGGGGAAGTTACTGCATCAACCTCTTGATCCAACAATCTAAAGAAAGTTCTCATACTGGCGTTATTAGAGACCGGATCAAAGTTAGAGCGTTTAGCAAACTTTTTCAATTGGGCTGGAATCTCTGGTTTACTGCCTGATGTCAGCCCACTATTGTTTCCAAAGAATTCTTTCAATCTAATTGATCTGGCCAGTTCTTGTTTCTCCATCATCCAAGGCAGTTCCTCAAATTTTACTGAAGGGATAAAGGACAGTCCTTTTAGTAATAAGCTAACTTCACCTTTGGACAATTCGTAAGATGATAAATTAAATATTAGGTTTTCCTGGCTAGGGGAGGTCTGCCTACTCGCCCTCTGCCTTTCTGACTGCCCCCCCCCCCCCCCCCCCCGCCGCGTGAATTTCCTTTTTCGCGTTTTTCGCCTTGGATGAATCCCCGCTGTGCTGCTCTTGTTAAAGCCCCTAAAGGGCCGGATGCCGACGGGGTCTGTTCCAATTCACTATTAGAGCTCAAATTATCTTGGGAGGAGTCCGTATCAAAGCGTGTAGTTTTTCTGTAATTACGTTGTTTATTTCTCCTAAAGAACGGCTGTTTACGTTCCTCATTTGGTCCTCCAGAGAGCCATTTATAAACTGTATGTCTTTCATAATCAGACTCAACTTTATTGAGTTTCTCTCTTAAATTGGAGTAATTCTCTTTTATATGTTGCAATCTGTTGTTTAAGTCGGTCCATCCAGTCGGTCCCTTGATCAGATGTTAATGCCGCCATATGTGAGCCTTCAAAACTTGTGATTTTATCTCTGATCGAATTGAGTTCTTTAGTAGATTGTTCAATGACTAGTAAGATGAGGTCAAAAGAACAGCGGTTTAATATCCCCACCCATTTGCGACAAAATTGGGGGTCATAACGACCTATTGTGGGGCAGTTCTTAACTCTGAAACCCCTGGGAATCTTCTTTGTTTTGTAATAATCGCTAAGGGAGAGTCCATGCAGATAAAAATCTACCTCCTTCTTTTTCAGCCGAAGAAGGTCTCTATAAATTAATTCCGGTGCCATGGCTTCAACTTCATCTTTAACTCCTTTATTATATAAGATAGCATCCACTTCTGATTCTGAGAAAGTGTGGATTTCACCTGCCGGGTAGCAGAACTGTAGTGCCGGAGTCTCAGCCTCCACGTCATCTATCATAGTAGCCATAGAAAATTAACGGTAAAGTGCCAAGTGCCTTTCACTGTCTCCACCTAATCTGGTGCCAATTACCAAAAAGTGCAAGTGCTAAAAGTGTTCAAAAGTGCACACACCACGTATTTAAACGAGCGGCTAGGCCATATATTGCTTAATGGCCAAATTGCATATACCGCCCGCAATAAGAGTTTAAAAGCAACCACAACTTGTTAAAACAGGTTTCAGCAATACATCCATATGATGATTAAATAGCCGTAGGGTGCCGTGACAAAGCATTCATTTCCACAATGGATGCCTACATACACAACTCATGTCAGTCTGGCACTCCCTTCAACGGAAAAATATCACCTGCACCGGTGCCTTCATAGAAGTGAAGATACAAACTTGGAGATGCGGCACTCTGGTTCACTTAAGAAGCGATAGACGGGTGTGGAGTCCCAAATATGTGTCAACGTTTCAATATTTATTTATATTGTCATCAGGATACAAATATAGATAAAAACAACCATACCTTTATACAAGACCATCACCACGTGAATGCCGGCATCGGAGCGGGACTGCACCCCCGCCCCTTTGCTGCGCTGAAAACAGACGTCATAGACATGTGCCCATTGAGTCCTCGTGCTATCACCATGACAACCAAACTAAGTATAGAGACATAGAACGCACTATAATTACATAAATAGTAATGCCTTAGTAATACGATTATAAACCATAATTCTCCCAGACCTTATATGGGGGATATATATAGACAAATTTCAAAACAGAAAAGGAACAAATATATAGTAAAACACTACCGTAATGCTGCATAGGCTATACTTTCATTAAGTCCCTTAGGGGCCATTACATCAAGGCGGTGGATCCATTGCGCTTCACAGCGCAATAATTGTAAGGATCTATTGCCCCCTCTAATATTAATAGGGACCGTATCGATCATACGGTACCGGAGACTTGCGAGAGGATGTTTAAAAAGTGCAAAATGACGGGCAACGGGTTGATCACTCGTACCCGAGGAGATCGCTGCCCGTATAGCAGCCCTATGGTTGCCCATGCGCTCCTTGAATTTGCTCTCAGTTTTACCAATGTATGATAAGCCGCAAGGGCAAATAATTTGGTAAATTACAAATGAAGAATTACATGTGAAGTGATGTCTAATGAAGAATTGTTTTCCTGATAGAGGGTGACAAAAAACATCTCCCGTAAGGAGGAATTGACAAGTGGTGCAGGTGCATTTAAAGCATCCTACCCGGGTATTGGTCAAAAAAGTGGTTTTCTTAATGGGCCGTACGGAGGTCAAAGTTTTAACTAGGGAGTCTTTCAAGTTTTTACCCCTTGAAAAACAGGGCATTAGCTCATGTTCCTGTAAATGTAATTTGTCATCACTTTGAATGATGGGCCATAATTTTTTTGCTTTATTCATAATAACTGGTGAGCAAACATTGTATTTGCTCACCCAAGGTAATTTATTTTTATTTTTATTTTCATGACTTCCAGGCTCTATTATGTCGTCTCTAGATAATAAACTGGAGCGATCCATCCTTAACACTTTTTCTTTACATTGCAATAGCAAATTAAGTTTATATCCCCGTTCTAAGAAATGGTTAATCATCACATCAAGTTGCTCAATTGCAACCTGCTTGTCACTATTAATCCTCATTACCCTTATCATTTGGGAATACGGTAAACCGTTAATTAGTGCTCTGGGGTGGCAGCTCTGTGGTTTTAATAACATGTTTCTGTCAGTTTCTTTAGAGAAGAGTTTCGTGTGCAGGCTATTGTTCTTAATGGATACATTTACATCCAGAAAGTTAATGTTGTCCTTACTGTAATTATAAGTGAATTTAATTGGATTCTCTGAATGGTTATGAGTTTCTATTATTTCTAAAAGAATCCGCACATCGCCTCTCCATAGTAGGAATAGATCATCTATATATCTGACAAACATGAGGATCTTAGATGATATAATTTCATTTGAGAAAAATAGTAGATGCTCGATTAGGAACATCACCACATTTGCATAAGCTGGAGCCACAGAGCTCCCCATCGCACACCCCTTTGTCTGCAAATAAAACCGGTTGTCATAAAGAAAAAAATTGTTAAACAGAATAAGTTCAAACATTTGAAGAATTACATCAATCACTTCATCGGAATAATCACTTTTAGCTTGTAAAAACAATTTAAGTGCATGCAAACCCAAGGAGTGCGGTATTGAAGTATACAAGCTAACAACATCTATTACTACCAGGTAGCAATCGTCAGGGATCTCAGTAATCGTATTTAACCGAGTAAGGAAAGCAGTAGTATCGAGTAGAAAAGTTGATTCTACTTGGATCAGCGGCTGCAATAAGGAATCCAAAAAAGTTGCTAAAGGCTGCAATAGCGATCCTCGGGCCGATACAATAGGGCGGCCCGGTGGCGGATGTAACCCCTTGTGCACCTTGGGGATCGTATAAAAAATTGGTATTAATGGAAATTTAGGGTACAAAATATCCATCATACTCTCAGAAATAAATCGCATATCCATTGCTGCCTGTAGCAACTGAAACAACTTTTCCTTACATACAGTAGATGGATCTCTGGGTAATAATTGATAAGTAGACATATCATCAAGTTGGCGCATCACCTCCCTATCGTAATCCAGCAAATCCTGCAGAACAATGCCTCCGCCTTTGTCTGCCTGGCGGATAACTAGCATTTTATTTGAGGTCAATGTTTTTAAACCTTGACGTTCTGCTACAGTTAAATTAGGATGTGCCGGAACACGAGGGGAAGTTACTGCATCAACCTCTTGATCCAACAATCTAAAGAAAGTTCTCATACTGGCGTTATTAGAGACCGGATCAAAGTTAGAGCGTTTAGCAAACGCTTTTTATACGATCCCCAAGGTGCACAAGGGGTTACATCCGCCACCGGGCCGCCCTATTGTATCGGCCCGAGGATCGCTATTGCAGCCTTTAGCAACTTTTTTGGATTCCTTATTGCAGCCGCTGATCCAAGTAGAATCAACTTTTCTACTCGATACTACTGCTTTCCTTACTCGGTTAAATACGATTACTGAGATCCCTGACGATTGCTACCTGGTAGTAATAGATGTTGTTAGCTTGTATACTTCAATACCGCACTCCTTGGGTTTGCATGCACTTAAATTGTTTTTACAAGCTAAAAGTGATTATTCCGATGAAGTGATTGATGTAATTCTTCAAATGTTTGAACTTATTCTGTTTAACAATTTTTTTCTTTATGACAACCGGTTTTATTTGCAGACAAAGGGGTGTGCGATGGGGAGCTCTGTGGCTCCAGCTTATGCAAATGTGGTGATGTTCCTAATCGAGCATCTACTATTTTTCTCAAATGAAATTATATCATCTAAGATCCTCATGTTTGTCAGATATATAGATGATCTATTCCTACTATGGAGAGGCGATGTGCGGATTCTTTTAGAAATAATAGAAACTCATAACCATTCAGAGAATCCAATTAAATTCACTTATAATTACAGTAAGGACAACATTAACTTTCTGGATGTAAATGTATCCATTAAGAACAATAGCCTGCACACGAAACTCTTCTCTAAAGAAACTGACAGAAACATGTTATTAAAACCACAGAGCTGCCACCCCAGAGCACTAATTAACGGTTTACCGTATTCCCAAATGATAAGGGTAATGAGGATTAATAGTGACAAGCAGGTTGCAATTGAGCAACTTGATGTGATGATTAACCATTTCTTAGAACGGGGATATAAACTTAATTTGCTATTGCAATGTAAAGAAAAAGTGTTAAGGATGGATCGCTCCAGTTTATTATCTAGAGACGACATAATAGAGCCTGGAAGTCATGAAAATAAAAATAAAAATAAATTACCTTGGGTGAGCAAATACAATGTTTGCTCACCAGTTATTATGAATAAAGCAAAAAAATTATGGCCCATCATTCAAAGTGATGACAAATTACATTTACAGGAACATGAGCTAATGCCCTGTTTTTCAAGGGGTAAAAACTTGAAAGACTCCCTAGTTAAAACTTTGACCTCCGTACGGCCCATTAAGAAAACCACTTTTTTGACCAATACCCGGGTAGGATGCTTTAAATGCACCTGCACCACTTGTCAATTCCTCCTTACGGGAGATGTTTTTTGTCACCCTCTATCAGGAAAACAATTCTTCATTAGACATCACTTCACATGTAATTCTTCGTTTGTAATTTACCAAATTATTTGCCCTTGCGGCTTATCATACATTGGTAAAACTGAGAGCAAATTCAAGGAGCGCATGGGCAACCATAGGGCTGCTATACGGGCAGCGATCTCCTCGGGTACGAGTGATCAACCCGTTGCCCGTCATTTTGCACTTTTTAAACATCCTCTCGCAAGTCTCCGGTACCGTATGATCGATACGGTCCCTATTAATATTAGAGGGGGCAATAGATCCTTACAATTATTGCGCTGTGAAGCGCAATGGATCCACCGCCTTGATGTAATGGCCCCTAAGGGACTTAATGAAAGTATAGCCTATGCAGCATTACGGTAGTGTTTTACTATATATTTGTTCTTTTTCTGTTTTGAAATTTGTCTATATATATCCCCCATATAAGGTCTGGGAGAATTATGGTTTATAATAGTATTACTAAGGCATTACTATTTATGTAATTATAGTGCGTTCTATGTCTCTATACTTAGTTTGGTTGTCATGGTGATAGCACGAGGACTCAATGGGCACATGTCTATGACGTCTGTTTTCAGCGCAGCAAAGGGGCGGGGGTGCAGTCCCGCTCCGATGCCGGCATTCACGTGGTGATGGTCTTGTATAAAGGTATGGTTGTTTTTATCTATATTTGTATCCTGATGACAATATAAATAAATATTGAAACGTTGACACATATTTGGGACTCCACACCCGTCTATCGCTTCTTAAGTGAACCAGAGTGCCGCATCTCCAAGTTTATATATATATATATATATATATATATAGTCCAAAGGTGCGGCACTCCTAGTGGCTTGAATAGAGGACAACAGCAGGAGTGCCGCCACTATGCCATATATATATATATAATGTGTGTGTGTGTGTGTGTGTGTGTGTGTGGCGTAGTATAAACCCATTATAATTAATTTTTAATTACGTTGGTGGCACAGTGGAAATGTAATTGGCGGGGCAGTGGGTGTAAATAACTTCATTGGTGGGCATAGGCGTGCGCAGCACATTTTATTAGGGGGTGCACTGTTGGAGGGGTGTGTCTAGCACCGCCTTTTGGGCGTGTCTAGCACCATCTATTGACGGTCAGCGTAATATAAAATATCCACCCTTGTATCAATCCTAATAATGCAGAAGCATTGTCAGATGTTGTGGTGTGCACCAAACAAACACTCCTGATGGCACTCACTGCAATTACACTGCTTCTCCTCAGCCTGGTCTGGCTCCCCCTCTCTTTCCCCTGCAAGCTGCAGTCACTCACTGACACTGACAGTCGCAGACTAGTTACTGCTACTGCTGGAAAAACGTGTTACGTGTCAATGCTGCTGCCGACCACCTGCCAGTATTGAATTTGTCTTCCTAAGAGGAATACTGGCTGCATGCTGCTCCTCATCAGTGGCTGGCGTTGGCTAGAATAGAAGGAGAGATGTGGGCGTGTGACGTGTGAGCAGCATGATGTCATCACGTCACATCACGCAGTTTTTGTACATGGAGGTGGAGCCGGGAGTTTGAAAGCCGGTGGCAGTGCCACCCTTGATTAACCCAGGCGTCCAGTCAGTAATGCAGTCCTGACAGGGTGCAACACAGAGGGGACAGTAATCAGCCTGCTCGGCGATCGCTGCATCAGGCATGTGAGATCGGATTGTCGGACATTAGGGGGTGCCTGTGCGCACCAGGAACCTCTCCTGCGCACGCCTATGTTGGTGGGGCAGCGGAAGGAGACGCTGAGCGGCTCCCATCAGCGGCTCAGCTATAATGGAGCCGCTGATGGGGAGGAGAGCCGCTGAGAGCCACCGCTGTGGAGGAGAGCCGCTGCCGGAGAGTAGAGCCACTGATGGGGAGGTGAGTAGCCGCTGACTGGGAGGTGAGCAATGTCACATCGTGAACATCGCTCATCGCGGCGCCGTACATGCATGTCATGATAAACGATGTCACAAGTGACATTGCTCACATTGAGCATGCTGCACGGGCGACCGCCAACCTGCAATCAACGAGCGTGGGTGCGCGCATCGTTGATTGCAGTACCATACACACTAGATGATGTGAACGATATATCGTTCACAATTGTCTGTATCGGCCATATTGGGCAAAATAATCGTCTAGTGTGTATGGCCCTTTATTCTTGTTCTTATCCTTAGAAGGACCTAGTAATAATATTCTATCTAATTGATCTATGTACTCTAAGGCTTTCTATAGTATCTCATCTGGATATCCCTGTTCCATAAAAGCCAATTTGAGATTTTCTGCTTGTCGTTTATAGTCCTGATTATTAGTACAATTTTGCTTAATCCGTGTGAATTGACCTTTGGGTATGTTTGTTTTCCATATTTTCTTATGAGAACTTTTAAAATTTAGATATAACGGTTCTGATCAACCGATTTAATATAAGTCTGTGTAATAAGACAATCATTTTCTACTGAAAGCGCTATGTCCAAAAAATTTATTTGGGTCATACTAATAGTTGACATGAATTTTAAACCATAATTGTTATGATTAAGACGATCAACAAACTCTTGTGCTGAAAAAATATCCCCATCTCAAACAAAAAAGAAATCATCTATAAATCTGCCATAGAGGGATAGATTCGCCGCGTATTCCTCTCTCCATACATGTTCCTCCTCGATTCTCCTTATGTATAAATTAGCGAGGCTCGGAGCGAATCCAGCCCCCATGGCAGCACCCCGTGTCTCTAAAAAAAATTGTGAATTAAATAAAAAATAATTGTGCTCCAAAATACATTTTGTCAGGTTCTGTTTAGTTTGTGTCCCCGGAGGGGGCGCTAGTGGGTCAGTGGAGGTAGGATGGAAGAACTGAGGAGGCCGGATTGGATTCCTGCGCATGTGCGCAATGTTGTTTATTAAACAATAGGCTTTAAACAATATGGCAGCAGGAATACTTGATAACAACAGAAACAAATGCAATTGTGAATGTGCAGCGTGGAAGCTGAGAGTCTATGGCAAAGTCTGTATGGTAAGTTCAATCGATCAGGGGATCGATGTGTCGGAATGGAAACCGATAGTTGTTGGACCGTGGAGCCAGCAGAGATGTTGGTGGGAATAGAAAACCTGGTAGCAATTGCAGGAGACAAGTATTAAAGTTCTCAGTGCAGTTTGAATAACACTGGCAGCTTGCAGGCTGATGAACAGGTGTAGATGACGAGATGCACCTGGAGGAGAGTCTCTACTGCAAAGGGCTGGAGCACACTGTAGCTGGTAAAGGTGTGATGCTTGATCACAAGTGCAAGGGTTGCTGGTGCTTGTGGTTCCACGGTAGTACAGGAACAAACTGGAAGGCAAAGCAGGTAAACGGAGGAACTGGAGAACAGAGCCAGAGACACAGGTCATAGGAGTGACACGAAGTCCAGAACAAGGACTGACTCACCCTGCTGCTCCTGATATACCCCCCGGTCTGCAAGCATTGGCTGGAAGGGAAACGAGGAGGTGCGGCCAAGCTCCGGATTGGCTGATGCTGCAGTCTGAGGAAAGCTGTCATGGCGGCGCCCATGCCGCGGCCCGGCGGGAACCGCTGACAACAGGAGCTTTCCTAGGCCCAGGATGGCATCCGGCGACAGGGAGACCAGCGACAGCGAGACGTAGGACAGATGCAGCTATGGTAAGTCGATTCCTGACACATTTTATGGAATTAAATATTAGATCACGCAAAGTTATTGACATGTCATGGGTGTCCATAAGATATTGGAGTATAATGCCTCCACGTCACATGTCATTAATATATAACTATTTTTCCAAGTGATGGTTTGCACAACATTAAGAAAATGTTTAGTATCTTTAATATACTGTATGAATGTAATTTTTTTACATGATCCTGTAAATAATAATCCACAAATGAGGATAAATTGCATGTAAGAGAACCCACTCCCGAAATAACTGGTCACCCGGGAGGGAGTGAGGGACTTGTGTATTTTCGGTAAATAATAAAAAGTGGGTGTGATGGGGTGCAAATTAAACAAAAAGTGATCGGTTTCCTTGGTAATAGCGCTCTCTTCTACAGCCTTGTTTAACAAAAGCTGAAGCTCTCGCTGATATGTGAGGGTGGGATTGTGATCCAATTTCTTGTAGAATTTGATGTTTTCCAATTGGCGTTTAGCCTCACATATACAATCTGTTGTATCCAGGATCACAAGCCCACCCCCCTTGTCAGCAGATTTGATAGTAATTGACCTATCCATACATAATGCTTTGATGGCTTTCTCCCTTATTCAGGTTATCCCTCAAGGTCTTATGTTCCTCTTGTTGGCAAATTTTCTTAAATTGTTCAAGTGTGCTGCTGTAAAAACTCTCTATATAGGGGCCTCTAAATTGAAGAGGGTAAAAATCTGATTTGTTTTTAAAGTTGCAATGTTTACTCATATCAAAAATGGGTATGACATTGACAACTGGTTCCTTGATTACTTTCTAGTTCCAAGCTTTCCAGTATTTGCAGTGTTTCTCGATCATCTTTATCGAGCAGAATCGGGGTACCTACCATATGTTTAGTTTTTATCGCTTTAAGAGCGAAGTAACATTTACGACTAAGAGTTCTCACGTATCTATTTAGATCCACAAATAAATTAAACAAATTGGGTTTCATTGTGGGAGCAAAATTCAAACCTTTTTCTAACAAGGCCAATTCATGTTCACCTAATTTTTTAGACGATAAGTTGAATATGCCCTTGCCATCGGTATTTATCTTTTGCACAGGCTTTTTGTGGGATTGTTTTCTACCTCCCCTATATCCTCTGGTTCATTTTCTCTTAGCCTTTTGGCTCCGCCCCCGCTAGATTGGTGGATCTGTGTGTTACTGGGGGTCTTTTCTCTAAAAAAAACCCATGTTGTGAGAACTCCAAATCATCCTCTGTTTCTGACTGTCCATACTGACTATATTTACGAAATTTGTAATATGGACCGTAACGTGGTGATGCATATTGAGTAAGTGCTTCAAATATATTTTTATGTCTGAAATCAATATATTTATATATCCTGTGTAAGGTTTTGGTCTACTCCTGAAATTATGAAATCTCTGTGATCCAGAGGTGTCATTTTTTTCTATCGCTGAAAACTGTCTATGTGTCTTTTGATAACTAAATTTCCTCGCTTTTGGAGGTCCTTGATTTTGAAATGTATTAACACCTGCCGGAGTCTCTGAGACCTCACACGTTGTGCCATCTTTATTTCTGATGGCCCAGGTCACCAAGACGTCCTGTGCACAGGTGGAGGCCGTACAGTACAGTGTGGTCTTCTCACCATTGACCCACGTGGCACCCTACCAAACATCACATTCCGAGCCCGGATCCAAGTCCGTCTCGGGTTTTCCCGCCAGACTCGGAAACCAGAATGAGGCAAAACGTGATCATCCCGCTGTCGGATTCTCACGGGCTTTGGATGCCATATAAACAGCTGCACGTCGCTGCCATTTTCACTCCAGACTTATAGAGTGAGGGTGGTGGCTTTGGGTGGGGTTAGTGTGTGCTCTGTTAGGGTGCTGCTGCAGTCACCGTTGTGTATCTGTGCTGCTAGGGGTGCTGTCCTGGCTGTCACTGCTGTCCTGGATGTCACTGGTATTACTGCCGGGTGCTGCAGCTGTACAGGTGTGTTGTGCTGGCTGTCACTGTGTTGAACAGGGGGCAGGGTCACTGTGAAATACAGGGGTGCTGATGTCTTAATAACATTACACTGGCCCTGTCTGCTACAAAAATTCAGGGGTGCAGTTCTTACAAATTAAAAGCACACTGTTCCTGTATGCTGTGAAATATAGGGATGCTGCTGATGTCTTAATAACATTACAGTGGCCCTGTCTGCTATAAAAGTTTGGGTGCAGTTAAAAATTAAAAGCACACTGGTCCTGTATGCTGTAAGAATACTGCGGCGCTGTGAAAATAAAGGGGCACTGTTCTGTGTGCTGTAATAATGAAGGGGCGCTGTCCTGTGAAATGGAGAACAACAATTTGGAGAAAAAATAATGGAAGATCAGGAACCAATTCCAGTTCCTAGTACTAGTTCTGAAGCTGCTGCTGCCACCAGTCATGATATTGACGATGTAATTCCAGCAACGTCGTCTGCTAAAGCCAATGCCCAATGTCATAGAGGTCATGTAAACTCTAAGAAGTAGAAATTAATAATCAGAAAAAAAATTAAAGAAATTAACTGATGAGAAACGTAAAATTGGCAATATGCCATTCACTACACGAAGTGGCAAGGAAAGGCTAAGGCCTTGGCCTATGTTCATGACTGGTGGATCAGCTTTTCATGCTTTGCTAAGCCATCCAGCGACCTTGGTGCCCCTCTTTTTTTCTTTGCATTATGTGCTGCTTGGGGCCTAGTTTTTAAATCTGCCATCTCTTCTGACACTGCAGTGCCACTCCTAGATGGGCCAGGTGTTTGTGCCGCACACTTGTGTCGCTTAGCAAAGTCATCCAGCGACCTTGGTGCAATCTTTTAGCATAAAAACGATATTGTGAGGTGTGAGGTGTTCAGAATAGACTGGAATTGAGTGGAAATTAATGTTATTGAGGTTAATAATACCATAGGATCAAAATCACGCCCAAATTCTGTGATTTTAGCTGTTTTTAATGGGGGGGGGGGGGTGTTCCAAAAATTATCCAGATCCAAAACCAAAAACCGAAAGCGTGGTTTTGTCAAAACCAATCCAGATCCAAAGCCAAAACACGAAAAGTGTCCGCTGCACATCTCTAGTATTTATACCTCCAGGCAAATGACCTCACTTCCTATCAATTGAGATAATAAGGTAATGGGGATTAATCATTACCTTATAGGGGATAAATTACCTTAATGGGGATTAATCACCAAACTAAGGGGCAGATGTAGTAACCTGGAGAAGGCATAAGGAAGTGATACACCAGTGATCTGTGCAAAGTGATAAAGGCACCAGCCAATCAGCTCCAATATGCAAATTAACAGTTAGGATTTGATTGGCTGCTGCCTTTATCACCTTGCACATATCACTGGTTTATCACTTCCTTTTGCGTTCTCCAGGTTAAAAGGTAATGGGGATTAATCACCAAACTAAGCTTTGTGTGCTATACACAATGCTGCCAGAGAAAGGACAGGTTTATTAATAGTGCATTTAACTGTATACAATTAAAGTGTAAGACTTTCAAAACAGTTGTTTAAACCGCTATAATAGTCTGGTGTAATGCATTTAAATACGCATAAATATTATATAGTACTAGTGCAAATGTGTTAAAGGTAAAAATTAATAACAGCGCTTAAGCACAGTGCAACAAAATAACTGATATGTAGATAATAACAACACTGGGTTTAAACAGCGCTGCTATAAAAGAGAGTGCATATTGTTCAATGAAAAGAAATATGACAATGTAATAGTTGTGGCAGTATAATAAGTGATATAAATAAATGACAACGCTGAATATAAACAGCTCTGCAATAAAATAATAAGGCTGCAGAAGCTGATAGAGGCTACTAAACCAATAGTGGGGTAAGTGGTATAACCACTATTTATTGTGATACATATGTAAGAATATAATACTAATATGTGGTAATAATTACTTCAAGAAACCACAGTGAAAGTAAAACCATGAATAGTACAGAGTGGCTTACTGGATAACATAAACTATACATAATAACATATAGGAGATATTGGCTTGCTGAATAGTGGATAACAGACTATACTGTACATAATAATTATACATATAGGAGATAACGATATGTCTACAGAGGAGGGGACCCATGTGCAGACTCCGTGTGTGGGCCCCCTCCTCTCCCGTAGCCGTTGCGCCGCTGCTAGCGCTCTGAGCGCTGTAGACTCTGGCACAGTGCCAGAGTCTACAGCCAGTAGCGGATCTTGCCACGGGCAAGCAGGACTTTTGCCTGGGGTGCCGCCTTCCGGAGGGCGCCACACCATGGCAAGATCCGCGACTGTGCCCCCCGCTGTGCCGTGCCCCCCGCTGGTCCCCCGCTGTGAAGGGAACCAGACGCTACGCATCTAGTTTCCCTTCGTGGAGAGGACCTTTGCTGTGCGGTGCGCGATGACTTCATCCACACCGCACAGCATTGTGGCACAGACGCTAGGGCTCATAATTGACATCTAGTGTCTATGCATCCGAGGAGAGGAGCGGCGCCGGCAGAGGTCTGCAGCGGTCTGGAATCAGGAGCGGGGATGTAAGTATACTTTTTTTTTTCTTTTCTTTCAGCGGCGCTACAAATGGGGGCGTAACTGACCATGCCCCCTTATTAAGCCACAACCCTAACATTTTGCCCGGGGCGCCACAAGGGCAAGAACCGGCCCGGTCTACAGCGCATGCCCAGGACTCCGAAAAATGGCTGCCGGCCCATATTTTGGGGGCCCTGCGCATGCGCTGTAGACTCTAGCACTGTGCCAGAGTCTCTAGTGGTCAGTGCGCTAGCAGCGGCGGTGACGGCTACAGGAGAGGAGGAGGCCCACACACAGTCAACGATGGACTCCGAAAAGGTAAGAGGTCCGAGTGCACCGCACACACGGCACCCATTATAGAAACGCCAATGCATAGAGCGGCGTATATTATACATCATATTAACCAGAATTGTGCCACATCTTAAGTATTCCCTTATAGATAATAGAATTGTAGTAGGGTTTAGTAAATTAGTGACTATGTGGCATAGAGACTAGAGGTGCACTGTCTTTTCAATATTCCCATATTCACAAATTGTAGTCACAGAATTTGTCACAGAATGGTCAATTTATGCTTTTTAGAAAACACTTTAAGCGTATATACGAAAGTTATACATAATGAGATGTAAAGGAAACTAGCATCACATCGCAACATTATATTACTTGTTACTGCCAATTATGCATGTAGTTCCAGCAGTTTAAACATTCGTAATATGTATCAATAAATTGTGATACAACTTAATTTTTAGTATTTTTTATCAGACAATCACAATAACGTGTATACAGGGCCGAAACTAGGATTTTCGGCACCTGGGGCAAGGCAGTAATTTGGCGCTCGCCCCCACCCAAAAAAAAATAATAATAATAAAATAAAAACGTTTAAAAAAAAAAGGGGGATACTACTGGACAATATTCTCCTATGTGCCTCAAATGCCCTAAGCGTCACATGCTCCCCCCAGCATGTTCAACTACATGCTCCTCTGTGTGTCCCTATACATTGCACTATATCACTGCACCTTATCATAACACTTCACCACTGCACTACATTCCCCTGTCCACTGCACTATGGGGGTAATTCAGACCTGATCACTCGCTAGCTTTTTGTCAGCGCTGTGATCAGGTCAGAACTGCACATGCGTATGCACTGCAATGCGCAGGCGCGTCGCATGTGTACAAAGTGGATCGCCAATCAGCGATCGGTTTGTGCAAAGGATCCATTCGCACGGCAGTTTGCAATAAGATTGACAGGAAGAGGGCGTTTGTGGGTGGCAACTGACCACTTTCAGGGAGTGGTTGGAAAAATGTAGGCGTGTCCAAGCGTTTGCAGGGCGGGTGTATGACGTCAGCTCCGGTCCTGGACAGGCTGATGTGATCGCAGCGGCTGAGTAAGTCCTGGGCTACTCAGAGACTGCACAAGATGTGTTTCTTTAGCTCTGCTACACATGTGATCGCACACTTGCAAAGCGAAAATACACTCCCCTATGGGCGGCGACTATCTGTTCGCAGCGCTGCAAAAAAAACCCTAGCGAGCGATCAGGTCTGAATTAGGCCCTATATCACTATACTACATCCCCTACACACTGAACCACATCACTACACTAGCCCCCCGCATGTCAGTAAAGATGATCGTAGCTGTGCTAAATATAGCAAAGCTACGATCAACTCGGAATGACCCCCAATATACCCTATTTGCTACACGACATCGCTACACTACATCCCTTTATATGCTACACCACATCAGTGCACTTCAGGCCCCTATATACTGCTATACATTACTACACAATGGCCCTCATTCCGAGTTGTTCGCTCGCTAGCTGCTTTTAGCAGCATTGCACACGCTAGGCCGCCGCCTACTGGGAGTGAATCTTAGCTTAGCAGAATAGCGAACGAAAGATTTGCAAAATATCGAAAATAATTTTTTTTAGCAGTTTCTGAGTAGCTCCAGACTTACTCACAAATAGCGATCAGCTCAGGCCGTTTCATTCTTGGTTTGACGTCACACACACGCCCAGCGTCCGGCCAACCACTCCCCCGTTTCTCCAGACACTCCCGCGTTTTTGCCTGACACGCCTGCGTTTTTCCGCACACTCCCAGAAAACGTCCAGTTTCCACCCAGAAACACCCACTTCCTGTCAATCACACTACGATCACTTCAACGATGAAAAATCTTCGTTCGGGCGTGAGTAAATCTACTAAGTTTTGAGCAAAATTACTTAGCGCATGCGCACTGCATACCATGCGCATGCGCATTTTTGCCTTAATCACTCCGTAGCGAAAATCGGCAACGAGCGAAACAACTCGCAATGACCACCAATATACCCTATATCGTACACTACATCACTGCACTACACCCCCCTATATGCTACACTAAATCCCCCCATCTGGGAGGCAAAGCGGAGGTTGATACTGCTAAAAGGGAGCACAGTGCGCTTCTATAGCTTGTAGTGCACCGCACGCTAGTCACAGCACTGCATGGCAAAGAAGAGAGTTTAAGACAGTAGCTGACATAGGAGGGATCCCAGGTACTGCAGCTCACCCACACAGCGTCGGAGCCAGCTGCGGGCAGACAGGTGGGTCAGAGACATTGCCCTGGGAGCGACCTGCTGTCTTACTGAAACAGCACAGCACTGTCGGTAAAAAACAAAATAAAATAACTATAGAGTGTAAGCTTGCGAGCAGGGCCTTCCTACCTCTATGACTGTTTGTTATTACCCAGTTTTGTTATATCATTTTACTTCCAATTGTAAAGCGCAATGGAATTTGCTGCGCTACATAAAAAACTGTTAATAAATAATAATAAATAAACCTGCTCCTCTGTAACTCTTTGGCGCCCCCTCAAATCCTGCACCCGGGGCACATGCCCCCTTAGCGCCCCCCCAGTTACGGCCCTGGTGTATACATAACGTACCCTATCTATTAGCTTCCAAAGTGTCAAAACCAATAGAGCAAGATAGTTAACAAATGGAAACATACACGCAAAAAAGTTTTGGCCAATTAAATAAAATATAGGCCTAGATCCAGTTATTATGGGCAACCCTAACAGTAGTATATAGAAGAATGGGCTATGGATAAGGGGGCTATATCTTAGCCTTCATACGACTGTAAAGAAGGGATAGACAACAAGGTGCTCAAGAAACCAATACTAGCCAAATGGGCCATTTAGATAAAGGAGGCTATTTCAATGTCCTCATTCAACGAGGAGTTAAGGAATTGAGGATATAAATCCAGAAACTCTCTCTCCTAGCTAGATTCAAGTATCTGCTGCCCCCTCTCTGAGGTTCCTTGATATGCTCAAGAACACTGAATTTTGAAGTTGGACGGATGTAACTCGGATCTATGACTGTTCGCATAATATCTGGGGAGACCATGTGAGTTAACTTTATTTTTATGTTACACATATGTTCTTGTATACGGATTTTAATTTGTCTTAAGTTTTTCCCACATAGGTGAGTCCACAGCCGCAAGTGATCTTATACACAGCATACTCAATGTTGCATGTCACAAGGTGGTCAAGAGTGAACACCCTTCCAGTATCTAGTTTGAAACTGAATTTGGATTTGTCTACAGATTTACAGCAGATACATTTATTACAGGGGAAATACCTTGATTTATTAGTCAGAAAGTTTTGCGTGTTCGGAAATGGGGTTTTGTCTTCTTGAAATCTGCTAGGAGTTAGCAAATTTCTCAGATTCTTGGATTTCCGAAATACCAGGTTTGGCTTAGGGGAGAGATGTGGACCTAAAATAGGGTCCTTTAGGAGAATCCCCCAACGTTGTTCCAAGACTTTAGGTATAGAGTCATTCTCCCTGTTGAATTGAGTAAGAAATGGTCTGTGGTGCCACTCTTTCTTTACCTTGGGTTTGGATATGACTAAATCCTCTCTATTTCTAGCAAAAGCTTTTTCTCTGGCATTTTCAACTAGAGAATGATCATATCCTCTTTCAATGAATCGATCATCCAAAAGCTGTGACTAAATCCAGTAGTCGTCTAGGTTGCTACAATTCCTTCTTACTCGGAGAAACTGTGCGAATGGGATGCTCTTCTTCCAATTGGAGTGGTGGCAACTTGTAAATGGAATAAAACAATTAGCATCCACTGTTTTAAAGTGTGTTTTTGTCTGTACAAGTTCTCCCGGGATTCCAGTTAGTTCAATATCCAAAACTTCAACATTTAAAGGATCTTTTTTTAAAGTAAACTGCAGGTTCCTATCGTTCACATTGATGTATGAGATAAACTCCTCAATTTTTTCAGGATAATCTTGCCAAATTATTATGATGTTGTTAATGTATCATTGGTATAGAATGATGTTCCCTTCATATTTAGAACCATACATGAAGTCCTCCTCCCAGACATTAATTTACAAATTGGCATAGGATGGGGCAAACATTGTCCACATAGCAGTGCCCTGCATCTGTAAGAAGACGTCTTCATCATATTCAAAATAATTATGCTCGAGTATAAAGTGGATACAGTCCAGTAGGAACATGGCCTCTTTCTTACTGACCTCTGGATAAGCTTCTACAGTGATTTTAATAGCCTTTAATCCTGTCCAGTGTGGGATTGAGGAGTAAGTAGAGTGCCTGGACATCGACATTTCCTCGCACAATCCCTTATAGGTGGCTGCTTCCATTGCCTGTTTCTACTCGGAAGGTTTTGTGTTATCTATCAAAGAGTCCAGTAATATATATCTGGTGTACTACAGTGGTATTTATAATTAATAATTAACCAATAGAGAACCATCAATGTTAATATCCCATGTGGTTAAACTCATGGAAGTAGACCCTAATTCCTCTTTTTTGACCAATTTTACGACCAACAAAATCTGTTGGACTTTATATGGGTATCTATCCTTAAAGGGATACGCTCCATTTGGAAAGTGCTAATCTTCACCTCTATATATTTGAAAATTAATCTACGATATTGCAACTGTATACCCCTTAAATCCAGATTGGTATGTGTAGATGCTTCCACCTGCTTCTCATCCTCATCTTGTTATTATAAATGCCCAACTAATGTTTAACTTTATGTATCAAATTTCAGAATAGCCCTAGCTGGCACATCCAATGGGTTATCTCCTTTTCACTTTTATCACGTACAATTTGGGCAATAGGTATGTACTAACGTTTATTGACTTTTTCATCACAGTAAATGTTATCATTCCATTATTAAGTTGTTCCTTTTACCACCTAGACTATATACCCCTGAAGAAGTCCTGCGGGACAAAGCGCGTTGGATTGTATATTCTTGTCAACGTCTGTTCCATCATGATTAAATATCATCAAAAGACTCCTTCACTGAAATCCTGCTGGATAAATATACATCTATACTCTGCAAAATTGTAGAGATGTTGTTTACGGATTATTGTATATTTTAAACAATTTTATTGTTAATACAATTTTTTTAATAAGTGATATTTTATTGTTAAATATACCGGCATTGTTAAACAGTTTACTGTAGATGGTTTAAATAAGGGAAACCAGTATTAGCGCCCTCAGATCAGTTTGCTATTTGTTATTTAAGAATCTTTGCTAACAGGAGATTCATCTAGATGTGCTGCTTAAAAATTATATCTTAGCGCAACTGGGTTCTTTCTTCTATATATATGTATATATACTGTGTATATATCAAAGGGTTGTTGTGCACAATCACCCCCCCCCCCTCCCCTCATTCCACCCGTATCCGTAGGCTCCTATTGTAAAATAACTTAATTCTCATTGGCAATAGACTCCCCAGTGGTCTCAAATCCTAATAATAGTAGCCCCCACAACCCCTTAGCAGTAAAACAAATTCTTGGCACACAGAGGGGCAGCACGCTGAATGTGAGGTGACCTGGCCAGGTAAAGTACTCCTGGCCAAACTCTATAGCATACGATATTTATAGTTTGTTATCAGTACTGGTGAATGAAGTACTGTTACTTTGTCAGAGCTCAAGACACATACTTGCACTGACTCTAAGGTTCTGTCACTTACATGAACGATGACCCTCCCACGTCTGCAGTGTTTACAAGAGTGGGGGTGAGTGAAAACACCATTCACTGCACTGTAACAACTACATAACATGAGCAAAAACACATATAGAAAACAGCACACCATCAAACCAATTTGTAAGAACCTTCCACTGAAAAGAATACAGCACATAAACTTACTGAGAATCGTGTTTGCAAACACCTGAAAATGTAGCAAACTCAGGGCAAAATAGACCTACCTCCTCGGCAGTGATGTGCAGACAAGGTATGCGAGTGAGGCAGAGCCTCTCCTACAGTATCATACTCTGGTATACAACATAGTTTCTTTTTCATCCACTAGGGGTCACTGGAGTACTCTTGGGATATGGACGGCTTCCGTAGGAAACAGGGCGCTGAATATTTAAATTTAGAACACTCCACCCCTCCATATCCCAGAGTACCTCAGTGTTTTTTCTGTGCTCGAAGTAGCAACAGGTCATTGTGGCTGGGTCCACAATTTTTTTTTTTTTTTTTTTGAAGATTTTTCTTTTTTCCTACACATCCCTTTCACCCTTCCAAAAGGCAGGGTCAGGGATAGTGCAAGCTGCTAATAGCAGCTGTGGCGTGTCGGTCCTCACTGAATGAGCACCTTCACAGCCACACAGATCCTCATGCACAGGCTGGCCGGCGCTTGCAGAGAAGCCCCGTCGGAGCCTCACCACAAGCAGCAGGAGTGAAGGTATGTTGAACGGGGCGGTCAGCTCCCGCTGCCGCCCCGCTGTGTGGGGACATTGTTACTGACGCCGGGATCCCTCTGCAGACGCCCGCCGCCGGCTCCGGCCGCCGCCGCCGCTCCGGCCCCCACCGCTGCACGGCCGCTGCTCACAGCGCTTCAACACGCGCTCCCCGCTCTCAGTCACAGCGCGTCCTGCTACCCGGCTCCCGCTGGCGGCCCCACGCTGCACTGCCCGCCCGCTCTGCTTCCGAAACGATTATGTAACAGCAGGGTTTTTTACACAGAGGGGGCAATACAGCCGCATGAGAGGGTAAACCTGCAGCAACAGCAGTATGCTAGGCTGCAGGGTGATTTATACAGGATTTGATATAAATGGCACTTTAACCTGCACTGTGTTTATATGTGTGAGCATGGCAGCCATTGTTAACCATACTTCCTGTGTCTTCCTGCTGTGATTCCAGAACGTTCCAGTACTACATCTCTACTCCACCGGAGGCGCAGGGGTGTTAGTGGGAATTTGGGATCACATTTCATAGTACTGGCCACGTGTACTGCACTTGGCCAGATATATATATAGAGACACCTTAGTACTATTTTACTGAGTCGTGGAAGTGGCTGTTTTGGTGTATTGTATTGTCTGTCGCCATAATGAGTAAGGCACCAGCAAAAACTAAAAAGCATAATTGCAAAGTCTGTGGCAGTGTGTTACCGGATGGATCTACCACATGTAAAGTATGTTTTGTGGATTCGGTTCCGAATACAAATTCGGCTCCGGTTTTACAGCCAATTTCCTCCCCGGACCCTCCATGGGAAATGCTAGCCAATGTACTGGCTGGGTTGCAATCAGAATTGACCGCCGCTCGACAGGAGTGGGAAACGGCAAGATCTGAGTCTAGGGTGCGACCGCCAGAACTACCAGAGGGGTCTCAGCCTTGCGAAAGGTCCAAATCCATTTTTGGTAGATGGGATAAATTTCATATGTCTTATGATTTACCTATTTCGGCTATGTTGCATTCCATGCCAGACCTCACGGCACAAGATGAGGGTTAGGAGGGCGAAGTGGAGTCAGATAGTGAGGATTTTAATAGCTTGGGTATTGATAATCTCATCAGAGTGGTGCGTCAGTCTCTGAAGTTTACAGAAACTGAGGAGCCTCTCACAAATGATCAGGCGTTACCTTACGAAGGCAAGAAGTTGTTTGGTCCTGAATTGGACACATGGATTTCTGAGGCTACGGGAGGAAACTCGGTTTTCTTACCATTGCCTCCACAGGTATCAAGAAGGAGGTACTCTGGATCGTTGTTCAAATCCTTTAGACCTCAGTCCTTTCGAGGACGTGGCAGAGGAACAGCCCTGCCTGGTAGACGTGGTCGTGGACGTGGTTTCCAACAAACCAACACAAGTCGTCAGGACGCTAAGGTCACCGACAAGCCAGTGGCATGACGGGTTACCAGCCCATCTCGGTTCTCCGATTGTGGGAGCACGCCTTCAGACGTTCCATTTGGCGTGGGTCCAGACATCCGCGGATGGGTGGATCTGCAATTTAGTGTTAAGAGGTTACAAAATAGAGTTCGACTGTCTTCCGCCACTGAGGTTTTTCAAGACAGGACTGCCTCTGTCGGACGACAAAAGGGCGGTTCTGCAAATTGCCATTCAGTCCCTACTGGATTCAGCAGTTTTGATTCCGGTCCCTGTACACCAACAGGGTCAGGGTTATTATTCCAGTCTGTTTGTGGTACCGAAGACGGATGGCTCAGTCAGGCCGATATTGAACTTAAAGGGTCTCAATCGGTATGTAACTTACTACAGATTCAAGATGGAATCTCTGCACTCAGTGATTGCAAGTTTAGAGCCAGGGGAGTTCATGATTGCGCTAGATCTCAAGGATGCGTACTTACACATTCCGATTTGGCAGCCTCATCAAAGATTCTTGCGGTTTGCAATACGCCAGAACCATTACCAGGTTCAGGCTCTACCGTTTGGCCTGTCGTCAGCGCCTCGGGTATTCACAAAAGTGATGTCTGTGATGATAGCTCATCTCAGATCCCTGGGAGTGATAATAGTTCCGTATTTGGACGATCTGCTCATCAAAGCCCCATCTCAACAGATACTTCTCCAACATACGCTGCTAACGTACAATGTACTGGTTTACCACGGTTGGATTGTCAACTTCAAGAAATCACATCTAATTCCGTCTCAACGCCTTCAATTCCTAGGTATGATTTTCGATACGGTAAATCAAAGAATTTACCTACCACAACAGAAAGTACAGATTATTCGCCATCTGGTACAATTAGTGCTCAGGCCACGCACAGTCTCGGTACATTTGTGCATTCGCCTCTTAGGTACAATGGTGGCGGCTTTCGAAGCGATTCAGTTCGGAAGATTTCACTCGCGTCCATTTCAACTGGATGTGCTCGCACAGTGGTCGGGCTCGCATCTGCAGATTCACCACAGGGTGAGGTTGTCATCAAGGGCAAGGGTGTCTCTGCTCTGGTAGCTCAAGGAACACAATTTAACCGCAGGGAAACTGTTCGGCGGTTGGAATTGGATAATTCTAATGACGGACACCAGTCTCAGAGGTTGGGGAGCTGTAGTTCAAAATTGTCAGCTCCAGGGTCTCTGGGCGGATCACGAAAGATTGCTGTCTATAAATGTCCTGGAACTCCGCGCAATTTACAATGCGCTACGACAAGCAGTGCACATGCTTCGGTCTCACACTGTCCAGGTGCAGTCAGACAATGCGACGGCGGTCATGTACATCAACAAACAGGGAGGAACGAGAAGCCGCATGGCAATGCGGGAAGTAGCTCGAATCCTAAATTGGGCGGAATACCACCAGGTGATATTGTCAGCAGTGTTCATTCCGGGAGTGGACAACTGGGAGGCGGATAATCTCAGCCATCGGGATTTTCATCCAGGAGAATGGGCATTAAATACAGAAGTGTTTACATGTTGGTTCAGTGGTGGGGTTATCCTCAGGTGGACCTGATGGCGTCTCGACACAATCACCAAACGCTCCAGTATGTGTCCAGAACGTGAGATCCAAAGGCAGTGGCGGTGGATGCTCTCACCGTCGCGTGGCCGTACAGCCTCGTGTATCTGTTTCCACCGTTTCTGCTGCTCCCTCTGGTGCTAAAACGGATCAAAAAAGAGTCTGTTACAGTCATACTAGTGGTGCCTCATTGGCCTCGGAGAGCTTGGTTCTCGGATCTCCGTTGACTACTCGCAGACGATCCTTGGCCGCTCCCACTACGTCCAGACCTGTTACAACAGGGTCCGTTCCTTTACCACGATTTAGCGCGGCTGCGTTTGACGGGGTGGATGTTGAGACCGCCCTCTTAAGAAGAGAGGGCATTCCAGACTCGGTTATACCAACCATGTTACGAGCTAGGAAGCCGGTTAAGGCAGCTCATTATTACAGAATTTGGCGTGCCTATATAGGTTGGTGTGAAGCTCGGACGTTTCCGACATCATCTTTCAAGTTATCCCGTCTTTTGTTATTTCTACAGACGGGGTTAGATGGAGGACTGCGTTTATCTACACTAAAGGTGCAGGTATCTGCTTTGTCAATTTACTTTCAAAGACGATTGGCTCTATTGCCGTCTATACACATTTTTCTGCAAGGTGTCCTCAGAGTTCAGCCTCCATTCATTCCACCTACAGCGCCATGGGACTTGAATCTGGTTTTAGATTTCTTACAGTCTTCATATTTTGAACCCTTACAGCAAGTGGATATAAAGTTTCTCACTTGGAAAACAATTTTTCTTCTAGCCTTAGCTTCGGCAAGGCGTGTTTCAAATTTGGGTGCCTTGTCATGCAAGCCACCGTATTTGGTGTTTCATGATGACAGAGCGGAACTTCGGACGAATCCTGCTTTCTTACCAAAGGTAGTGTCATCTTTTCACATCAATCAACCAATAGTAGTTCCTGTGTTGACATCACATTCGGGAACTCTGGATGTGGTACGCGCTTTACGCGTTTATGTTTCCCGAACGTCTACAGTTCGTAAGACGGATACGTTGTTTGTTCTCTATGATGCTGCCAAGATGGGTTGGCCAGCTTCTAAGCAGACCTTATCCAGATGGATAAAACTGACCATACGTCAGGCTTATCTTCATGCTAGGTTACAGCCGCTTACATCAGTAACAGCTCATTCCACACGTTCTGTGGCAACTTCATGGGCAGCTGGTCGTGGAGCTTCTACGACGCAGCTTTGCCGTGCGGCTACATGGTCTTCAGTGCACACGTTTGTGCGCTTTTACAAGTTTGATACGTTTGCGGCATCAGCATCTAGCTTTGGCCGCCTAGTGTTACAGGTGCCAAACAGCTCTCCCGCCCACGGGGGAAGCTTTGGTACGTCCCAAGAGTACTCCAGTGACCCCTAGTGGATGAAAAAGAAAATAGGATTTTGGTACTTACCAGGTAAATCCTTTTCTTTGAATCCATAAGGGGCACTGGACGCCCACCCAGAGCAGTTTTACCTGGTTTGTGGTAAGTTCAGGGGATCTTATGGTAACACACTCTCACCGACTGGTTCAAATTATCAAGTGCTGGTTATGGTGTCAACTGTTTAGTTGTCAGTAACGTTATGTGTCAACTTCGTTGTTGTCCGTTATGTTATATGTAATACTCCATTGTCAATCTCTCTATAATTCCTGTTCGGCTCAGTAAAAAACACTGAGGTACTCGGGGATATGGAGGGGCAGAGTGTTCTAAATTTAAATATTCAGTGCCCTGTTTCCTACGGAAGCCGTCCATATCCCAAGAGTACTCCAGTGCCCCCTATGGATTCAAAGAAAAGGATTTACCTGGTAAGTACCAAAATCCTATTTTTAACTATATGAAGTATAAAAATACAAAGAATATATCAGAAATATCTTCTTTGTATTATTCTAATCATTTTTACAGACAAAACTCTGGAGTATACCGGAGTATGACAGGTGAGTAGGCATCCCTTTGGCAAGTACAAAAAAAAAAAAAAAAAAGCATACTGATCCACCGAACGTAGAATCGCAGTGGTGTTCTATTGCACTCGTGTTTTGTTATGTGAATAAGATGTACAATGTGAGTGAGAAAGTCACTCAGTGCGGCCAAGACGTACGGGACAAAGTGTTCCAAAAGGGGGTATATGGCGTGACTGATGTAACTGGAAGAAAGGACATATCTGTAGGTATAAATTGCAATCTGGCTAACAATATTCAGACTATATAATTACACTGTATTTGCAGACCTGCCATGGTGCCCACAGGTTGGAGACATGACAATTCTCAGGCTGGAAGATAAGAAGAAAGCGTCACTGACCTGTAACATCTCCGGTTATTTCCCTGATCATCTGGCTGTGACCTGGATGAAGAAGAAGGATGGAAAGATGACGTGACTGACGGATCTGCAAAATAAAATCCTAACCTATCTGATGAAATCTTACACTGTTACTAATAATAAGAAGTGTCAGAAAGATCAGAGTTTTACTCTTAAATCCTAACCAATATATATACAATATATATATATATATATATATATATATTGATATATATTGGTGAATACCTGATAACTGAGAACATTTTTTTTCCTTAAACCAAAACTAAAATACACATTGCTTATATGTAAAACAATCTATGGGAATATATATATATATATATATATATACACACACACATCTACATAAGTATGCGTGATTACCCATTAATATAATTTGCAGTCATAAACATTTAACATCCGTATGTGTGTACATATTACAATATACTTTTTCACGTAGAAGCATTATTTATACATACTGTTCCTTTAACTCTTTCCTGAGCCACATTAAAACCTTTCAGCTTATAAACGAGGGGGCAGCAAAATACCATTAAGTGCCTTTTTTTCCCTCCCTATCACTGACAATCCCCAGGGGAGGCCTGGTTGTCCTCCCATGTGCACCCACCGCGTGAATGATCAGTTTACCTTGCGATATCCTTATGGGCTGCAACCATTGCTTGCACTGCATAGTACTCAAAAACAAAAGTAAGTTTATCTTCATATGGGATATACCTTTATGGGAAAGTTAATCAAACTAACAATAAAAAGGTCGAATGAAGCAAACTATTTGGAGCTTAATCTCTGACACAACAAAACTTTGATGTTGCTGACTGCACTTTACCTAGTCCACAAAGACTTCTTCAACCACTGAGTCATACGTCTCTTATATATGTCTCTACATATATATATATATCGTCCAGGAGGTGACTTTGAATAAACCCCTCTACCCTTGTGGCCAAAGAGTTTCTCAAATCCATCTGTGGACAGATGACTGGTGTTGTGGCATTGCCTGTTCCTCCTTGTGATGGTGGAAAATCAATCACCAATGCTCCAAAAGTGAGCCCTGTATAATAGACTACTTCTTCTGGACTGCTGAGGTGTGTCCCTATGATTATTGTTAAATTACTCTGGGAATCTGTACCTTGTCCTTCATACATTCCTCCCCATATCATGTATTCTGTTGCCCCTGGTATTCTTGGAATACCCCCCCATGATTCTTGGAATACGGTCCCCTTGAGTTTGAAAAATGATGTGTCCCGTACACCCTGGGTAATCATACCTGAGCCCCCTCTCTATTGACTCCAGCATGCACTTAGGGCAATGATACCCGAACTCCCTTTCTATTGAGTCCATCTTACCCTTAAGTCTGAATTACAATATACTATATATTATAATGTGTGCACAGCAATCTAGACAGTGGTTCCCTACAAAACTGAAATCACTTTGTGGCAATATCCCCTTAAATTCACAATATTCTGGTTTAGGTTTAAGATTATACCATAATAATAATAATAATAATGATGAACATTTACAATACTGACATGTCATTTGAGAAAGAGAAAAACTTTTTTTTGTAAATGTAAAAACTGAAACTGAAATTTATGTATGTACTTTATCAGAGAATACAGAAAAACAACAAATTGTGCACTTTTTTAAAGACAAACAGGCTCTATATCACGTATACTACCTGCACACAGATGAACAGACTGGTAGATAGTATACAAACACTGAGAGAGCAATCAAGTTGAAAATCAATCTTTAGATTACTCACCTGGGGTTTTGTCAGTGGTTGTATATGAGCATCAGCCACATCGTCATCTTCTGGCAGGAGCGTTAGTGATCCCGGGTCACGAGCCGCATTGTAACTTTTGGAGATAGACTCCGTATATCAACATCCTTCGGTTGTCTGTTCAATACCCTTGAACATCAGTCAATTGTTCTGTACTTAGCAGCCGGCTAAGAAATAATGAGACAACACACAGGAGATATGCAGAAGCTCAGCAGGTAATTTCTGATCTGACTCGTTGCTCTAGGAGCCTTTATTTATACACAAATGAACAAAGGAATAAAAGGTATGGCAGTGTGTTAGCCAATCAAAGTACACCGTGTGCAAAGATAAACAATCATTTAATTAAAACCAATTATAGCATTTCTGAATATATTCTTATCACTGTTTGCTCATTAATTTAATGAGAAGGCCTTTTTCTTATCGCCATCTGGACATTAATCTTGAAAGCCTTCTTTCCATTGCCACCTGGACATTCCAAAACATACTCCTTTAATGTTCTCATCACGCAATTAAAGTTTTATCTTAGCCTGGGAGTTAACTAAATGTCCTTGTGACTGCAGCTGGAGAAATCATATTGCTCTTAACAAAATAGTTTCTCACAGAAATATTTATGTAATTCATTTAAGGAAATGACATATGCTAGCTGGCTATGTTCATTGACTATTGCAATGAACATTCTAATCAATACCAAAATATAGCTTGTTGGGTTGAAACTTAGTATATAGCATTATACATGCTTTTAGTTATTAAATACAAAGCTTGCAACAGTTATAAAGATGATTTTATATTTAAAACTGTTCAAATTCTTTTAAAATGCTTTAAGGTTATTTTTCTGGGCGTATTGCCAATATCTGGGAATCTTGCCAAAAAACTCCTTTAATCTGCAGGTGTGAATTCTTTTAGGCTTATTAGCCTAACGAGCTAATAGGGAGTTGCTTGCTCTTAAAAATTATCTTTTTTAACAAGCTACTGCTTCTTATCAATAAGTTTTGTTTATGCAAGTACAAAAATTCACTTAATAAACTCTTAAAGGGGTAGGTAGGATTAATAACCCCTAAATGCATCTGAGCTGATCCTTGACCATTAGCAATATGTTGGAGTGCATATTTCTTATACAGGTTGCTAGGGCTAAGGGTCTAATGCATATATCATATAAATGTCAGCATTGCTTATAAACCTATAAAAAATAGCTTGAAATACATCTAGAATGGCTGCCATTATACAAAATAGCTGCTTTAGCATTATGCTGTCTCTGTCAATATATATATATATATATATATATATATATATATATACACACACAATATCGTTATATGTTATCTTAACTTATTTAAATTGTATATTATTTCAAATTATCATTAGTAGCAGCAGTTCTTGTAGCAGTGGCAGATGCTTTAGATGCCTGAGAGAGTAGTAACTGCGGACTCAGTCAACACCTTTAAGAATGGGTTAGATAAATTCCTATTGGATAAAGATATTCAGGGTTATGGTGCGTAGGCACGCATTATAGTTAATATAACTAGTCCTAACATAAAAATATCTAGTCCTACAATAAGACTGCATAGGAGACCACAAATAGGTTGAACTCGATGGACAATTGTCTTTTTTCAACCTTAGTTACTATGTTACTATGTTACTATGTTTATTAGTATTGTTATTTTCTTCAGACATCACGAGCATCTAGCAACAGGGTTAGGCACAGAGTGATATAACATTGACATGGGGGGACTGTACCTTATGGATCAATGTGTGGCCATGTACATACATAGATGCAAAAAAATGGAATATGGTACATTCGGATCTTCTTTCACTTTCTTGACGTGACTTTTGTAACACACGGCTGCTGTATCGAATGTCAGGATTCAATTACAAGAATCAGTTGGCTATCAAAGCATCCACTGCTTAAGCATTAATCAATGCTGGCTCTATGAAGCAATGTCGAAGAGGAAAATCAAGTGATACACCACATCTGTTGAATCACAGGGCCATGTCAAAGGCAGCCCCTGAAATCAGGATCAGTTTGGGAAATCACTGGCCAAAGTTTTTGGATGCAAAATATGCTAACAGGTGCCACAGTGCAGCTTGTTCCCATAACACTAAGTACATCTGCATGCAGTGTCTTGAGCCTTTGGGGTAAATTTATTAAGATGGGAGTTCTATTTAAGGTGCCTATAGCAACCAATCAGATTGTACTTCTCATTTATCTAGCACCTTCTAGAAGATAATACCTGGAATCCGATTGGTTGCTATGGGCAACGTCCCATCTAAAATAGAACTCTCATCTTAGTAAATTTACCCCTTTGTGTCCAGGGTGCTTCTCCAACTTTCATACAAAAGGGCAGATGTAGTAAAGGTGCATACACACTTGGCTATTTTCCCTGTGCCCAGCGATGTCCACGGGGGAGGGGGGTGGTGAAGCACTTTCCACAGTAGGAGACTGTGGAAAGTGCTTCACTCGGCTGTTCAAACAGCCCAATGGATGGTGGCGGCCAGCGATGATGCAAGAGCGTGCATCAGCGCTCATCGCCCCGCCCATACACCCTGGCCGAGTTTGAGCTCAAAGTAGCTCAAAACGCCAAAAGTTAGCTACTTTGAGCTCAAAATCGCCAAGGGCCTTAAGTCTTGGAGCGAGATAAAATGGAGAGAGATAAAGTACCAACCTATCAGCTCCTGTCATTTTTCAAACACAGCCTGTAACATGGCTGTTAGGAGTGGATTGGCTGGTACTTTACTTTATCTATCACTCTTCAAGGCTTAGTGAATCAAGGCTTAGTGAATCTCCCCTAAGTGTTGAAATCACTCAAATTCAGTTCATGAAAAAGGCTAACTTTCTATGTATGAAACAAACTCAGAAGTAAATGAAAATATATTATAAATATGAAGGACATATTTTGTTTCTGGGTGAATATATATAGGCATAACAAATTAATTGTTTTGAACGTGGAGGATTTTTTTGTTTCAAGAGACAAATACAGTAAGCAACATTTAAGAAGAACAGATTGGAACCATACCAGACATTTGTTTTTGTATTTTATCTTACTTTTTGCAAAATTAAATAAATAAAAAACTTCCACAGTCATAATACCGTTCTATAACAATAGGCGATGTTTTATGTTGGAGATGCATGTTGTCCACTCATGTGGACATGTGTATAACTTCTTTAGTTTCAGGGCAGGATGTATTAAAATACATAGCCGTACTAACATTTGCAATTAACATCGCAATGCTGTGACAGAGACCCCCCCATGATACCTGTGAGAAGGATTGCGGGGGGTCTCTGATGGGTCCATCACCTCCCAGCCCCAGGAGGTAACATTTGCTGGGAGTCCCTGGGCTCCTCCTTCTCCCCCCTGCAGCCGGAAGGAGGTGGGGGGTTGCGGCGGTGCAGATTGGTGGGTGCGGCGTTCAGCATCGGGTGCCACGCTCGGCTGCAGGTGCGAAAGAAACCCATAGGCCTTGGTGGCGAAAACCCCTGAAAATGGGGGTTTTACCGCATATTCCCTTTAGTACATCCTGACCAATGTGTTAAAAAATTACTGTTTTTCATATGCCATGAAGACTAGAATTTTTTTTTAAATCTTGCACTAGATTATCATTAATTCATACATGAAAGGGTTAATGATAAATTGAACAGTGTTTTTGCCATTTTTGGCAAATGTTTAAAAAGATAACTATTTGCCCGCTACTGTACAACTACAAATCCCAGGTTGCACTGTTTCAGCTGTAAGTAATCTTATCAACCAGGAAATCCACAGTTCAAAGGAGCAAATGGCTATAATAAATGGATATTACCACTGGAGTCATGTGACCAGTCCCTGGAGGCAGGGAGTTCTTCTCTGTGCAGGTGAGTTGGAGAATCAGGGTGAAGTGCATGGAGACAGAACTCTGCATTTATCATGTCTGGGCTGGGATGGCTGCTGCCTCTGCTGCCGCTGCTGCATCACACGTGTAAGTGTCACTTCTGTTACAGTCTCTTCTTCTCATGTGTGTAATAGTTGTCAGTATTATAGTTTGTTTCCACTAGCACATTAGAAGCACTGAGATAGCACGGATATAGACTGTTCCCTGCATTATCTAGTTGCTGTATAACTGTAATGACGTACTGTGCTGTATATCAGACATGAGCTGTAGAATGTTGTCTTGAAGGACACAGCTGTGAGACTTTCAGTATTATTATTATCCTTTATTTATATGGCGCCACAAGGGTTCTGCAGCGCCCAATTACAGAGTACATAAACAAATGAGCAAGACTAGAAAACAGTGACTTACCGTGCAAGACAATGTAGGAGAAGTACAGGGTACAGATGGAGCCGCGCTCATCTGAGGCGGCTTCATTGCAAACGAGAACTCGTGGCGCGACTAGGCGAAGCGCATCCCAGCATTCACAGCAGCGCCGGCCAGCAAATGCGGAAGGAGAGGGACTGCTGCAGCGGAGCTGCCACCAATTATATAGCGCTACTGCGGCTCCCTCCTCCCCCTCCCTCCCCCTCCCTCCTCCTCCTTCTCCGCTGCTCCCTCTCCTCCTCCCGCACAGGCGGCTTGTAATGAGTCAACTTGACTCGTTACAAGCCGCTGACTTTAGGGAATGGGGGCCGTTGAGCCCTCAGGGCGACTGCACTGTGTGCCAGGCACACCTGGCATACACATAGTTACGGTACTGGTGTTTGGCAGTGTTATTTAAGTGTTATATGGGGAAGGGGGTGGGAGGAGGAGCGAGATCTAAGTCAATTTAATATATGTTTTATTTTTTTGTGGGAGACAATATTTTTTTTTACTTGAATGGGGCAATTTTAATACTGTGTGGGGGCAATTTATTTTTACTACTGTGTGGGGGTCAGTGTATTTTTACTCCTGTGTGTGGGGGCCAATGAGTTTTTACTACTGTGTGGGGGCAAATGTATGAGGTTTTTACTTGTGTGGGGCCAATTTGTGATTTCGGGTGAGACAGTTCCCTACACACTGTGCAGCGAGGAGTTCACACCTCCTTTTTGTTATGCCTTGCCCCCTTTGTGGGCATGCATCTGTGGCGCATGTTTTTGTCCCACCTAAGTAGATCACGAAAGCTTTTCAGCTTTCAAAGTAGATCACCAACTCCAAAAGTCTGGCCACCCCTGACAGGGAGCATCCCAAATCCACCCCACCATGGAACATTGCAGCCTGCAGGTAGCACAGCAGGACAGTGCCCAAAACAGGGACTTTTTTTGAGGCAAGCGCTTTTGACCAGTACAGTACCGTTTTTTATGGTATGTACCTGCCAAATAGGGCTATGTACCAATTTTCAGAGTCTCCCCTGTCCTATTGCTTCCTATGGTAGCGCTGAGTGGCCACGCCCTCTTTACCCATGGCCATGTCCCTTTTTTGGATTTGCACCAGTTTCTTCTTTAATGATGTTGGAGGGTATGCCATGTGTGTATACAGTATATAACCCATTGTGGTCACATTTGGCTAAGACAGCTCCTATACTATTGTGTGACTTCTCCCCGCATTGGGCCTCATGCTGTATCCTGCATAATACTTTCCAGCTATCTTACTTTCACTTTCAGAATTCAGTGAAAAAACAAACAGAACAACGCCCTATAGTCTTTATACTGTTAACACTGAAGACACTGACAGTGTTAAGTTGATAAGCAGTTGATCCCAGACTTGCCTACTCTCCCGGAATGGCCGGGAGGCTCCCGAAAATCGGGTGACCCTCCCGGTCCCCCGGAAGAGGAGGCAAGTCTCCCGATTACAGGGGTCCCCCCCCCCTGCCCGGCCGCCCACTTAGCGAGTAAAATGGGCGGTCCGGGCAGGCGATGACGCGATTCTTGTTGAATCGCGTCATCATAGCCACTCCCCCTGCTGTATAATGCCTGTAATAGTGGCATTACACAGCGGGGGCGGGGCTTACACGGCACAACCCCCATGGCCACGCCCCCGCCCCACCTCCGCCACGCCCCCGGCCCACCTCCGCCACGTGCCCGGCCCGCCCCCTCCACTCTCACATCGCTGCCCGCCCCCCTGCCGAGCCGACATGGCTGCTCTCTCCCGTAGAGAGCAGCCAATAAGTAGGTAAGTATGGTTGATCCTATGTCCTCTTTACATATAAACACACATAACACAGTGCCGCAACTAGGGGGGGCTAAGGGGGCATGTGTCCCGGGTGCAGGATTTGAGGGGGCGCCGAGGAGTTACAGAGGAACAGGGTTCTTTTGTTTTTTCTTTTTAACCAGCAGTGCTGTGCTGCTTCAGTAAGACAGCAGACGGCTCCCAGGCAGTGTCTCTGAGCCACCTGTCTGCCCGCAGCTGGCTCGGACGCTGTGCGGGTGAGCTCCAGTACCTGGGATCTCTCCTATGCCGGCTACTGTCTTAAACTCTCTTCTTTGCCGTGCAGTGCTGCGACTAGCATGCAATGAACTGTACAAGCTATAGAGGTGAGCTGTTGGTGCTGTGTTTTTAAGCAGGCTATGATCCCGGCTGCCTGACCAGCACCAACCGATAACAAGCTGCCGCCTACACACCATTGAGAAGACATGCTGTAGTGTAGTGATGCAGTTTAGCGTGTAGCGGATGTAGTACAGTGGATATGGGAATGTAGTGCAGTGATAATGTGCAATGTATGGGGACACACGGGGGGCATGTAGTGGAACACGCTGCTGGGGAGGGGGGCATGTGACGCTTAGGGCGTTTGGGGCACCTAGGGGAATATTGTCCAATACTATCCTCTCTTTTTTTTTTTTTATCGATAATACGATTATTTTAGTCCAGGGTTTGTTTGTTTCCAGTTTTTTATTTGTATATTTATTTTGTATTTTTATTTATTTATTTATTTATTTATTTTTTTGGGGGGGGGGGGGCAAATTACCACCTTGCCCCTGGTGACGAAAATCCTAGTTATGATAACATGCTATATAACAGGGGTCGATTGGGAATATAAAGTGTCCTTGGAAAAATTTCCGAAAGTGCCCTATGTAGGCATCGCCAAAAGCAAATGATGGTGAGTGTGAGGGACCTCACTTTATCCCTGACTGTTTGGACGGGGCCTGCAATCTAACTATTGGTCAGAGCACAGTAATTCAACACACTCGGCTGCCACCACCCATGATAACATTAAATAGGGGGTCACAGGCAGTGGCGTCGAGAGAGGGGAGGAGAGGGTACAAATTACCTGGGCCCAGGTCTGATAGAGGGGCCCAGTGGGGCCCAGGTCCACGTCTCCTTTGATTAGGCCATGCCCCCTGAAAAGTACCTGGGACTAGCCAGGCTCTCTACTGCCCTGGCTGGGAGGCATGCCATGCTCCTGTGAGTGGGTGCTTCTGATGTGCTAGAAACGCCCCCAAAGAGGAGTGGCCATGCCCTTCAGCATGCTGTGGTCACACTCCCTCCAGTGGGGGCAGGGGGGCTCAGGAAGTTGTTGTACCGGGGCCCAGAATTTCTCTTGGCAGCCCTGGTCAAAGGTCCTTACAACACCTTTATATAACCATTACACCTAGGCTCGGCAGTAACCAGACAGCCACTGCCACGCGGTCTGCTGAATAGCTGCCTACTTCGGCAATTTATCCCCAATATCACAGGCTCAGCATATGCAAGCTGTCTCAAAAAACTTTTCAAAGGATTGGATTCTGGGAGCATATCAATGAACTAAACATAGAAAAATAGGATTTTAATTACCTACTGGTAAATCCTTTTCTCGTAGTCCGTAGAGGATGCCGGGGTCCATTTTAGTACCATGGGGTATAGACGGTTCCGCAGGAGCCTTCGGCACTTTAAGACTTTTCAACAGTGTGAACTGGCTCCTCCCTCTATGCCCCTCCTCCAGACCTCAGTATAGGAACTGTGCCCGAGGAGACGGACAACTTAGAGAGAAGAATTTACATTAAACTAGTGGCGAGATTCACACCAGCTCACAACATACAAAACATGCCGCCTAACATGGCCTTCAATATAACCCATGCCAACATGCATGCATAACGCAACAGCAACAGCTGTGAACATCTTAACACATGAGAATCTGTGTAAAAAGACAAAACGTAATTCTGCAGGAAAAATGAGCACCAGGAGCGCGCCCAGCATCCTCTACGGACTACGAGAAAAGGATTTACCGGTAGGTAATTAAAATCCTATTTTCTCTTACATCCTAGAGGATGCTGGGGTCCATTTTAGTACCATGGGGATGTACCAAAGCTCCCAGTACGGGTGGGAAAGTGATAATGTTCCTGTAGAACTGAGTGCCCAAACTGAAGGTCGTCAGCAGCCAAGGTGTCAAACCTGTAGAACTTAGCAAACGTGTTTGCCCCTGACCAAGTAGCTGCTCAGGAAATTTGCAACGCCGAGACACCCCGAGCAGCCGCCCAGGAAGAACCCACTTTCCTTGTAGAGTGGGCCTTTACCGAACTCGGTAACGGCAATCCTGCCGTGGAATAAGCGTGCTGAATGGTACCTCTGATCCAGCGCACAATAGTCTGCTTAGAAGCAGGACCCCCAATCTTGTTGGGGTCATAGAGGACAAACAAAGATTCTGTTTTCCTTATCCGAGACGTTCTTGCAACATAACTCCTCAATGCTCTAACGACATCCAAGGACTTTGAAAAGGATGAGGTGTCAGAAGCCACTGGCACAACCACAGGTTGGTTAATAAGGAAAGAAGACACAACCTTTGGAAGAAAATGCTGACGCGTCCGCAGTTCACCTCTATCTTCATGAAAAATCAAATAAGTACTGTTGTGTGACAGAGCCCCTAATTCAGACACTCGTCTGACTGAGGCCAAGGCCAACAGCATGATGACTTTCCAAGTGAGAAACTTCAACTCCACCTCTTGCAGAGGCTCAAACCAGTCCGATTTAAGGAACTGCAGCACCACATTAAGATCCCATGGCGCTGCAGCAGGCACAAAGAGAGGTTGAATGTGCAGAACCCATTTCACGAACGTCTGGACATCAGGAAGGGAAGCCAACTGTTTCTGAAAGAAAATGGACAAGGCCGAAATTTGGACCTTGACAGACCCTAATCTCAAGCCAGCATCCACACCCACCTGTAGAAATAGGAGATGTTCTAATTGAAACTCCACCGCAGGAGACTTCTTGGATTCACACCAAGATACATATTTTCTCCAAATACGATCGTAATGTTTAGACGTTACACTTTACTAGCCAGAATAAGAGTGGGAAAGACTTCATTGGGAATACCCTTACGGGCTAGGATCTGGCGCTCAACAGCCATTCCGTCAAACGTAGCCACGGTAAGTCTTGATAAACTAACGGCCCCTGCTGAAGCAGGTCCTCACGAAGAGGAAGAGGCCGAGGATCTTCCAGTAGTAACTCCTGAAGATCTAGATACCAAGCCCTCCTTGGCCAGTCTGGAGCAATGAGAATTGCTCGAACCCTTGTTCTTCTGATGATCTTGAGAACTTTTGGTATTAGTGGAAGTGGAGGGAACAGATACACCGACTGAAACACCCACTGGGTCACCAGTGCATCTACTGCTATTGCTTGTGGGTCTCTCAACCTGGAACAATATTTCTGAAGCTTCTTGTTGAGACGTGATGCCATCATGTCTACTTGAGGAACGCCCCAACGACCTGCTACCTCTGCAAAGACTTCTGAGTGGAGGCCCCATTCTCCTGGATGGAGATCGTGTCTGCTGAGGAAGTCTGCTTCCCAGATGTCCACTCCCGGAATGAAAATTGCCGACAGAGCTTTTGCATGTCTTTCTGCCCAGAGGAGAATTTTTGTCACCTCTGCCATTGCCGCTCTGCTTTTTGTTCCGCCCTGATGGTTTATGTAAGCTACTACTATTACATTGTCTGACTGGATCTGTATGGGACGACCTTGAAGAAGGTGTGCCGCTTGATGAAGGCTGTTGTACACAGCTCTCAATTCCTCATGGTACTAAAATGGACCCCAGCATCCTCTAGGACGTAAGAGAAAGCTTTATTTAAGTAAAGATACCATACTTATTTAGAAAAGAATGCTAACAAGGAGTGGTTACACAGCACATACTGCCAAGCAATCAAAATAAAAACAGAACAAAGTTACGGATTAACAACCAGCTAATCAGTCCCAGGGAGAGTGGAAGAAACGCGGGGTTTAAACTTCAATGCGTCATTGATCTCCCAAGCTGAACACAGAACTATAGGACATACCTTTTATCAGTAAAGTATCACACCAGGGGTGAGGTCACATAAATCCCTGCGGATTTGCTGGATAGATAATTGAGACTGTTGACCCCCAATTTGGGCATATAACCGTTTACTCCATTTCACATAATTGGGCACAACTTCCCCTGTGATATGATGATCTGGACTATAAGGTGCCCATATTACTCTCTGCTGTTTTAGCTGCCAAATGACACTAAATATGATACATGGTGAGGTGGGAATGGTCAAATACTTCATATCTTGGAAATGAGCTTCTTAGAGATATGCAACTTGTATGCCACCTGCGAATAGACCAGATATGTCTTTATGGAAAATTGAACGTTCTTCGTGATTATGAAAATATAAATTTCACTTCATAAACCATATCCAATGTGATGTGCACTTACTCTTATGTAGTGAACAATGTGGGTGTCTCAATACACATCATACTTGCTGACATTCCTTATCTCCTCTCCGGGAGATGCCTGGAGAGGAGAAGCAGGTGGGCGGTGATGCGGTTGGGGCCGAGCTAAATTGCGTCATTAGGCCCCACCCATCCCAGGAAAAGTCCGCAATTGAGTATAATTTGCATAGAGGTGGTGATGAAATTACGCGATTAGCGTCATTAGGCTCTGCCACCTCCACAGAGTCCGCAATTTTGACGTATTATTCTCCCTATTCTGCCCACTTCACTAGGAAGTGGGAAGAATGCGGGAAGGGTGCCCACTTTTCCGGGGCTGCGGGGGACTTCACGAGAAACCGGGTGTCTCCCGCAGAATCCGGGAGAGTAGGTAAGTATGATACATATGTGGCCTAATTACCTCCACTGGGTTGCTTCCTTTAGATGTAAAGAAAGAAGAACTTGCACTCTACAGGTCCTGTCAGACAATGTGGCTCTTCCTGCTAACCAATTCATCCTAATTAAATGTACAGTCAGATTGAGAATCTGTTCTGGCCTTTCACAGTTCATTACCATTCCAATGAACCTTCATACACTATTTCTGTGTGGGCAGACCAGTACATCAAGAGAACCTACTGTAACAAGGGTCACAAATGTACATTTACATTGGACATCCTGTACTAAGATTCTTTTGAATGTAATTAACTAACCCAGTATCACCTGAGAACTATAACTCGTAATATTGTAATATCGATATTCTCTAATTTATACTGCTCCCTTATATTGTTATGGGTGAGATTGATTATGGTGTGATTTATGTCTTTGTTCTTCTTCAATCTGTCCTTGGGGCTTTTTAAGTTAAAACTGAGGAACGGTTTTAGTAGAGGAGTTTTATACTAGAAGAAAAAGTTAACTAGTTAAGTGCCAGCTCCTAAACCCTAAATGCAACCCCATAGTCAGCAATGTACCACATTTAGCACCTGTAGTGTTTCTGTAATCTGTTTTTGGATAGTAATATTTATATCATGAATTCATGTCATTATATCTCACAGTTGCAGCTCTAGAAGTCTTTGCTCCGTCTCCTCAACGAGCACTTGTTGGATCCAATGTGGTTCTCACCTGCACCTTCTCTGTGGATAAAGGGGTGATAGAGCCCAATATCCTGGCCATATTGTGGTATTTCCAGGGAAAGGTGGTCCTGACACATGACATCAAATATATCACTCATAATCCGAGGGCTTCACTCAGTACAGAAGCAGTAAGAAAAGGAAATGCCTCGTTATATCTGTCCAATGTTGTGCTCTCTGATAAGGGGCGCTACAGATGTGTGGTTAATTATACTCCAGACCGTGTGGAGAAGGAGATTTTATTTGAAGTGCAAGGTAAAAAAAATTAAACAATTTTATTTCTGTACGATAACCTGAATTTTTTTTTTCTCATGTAAAAAATTATTTCATATGTAAATCTTACCAGCTTTGGAATGAAATAACCACACTACATAAGAAATAATCAAAGTTGTGTTCCAGGGTAATTTGCCACTGGTTGTACATTGTATGGTATGGGACAAAGAGCTCAAATGGAAAAGTTAAGTATTTCAGTTATTTTTGCTGTAAAGTTACTGAAATCACAGTCTAGTGAGTTATACTAAACCATGACCATATGCATTCTTAAAGGTTTTCTTATTTTTTTTTATACTTATATGCACATGAGACTAATTGCAATACTTTGCTGTACTTTTTTTAAATAAATTCTTTATTTTCAATTTTCGCCACAGAACAAAAAGAATCATTATAAAACATGTACAGTATGATGATACAGAAAAACTTTGGAGAATATCCACAAGGGAGAAAAAATTGTATCATACATGTTCCTGTTTATGAAACAAACTTATGCCTTGATAATAATTGATAGTAAGACTATATGGCAAAAGGCATCTAACAAAATATTGTTCCATAGGAAAGAGAAGAGAAGTAAAAGAGCACAGAGTAAAAAGAGATAGGGAAAAGGAATGAAGCAAGGGGTAAAGTAAAAGAAAGAAGGGTATAAATCCGACCAGAGATACATCCTACTATGTCTCCCAAGACTATTATACGACTAAAAAAAAACGAGTTGGGAGGAGGACACAGGTACCAAGGCCTTCTTGAGGGAGACAACCTGAACTCCATCCATCTGTACCAAATAGCAACTTATGTACTATGTTTCTTTGGAGTAGAGTAATATATGTCGTCCATAGCCATATAGAAGTCTATGCGTTGACAGTGACACCAATCCCATAGGGTAGGCGGAGAGGAGGAGTGCCAGCAGACTGTTATTACCGCTCCGGCTGCATTAAAGACTTTTTATGTTTTGAGATAGGTATATCAGAATGGGACAGCAACTAGAAGTCTGGGCCCAAAGGAATAGCGAAGCCCAACTGCAGCCAACCTCTGCAGCCAACCTCTTTATTCCATTCAAAAGGGGAGGAGCCCTGAGCAGTCCCACTAGATATGTATCAATGACCCTTGTTCCTTATTACATCTCCAGTATAAAGGAGACACACTGGGGCAAAACCTATGAACAACAGTTGGTCATCGGTACCACCTAGAGAGAAGTATATATTGGGTCTCCACTACAGTCATACTAGATGAGCACGCACTAGTTGCTTGGTAAGTTTTATTCCAATTTATCTCAATTCCCTTACGTGAAAAGTCTTTATCCCATTGGTCTTGATAGGTCGGGCTAGAGCAGTGGTTTTCAACCTTTTTCAACTTGCAGAAACTAAAAAGTTTTTATATTTGCCAAGGCACACCATTGGCCCCCACAGGAACAAACATTACATTGACTGGCCCACACAGAAAAAAAAAACAATCACATAGCTCCCCATACTGTACTTAAACAATTACATTGACAGGCATATTGGTCCCCACAGAAAACAACAATCACATTGCTCCCTTCAGAAAAAAAATAACTATCACATTCTCCCCCCACATAAAAAATAAAATAACACACATTGGCCCCTACCTATTCTCTGTAGTGGGAGCTCGTTTTTGTTCCTGTCCCTCATCAGCTAGGGTTGTACAGTCACCAGACAGAGCATTGAGCAGCGTATGGGGGCGTGCTGACTGGCTGATGGACAGGTATGCAGGCAAGCTGGCTGGCAGGTGGACTTGCAGGACGGCAACAGAGCATGCATGACCTATGATGTATGTATGTAGTTTAGAGAAGAGGAGGTGGAGCATTATTCTAATGACACCCATTGTTTGTCTCTGGAGTCCCTTGTCCATTCTAGGATCCTGCTCACCAGAGATGCTTAATAATAAGCGGAGACCATTGGTAATTATCTACCTCCCTGAGATTTACGTCTATAAATAATTTGGTGTTTAAATCTTGGTTTCCCCCCACACACACACAGTCATGCAAAGTATTATGTAATAGGGAAAGAAAATGTGGGGAGAGATGTATTGGAATTGTTTGGAATAGATAGAGAAGTCTAGGGAGAACATTCATTTTAATAACATTAATACGCCCCAACCACAACATTTTCTGTGGGAGCCAGCAAGAAAGGTCCATCTTTATCTTCTTAATCATGGGGGCAAAGTTTATTGCAAATACTTTATCAAGTTTGTTTGGGATCTGGACCCCTAGTTATTGTAAATGGGATGAGCTCCATTAGGCGGTAAGAGACTCAACTGACTCACCCGAGGCGGTGACATTTAAGGCCACAGACTTAGTGTAATTTATTTTAAATGTAGATAGGTTATGAAATAGGGTCAGTTCCCCCATTAAACTTGGAAAAGATATCAGCGGGTTAGTGATGGCCGCCAGAAGGTCATCTGCGAGGAGGCTCAATTTATATTCCTGCATTCCTAGTTTTACCCCTGAAATATTTGCCCTAATTGCTCTCACCAAAGCCTCCATACAAAGCACGGAAATCAGAGGTGAGATAGGGCAACCCTGTCTGGTCCCGTTGGAAATAGGGATCTCCTTAGACAGGATACCATTAATCCTTACCTGTGCTGATGGAGCGCTATATAGAGCGAGTATCTTATGGAGAAAGGAGCTTCCCAGACCCAGTTTTCGGAGAACCCCCTTTATAAAGTCCTAGTCAATTCTGTCAAACTCTTTTCATTGGTTGACAGAATAATCAAGGGAATATTATTGGTGGTCACATGGGAGATCAAATCTATTACCTTAATCGTGTTGTCCCCAGCCTCACTCTAGGGATAAAAAACCTACTTGGTCAGAATGGATGATGGAAGGGAGTAACGGTTTTAGACGACTAGCCATCAATTTTGCGTACAACTTAATGTCAACGTGGAGTAAAGAGATGGGCCTATAGCTAGTCGCCAAACATGGATCCTTCCCCTCTTTAGGGGTTACAGTAATGTGTGTGCAATAGCAATGGGAGTAACTTGTCTTGAAAGGATTTATAAAAGGCTATTGGGAAGCCATCAGATCCTGGGCTTTTTTCATTAGGAGATGTCTTGATGGTGTCATTGTCTCAGGAAGAGACGGAAACTCAATGTTATCTAAAAATTGCTGAATTTCCATTTTATGAGTCGATCTGATCGAGTTACGTGCGGGACTGGGTGAGATTATATAATTTCTAATAATAATCATGAAAGATGGTGGCAATTTCCTCATCCGTAGCACATAAGAGTCCCGTGGCATCTTTCATTTTCTGAACATAAGTCAGAGACCTTTGTGCACGGAAGGCCCTTGCCAGCATCTTCCCAGGCTTATTGCCCCATAGGAAATAAGTATACCTACAGCGCCTGTGGCCGGCGAGAACCCCAGCCCATGTGGACAATGGCGGCGTGGCACTGAAGGGGTTAACCCTCAGTGACCTGCGCCATATTCAAGGACAATGGGTGCTTGGCGCCACTTTTAAACTGTGCACTGGTGCTAAGCGCCATCTTTAAATGTAGTGTGGGTGCTAGGCACCGGGTATTTAAAAATATATTTACTACTGTGTTTTCACCAATGTTATATTTAATGCAATAGGCACAGTTGTAGGATTGCACATTTACATTGCATGCAAATGCCAGCACTTAGAAGGAATGTGTCAGCTGTGTTGGTTTTAAAATGCATTTACGTTTGTGGACAAATGGCCCTGTCCTAGCAGAGAGGTGTGAATGACAAAACATTTTGATGTGTAAAGATGCTAATCACGGGGTCTATGGGCTTGGAACCTGTTTCATGTACCTGATTTAATTGATATATGAACCCTGAATGGCAGATGCAGGAAGGAAGACTGTTTGTTTGTATTGTAGCCTTTCCTGTTGTAATCTCAAACACTGGGTTTGCCTGGAGATGTGAATGAGAGAGAAACATTTGTATTTTGAAGCTATGTGATACATTTATCAATAGTGAATGTTAATCTGATACGAAACGTTGTCCCGGTGACAGGAAGGAGGATATTGTTTTATTGCACTTATCTCCTTTTGAAATGTAATTTATTTATTGGTATTTTGTAAAATAACCTGATTGGTTGGAGAAGACAGGGAGGGCTTACCCCCCTGTGGTACTGCGTGCCTCCAGATTTGTAGTTGTACCATCTTATTCTGCTGAAACATCTTGTTGTATGGCTGTTGCCCCTAGCAATAGGGAGGAGCCTTTTTAAAGGTTATTATTGAGCAAATAAACATCATTGCCTCAAGAAGATTGCTTCATCTTGTGACCTACAGGGTTATGCCAAACATAGCCCCGTCCTCCGGCTGTCCAGGGAAGCACCTAACGTCTCCAAGTTCCGCCTTCCGCCAGCTACCGCTGGAGGCCTAGCAAGTGGCTAGTGGGGGATCCGTCAACACCACACAGGTGTGGTAAGGCAGTGCGTCGGCACATACAGAGCAGAACCGTGGTTCCAAACGCCACGGCTGGTTAGGAGTTTGGTGGTGGCAGCATAAACCCGCCCACAACGCAGTGGGTGGAGTCAGTAACAGGCGGTTACTGATAGTAAGCGGGAATCCCCTATGTGGTCAGGCCTCGTGTGACTTGACCCTCCATTCTGTGCGCAGGAGATGGGACGCGAAAGCGGCAAGTGCTTTTGTACGGAACTGTCCTGTCACAGCGCCTAAATGCCCTCTTCGCCCCCGCAGTAAGCAAGGAATTCAGAGAGGTTCTGGCGGCCTGAAGTTGTAAAAAGACATCTGAATCCCCAGAGCTTTTATGTGCTAACTCCAGCGATTTTATTTTAGACAAAAGGGCCTCCCTGCATTCCATTTTCTGCTTCTTGAGACAAGTTCCCAGCTGGATGCAATGCCCCCAAATGACACACTTATGAGCCTGGAGAGAGAAAAAGGATTGGTAGAGTCTGCACAGGATCACTCAATCTAAGTGTTTGATATTTTAGGATAATATCATTAAAGCAATAGCTCTAGTATAAACCAACATCTGGCCAATGTACAAAACAAATAATTGATATTAGGCGCTGGGTTGGTGGTGCTCCCAGAAATAGTTCAGTAAACTAATGGTAAAAAATGGTTCCCGTATAGTACCGGAGCCAAGAGAAAAAAGAAAGACTATGTGTCTTTTCTGGGGCACACTTTTATTGAAAATGGAATGATGTGTTCTGTTTAAGATATAACTTTTATTATCAACCTTCTTAAAATAATAGCTATGAGGCAAAAAGAGAAAAAAGAGAAATTCTAACAATTAAAGATAACATTATTAATCCAAATTCACATCACATGATGTAATTTCAGTTTGGCGTAATGGCTCTATGAACAAAAATATGTATGTGTCTCCAATAATGAAATTGTGTAAATCTTATCTGTTTGTATAGAGTCTTCTTCCTGAAATTATAACAGTATAACATATAGTGAGAATATACCAGGAAGAAAAATCTACAGTATGATATGTACCAGGCTCCACCCTGATTCCTGACTGAATCAGGATTTACAAAAAGAAGGGGAAAGATAGAAGATTGTGATTCCAAGTCCTGTGTCCTGGGTTTGGATAAAAATACCTGCAGTACCCGGTATTCACTGGTGGTCAACAGATCTTCTTTGAAGCCGAGACCAAGTAGACCTCATTAGTTTCAGGTCTGGGAGACTATCAGAGAATACCATACATCACTGTTTTTCTAGATTCAGGAACATTTATAACATCACAAGAGACTTTGGATTTCTACAAGAAAACTTTTGGGAATTCTCTCAGAGTCTAGGATACAAAGTTCCTGGTGTCATCAGGTGTGATATATCTACCTGCGGTCAAACCATACTGAGTATGCCCAACCTCGTCTGATCTTGGAAGCCAAGCACTGTGGGCCAGGTCAGTACCTGGTTGGGAGACCACCAGGGAATACCGGGTACTGCAGGTATTTTTATCCAAACCCAGGACACAGGACTTGGAATCACAATCTTCTATCTTTCCCCTTCTTTTTGTAAATCCTGATTCAGTCAGGAATTTGGGTGGACCCTGGTACATATCCTACTGTAGATTTTTCTTCCTGGTATATTCTCACTATATGTTATACTGTTATAATTTCAGGAAGAAGACTCTATACAAACAGATAAGATTTACACAATTTCATTATTGGAGACACATACATATTTTCGTTCATAGAGCCATTACGCCAAACTGAAATTACATCATGTGATGTGTATTTGGATTAATAATGTTATCTTTAATTGTTAGAATTTCTCTTTTTTCTCTGTTTGCCTCATAGCTATTATTTTAAGAAGGTTGATAATAAAAGTTATATCTTAAACAGAACACATCATTCCATTTTCAATAAAAGTGTGCCCCAGAAAAGACACATAGTCTTTCTTTTTTCTCTTGGCTCCGGTACTATACGGGAACCATTTTTTACACTTATGAGCTTCCCAAATTGTCATCGGGGAAACATCATCAGTCACATTGGAGGTAACATATTCATCTATAAATCCCAGAAGCTGGGCTTTACAATGAGGGTCCATAAGAAGTTGTTCCTTTAGTCTCCGATGCCACTGCCAAGGCCTCAGAGGCCTCATCGAAGTAACTAGTAAAGTTAGAGTGATAGGAGCATGGTCCCAACCAGTAATCTGACCAATTGTTGCTTCCAGCATTGCATCTAGACAGGAATGTCCCACACAAAAATAATCTATATGAGAATACGTGTTGTGTGGAGGGGAAAAGAACGTGTAGTCCCTCTCTGCGGGATGCAATAAACTCCAAGAATGACCAGTTGGAATTAATTTAGGATTTTCCTAAACCTGCTCGTCTCCGTAAATGAAGATTGCAAGATTCCCGTAGAAGTATCTAAGAGTAGTTCCAAGGCCCAATTGAAATCTCCCCCCACTATCAACCTCCCCTCAGTGTGGGATTCTATTTATTCTAAGGCCATGTGAAAGAAACAGGTCTGACCCTGGTTGGGTATACACAAGTTAACAAAGGTATATCGCTGTGAGGCGATAGTTGCCTTTACTAGCAGGCCTCTACCATCAGCGATTGGGATTTTTTGTATGTCGGACATACAGTATGCAGATGGTTAGAAAACAAAATAGGGCCCCCCTGGCCTTGGCACCTGTAAAATTATTTTAAAAACCTGTCAGATAGTACTGGGAAATCAGACATGGGGCATATCCCTTTTTGAAGTGTGTCTCCTGCAGAAACGCTACAGTATAGCTATGTTGTCCATACAGTATGTAAAGTGTGCAGCAAACGTGAATGTTTTTCAGGAATGTTAAGGCCTTTAACAGCTTTAGCTTAGCCATAGAAAAAGTGAAAAATGTGTTGGAGACAATGAAAAGATACCGTACTCTCCCATCGAGATGAAAGAGGGATGGGCAAGAAGAGAGGAAGAGGCGAAGAAGAGAAAGAAGGAAAAATTGGAGAAAGATGAGAAAGGAAAGTGATTAATCTACCGCAAAAATATTGAGTAGGAAATGAGAACTAGGAAACAATGGTCTCAGAGTCTGGAAGTGGGGTCTCCGAGACCAAGTATCTTTTGTTGAAGATGCTACGGATGCCTCTATAGGACCCATAGTCAACTTATACATAACAGAGAAAGGAGGTTTTAGGGGTTAAAGGTGATTTGTGACAATAATATATTCCTTATAGTTCTTGGGAACTATATAGAAAAAGAAAAAGGTAATATAGTAACAAATACTTTCGTTATGAACATTGAATGACATTGTGAGTGAGGTGAATGTTCTATTAACATACACATCAAGTCTAACGTCAAGTAAGAAAACAGAGTAAGCAATCATAAGGAGAAACCGAGAAAGAATAGGAGATGAGGAGGGTTAAAAAACAGCCTATCCAGTATACATGCTAACATAACAAATGCAATACGTAATAAAAAGGTTTAGCTCCAGGGGCATAGCCAGAACTTTTTTGGGCCCTATAGCAACATTTTGATGGGGTCCAGTCCCAGTGCTTCAAGAGAGACACCTCTCTGTGGCAGTTGTTAATTTTATACCACATTAAAGTGCCCCAGTTTATTTTCTGAACCATAGTAGTGCCTTAGTTCACATTATGTCACACTGAAGGGCTGCCAGTACATATTATGCCACATGGTACCTCAATTCATAATATGCTATACAGCGTCACCAGTTGATATTGTGCCACATTACAGTGCTCTCAGTTCATATAATGCCAAACTGTAGTGCCTCCACTTCATATTGGGCCACGTTACAGTGCCCCAGTTCATATTATGTAACAATGTAGTGCCCTCCTGTTCATATTATGCCACATTACAATGAGCAGGTCCAGGAGTATACCTAGCTATACTGTATTGTAGGCCCCAAGGCAAAAGTTTGTAAGTGCCTCTATGTATTACCCATTGGGAAAAATGTATATAACACATGTAACTTTGACAGGAAAGATGGGCCCCTCTCAGCTCTGGGCCCCATAGCAGCTGCACTCCCTGCACCTATGGTAGCTACACCCTTGATTAGCCCCCTCCCACCTCACATTGTCCTAGACCCTTCATTAAGTGTAGGGACAACTCCATTGACTGATTTAAATGGGAAGAAGATGGAACTGGCTAACACCTAGAAGGGCTCAACAAAATATATGGTAAGAATACAAACTGTGGTAGTTACACTTCAAGGCACTGCGGCATCCTCTGCAGCTTAGGAGCTACATCTCCTTCTCCTGGAGGTACAGGAGGATGGCCATCTCCCAATCCTGGAAGCGGTGTAGTTGGCAAGTAAGGAAGGTCCATCCAATTTGGTTGGGTCACTGAAGGGAGACATAGGGAAGAACAAAAAGCTGGAACGTCTTCATGCTTTTGCACCATATGTGTAGTTCAGTCATACATAACTTGAATATAGAAAATTTTAGATTCTTTTTATGGAGCTCTTCAGTAAGCGGACAAAGTGAGCGTCTTTGTTGCAGTGTATGCTAGGAAAGGTCCTGGAATATTTGGATGGATTTGCCATTAAAGTCAATATCCTTAGCTCGGTGTGCTTGTTGTATAGTCTTCTCCTTAACCAAAAAATAATGTAGACGGCAAATAATGTGCCTGGGTTGTTCCAAGGGTAGACCTTTGGGGCGCAAGGCCCTATGAGCATGGTCAAACAGACTCTCCTCATTAGGGTCTGCCTCTAACAGCTCATTAAAGATTTTTGTCAACTATACCCTCCTGTGAGACATCCTCTTGGACTCCACGCATGCTTAGGTTATTCCGGCATCCCCTGTTGTCCATGTCATCTAGTTGCACCTGCATACCAAGTAGTAGACATGATTGACGGTTAATCACGGTATCGACCTCATTTAATTTGGAGTCTATACGTTCATTATGATCTTCAATCGCAGCCACCCGGTTATCGATGTGAGTTAGATCTGATTGAATAGAGTCCAGACGAATTTTGACCGCATCCTGTATACTTTGTTCCAGGGATTGCAGGTCTTGTTGCAGACCCTGTATAGTAGGAAGGGAGCAAAGGTGATTTAGAATTCCATTAACCTCTGTGGGACCCACTTGAGAGTGCTTTTGTGATAAGGGAGAATGGACCTCCGGAGTACGAGAACCCTCTGAGCCTTCAGAAGCCGTGGCCGGTGGGGTTGAAGTCTTACGAGCGCTGTCAGTGGAAAACAAGGCTCCAAAGAGATTGTGGAAGTCAGCAGATGTTTTGGACTTGACTGGGGTAGCTGCAGGTGTTTTATTTGCACATCGATTCGTCATGAGGTCAAAGAAAAATCCTCACTTGTGTTCAATAAAATGTTGAAGCTTGCATTTGAAGAAAGAGGTGTCACTAATCACTGTCCCCCCATTAAAAACGTGAAAATATTCATGGTCTAGCAGGCATCTCGCATCACATCACATTCGTGGTGCAGAATGAAGTTGCAGCCACACTGGGAATTAAAGAACCAAGTAAATGAGAGGTGTACGTGGAAACAGTAGTGCTGAATTGTCCAGTAGAACAAATAAGCTGTACTGCTGTGGTCGTACCTCCAATCAGTCACAAGATGGGGCTCTCATAAATGTAGTAGAATTATAGTGAAAAGCTGTGTGTGAGAATCTTCATGGAAAATGTGAGGCAATAACGTTATTCAGGCCCACATGGGTTGTAGATAGAAAAAGGCCAACAATGTTCTCTATATCTGTCAGTCCACTCAGCCAGATAGAGTAGATGTAGCAGACAATGCTACAGTCCCACTGTACAGCCCTTAAGTGGTATAACAAGGGGGCAGAGGAAGCACAATTATCGATGCCCAGTTGTTGAGAGCGGTGAAGTGGGCGGGTCCGGAGTTCCACAATCTGCGGCTCAGAGCTCTGGCATCCACCGCAATTGAGGTCCCAGTTTGTTGGATTATTTTCATGAATGTTACTAGTAAACACTGTTCCTTCTGCATCCAATGGTCTTTAGTCCCTTCTTTGGTATGTTTCAGGTGTTAAGGGTTTTCACCTGTTTCGTTCATTCTACTCAGGATTGCCATCTTTGAATTTCTGTAAAATCTGAGGACAGGGGATGGGTTCAGTGCACTTATCCCAGCATGCACATATGACCAGCGTGTGCACGCGCATTGCTGCTGATCCACTCCCCTGGCTGTGAGAGAGAATAAGTGAAAGTTTTGTTTCCCTGTACCTTCTCAGTGAAGTCAGGAGGCTTGCACACCAACCTAGAACAGATCATAGATTTCTGCAAACTAGTGTATCTAGCCTAATGGCTCCATCCAGCACCTGTGTCATGGTGGACTGATTGTACCGAGAACCCCTCAGAGCTCCGCTCTCCAATTGTTATAGATCAGATCAGTTAAGTGGTTTCCTGGATCCACAAGACAAAAGTAATCTCACAGCTGACATGTGGTGCACATAAAAAATGGGATGCATTGAGGCTTTCTCACTTCCACCTTTTGCTTTGTAATCCTTCCAGAAGAAGTGATCCAATGCAAGGCTGAGTACCAGCTGAATCCCTACTGGGCTCGTGCCCTGACCATCCTATCAGTATCCGATTATCATTTCTAACCCTGACACTAAGAGTTCCCCGCAAATAAGTTGAACAGAGCTGTTGCTCCTAAACGTACAGAGGTCTCGCTGCGTTGTGCAAACAGGGGGGATTCAATGATCCCCACCTCTGTACTAGTGTAGGAAGAGGAGGGGAATACACAATAAGCTGAGGTGAAAATCCACTTTAAATGCACTCTAACCAATTGTATTTACTCTCCTTACAGCGCCACCGGTTATACTGATACCTAACAAGGCCGTCAGTATAAATAAGGACAACACCCTCTGCTGTAAAGTCACCGGATTCTTTCCTCCAGATATTGCCATCCATTGGCTTATAGATGAAGAGGTACAGAAACAGCAAATGATGGGTAAACCCCAGCAGAACAGAGACGGCACCTACTGGGTAGATAGCAGTATGGTAATTACACCGACCGATGAGCACCGGAATAAAACCTTCTCCTGCAGAATCCAACACGTCTCTCTCCAGGAGCCTCTTCAGGAGACTTTCCAGCTGGTCTATGAGGGTATGAAGTGTTGTCCTCTACTGGTGTTCAGGGTGTATTGGGGCTGATTCAGAGGTGACTCTATTGATTTTTATGCAGTTTTCAGATTGTTTCGGGCATAGGTGTGCGCAGGGGGGGTGCCTGGTGCGCACAGGCACCCCCTAATGTCTGGCACCCTGATCTCACATGCCTGATGCAGCGATAGTCGAGCAGGCTGATTACTGTCCCCTCTGCGCTGCAGTCTGTCAGGACTGCATTACTGACCGAACGCCTGGGTTAATCAAGGGTGCCACTGCCACCGGCTTTGAAACTCCTGGCTCCACCTCCATGTACAAAAACAGCGTGATGTGATGTGATTATGTCATGCTGCTCGCACGCCCACCTGCCACACCCGCCACATGCCCACCTCTCTCCTTCTATGCTATGCCAACGCCAGCCACTGATGAGGATCAGCTTGCAGCCAGCATTCCTCTTAGGAAGACAAATTCAATACTGGCAGGCGGTCGGCAGTAGCATTGACACATCACCTGTTTTTCCAGCAGCAGCAGTACTAGTCTGCGACTGTCAGTGACAGTGAGTGGCTGACTTGTAAGTAAGGTGCTGCAGCTTGCAGGGGAAAGAGAGGGGGAGCCAGACCAGGCTGAGGAGGAGCAGTGTAATTACAGTGAGTGCCATCAGGGGTGTTTGTTTGGTGCACACCACAACATCTGACAATGCACCTACTTTATTAGGATTGGTACAAGTATGGATATTTTATATTGCGTTGACCGTCAATAGATGGTGTTAGACATGCCCAAAAGGCGGTGCTAGACACACCATTCCGACGGTGCACCCCCTAATAAAATGTGCTGCGCACGCCAATGGTTTCGGGTCTGTGTGCAGATCTGTTTCTGTGAGGTTGCTTGCTGTGCCCCAAATGCTGCAGCATAATTGACATGCGGCTCGTATCTGGGGGCAGTGATGAGGCGGAGTCAGGTCGCGCCCCAGAAATTGGGGTGCATTGCCTCCGTTTTCTAGGTGTGCAAACCCAATGGTTCCTTTTTTTGGATGCAACTTCACTGGCCCCAGCAGAGTGATTTGGCCGGACATCCTGATTAACCTCAGGGCTCCTCAGATATCCGATGGTCGAGCATTTGATACGATACTGAGTCGCTGGACGCAGCAGTGGATCAGACAAGACGGCAGTAGGAGGCTTTTGCATAATTTTGCACAGCTGCTGCGTACAAAGACCACCTCGGAATCAACCCCATTGTATCATGTTTGCCTGATAGTAACAGTGGAACCCTGTGTGATAAGAAGTTATAGGAGTAGGTGCTGGGATGTTTGGAGGAACCTCACCCTCTGCTCACATGCACCGTTGTGTTATATCCTGCAGATGAACCGTCTAATGCGGGCACTATTGTCGGCTGTGTCATCGTGGTGTTGCTGATATCAGTAGTGATGTTTGGCATCTTTTGGTGGAAACAACGAAAGAACAGGAGAAAAGGTAATTCAGTGAGTTTAGATCCTTCTGATGAATATATTTAAATCTGTCAAAAAAATGAAATTAAGTACAAATTGTGACTGTGACGCGTATATTATTGGCTGTTGCTGGTGTCACTGACTGATCATACTAATAATCCTTTCACCAGCTATGGATCCATTCACGGTAAAGGAAATTGAGGGTCCTTCTCGGCTGTTCCATGGAGAAGAAGCCACCCTGTGCTGTACAGCTACCAACTGCAGAGGGGACGTACGTGTGACTTGGCTGGAGAAGAGAGACGGGCAGGTGCGTGAAGTCCCGCAGTCTCAGCCAATAGACACAGGAGAGGAGGAGAAGCTGCTGGTCCCATCCTATGTAATCAGATCCCAGAAAGAGGGGCTTCAGTACTCGTCTTCCCTGAGGTTCACACCCTATATGGAGAGACACAGAGATGTGACCTTCTCCTGCAGGTTTCTCTCTGGCCACAGGAGCGAGGAGAAGACATTTCACTGTAAAACTATCTATGGTAAGATTTATCACTATGATGCTTGTCTCCTAATACACTTGTCTACTTCAGTATTTATCTAGTAACAATCATATTCCTAGCATATTAACAAAGTGTAGCCGTATCGGAAGCAATTAACAATTATTTCCCCTTTATACTCATATACAATTATTTCCCCTATATACTCATATATCCAGGGATGGCACTGGATCCAGAATAGAGTCTGTGTGCATTGCTTTGCCCAGGGGCCTATACTGCTGTTAGGGCATTGTGTATAAGGGGTACTACTGTGTGGCATAATGTGTAATAGGTGGTACTACTGTGTGGTTTAGTATGAATCAGGAGGACCATGGCCCTCATTCCGAGTTGTTCGCTCGCTAGCTGCTTTTAGCAGCATTGCACACGCTAGGCCGCCGCCTACTGGGAGTGAATCTTAGCTTAGCAGAATTGCGAACGAAAGATTAGCAGAATTGCGAATAGAAATATCTTAGCAGTTTCTGAGCAGCTTCAGACCTACTCACACATAGCGATCAGTTCAGTTCAGTTTCGTTTCTGGTTTGACGTCACAAACACACCCAGCGTTCGCCCAGACACTCCCCCGTTTCTCCAGACACTCCCGCGTTTTTCCCAGAAACGCCAGCGTTTTTCCGCACACTCCCATAAAACGGCCAGTTTCCGCCCAGAAACACCCACTTCCTGTCAATCACACTCCGATCACCAGAACAATTAAAAATCCTCATTACGCCGTGAGTAAAATACCAAACTTTTGTGCTAATTTACTTGACGCAGGCGCACTGCGAACATTGTGCATGCGCAGTTTGCGACTAATCGCTCTGTAGCGGAAAAAAACTAACGAGCGAACAACTCGGAATGAGGGCCTATGTGCAGTGTTATGTGAATAAAATGATGCTACTGTGTGACATCATTTGAATTGGAGGTACTACTGTGTGGCCACTAGAGATGAGCGCCGGAAATTTTTCGGGTTTTGTGTTTTGGTTTTGGGTTCGGTTCCGCGGCCGTGTTTTGGGTTCGACCGCGTTTTGGCAAAACCTCACCGATTTTTTTTTGTCGGATTCGGGTGTGTTTTGGATTCGGGTGTTTTTTTCAAAAAACACTAAAAAACAGCTTAAATCATAGAATTTGGGGGTCATTTTGATCCCAAAGTATTATTAACCTCAAAAACCATAATTTACACTCATTTTCAGTCTATTCTGAATACCTCACTCCTCACAATATTATTTTTAGTCCTAAAATTTGCACCGAGGTCGCTGGATGACTAAGCTAAGCGACCCTAGTGGCCGACACAAACACCTGGCCCATCTAGGAGTGGCACTGCAGTGTCACGCAGGATGTCCCTTCCAAAAAACCCTCCCCAAACAGCACATGACGCAAAGAAAAAAAGAGGCGCAATGAGGTAGCTGTGTGAGTAAGCTAAGCGACCCTAGTGGCCGACACAAACACCTGGCCCATCTAGGAGTGGCACTGCAGTGTCACGCAGGATGTCCCTTCCAAAAAACCCTCATCAAACAGCACATGACGCAAAGAAAAAAAGAGGCGCAATGAGGTAGCTGTGTGAGTAAGCTAAGCGATACTAGTGGCCGACACAAACACCGGGCCCATCTAGGAGTGGCACTGCAGTGTCACGCAGGATGTCCCTTCCAAAAAACCCTCCCCAAACAGCACATGACGCAAAGAAAAAAAGAGGCGCAATGAGGTAGCTGTGTGAGTAAGCTAAGCGACCCCAGTGGCCGACACAAACACCGGGCCCATCTAGGAGTGGCACTGCAGTGTCACGCAGGATGTCCCTTCCAAAAAACCCTCCCCAAACAGCACATGACGCAAAGAAAAAAAGAGGCGCAATGAGGTAGCTGTGTGAGTAAGATAAGCGACCCTAGTGGCCGACACAAACACCGGGCCCATCTAGGAGTGGCACTGCAGTGTCACGCAGGATGTCCCTTCCAAAAAACCCTCCCCAAACAGCACATGACGCAAAGAAAAAAAGAGGCGCAATGAGGTAGCTGTGTGAGTAAGCTAAGCGACCCTAGTGGCCGACACAAACACCGGGCCCATCTAGGAGTGGCACTGCAGTGTCACGCAGGATGTCCCTTCCAAAAAACCCTCCCCAAACAGCACATGGCGCAATGAGGTAGCTGTGTGAGTAAGCTAAGCGACCCTAGTGGCCGACACAAACACCGGGCCCATCTAGGAGTGGCACTGCAGTGTCACGCAGGATGTCCCTTCCAAAAAACCCTCCCCAAACAGCACATGACGCAAAGAAAAAAAGAGGCGCAATGAGGTAGCTGTGTGAGTAAGCTAAGCGACCCTAGTGGCCGACACAAACGCCGGGCCCATCTAGGAGTGGCACTGCAGTGTCACGCAGGATGTCCCTTCCAAAAAACCCTCCCCAAACAGCACATGACGCAAAGAAAAAAAGAGGCGCAATGAGGTAGCTGTGTGAGTAAGCTAGGCGACCCTAGTGGCCGACACAAACACCGGGCCCATCTAGGAGTGGCACTGCAGTGTCACGCAGGATGTCCCTTCCAAAAAACCCTCCCCAAACAGCACATGACGCAAAAAATTAAATTAAGAAAAATTAATTAATTAATTAAATTAAGAAAAATTAAAGAAAAAAGAGGTGCAAGATGGAATTGTCCTTGGGCCCTCCCACCCACCCTTATGTTGTATAAACAGGACATGCACACTTTAACCAACCCATCATTTCAGTGACAGGGTCTGCCACACGACTGTGACTGAAATGACGGGTTGGTTTGGACCCCCACCAAAAAAGAAGCAATTAATCGCTCCTTGCACAAACTGGCTCTACAGAGGCACGATCTCCACCTCATCATCATCCTCCGATATATCACCGTGTACATCCCCCTCCTCACAGATTATCAATTCGTCCCCACTGGAATCCACCATCTCAGCTCCCTGTGTACTTTGTGGAGGCAATTGCTGCTGGTGAATGTCTCCACGGAGGAATTGATTATAATTCATTTTAATGAACATCATCTTCTCCACATTTTCTGGATGTAACCTCGTACGCCGATTGCTGACAAGGTGAGCGGCGGCACTAAACACTCTTTCGGAGTACACACTTGTGGGAGGGCAACTTAGGTAGAATAAAGCCAGTTTGTGCAAGGGCCTCCAAATTGCCTCTTTTTTCTGCCAGTATAAGTACGGACTGTGTGACGTGCCTACTTGGATGCGGTCACTCATATAATCCTCCACCATTCTTTCAATGGTGAGAGAATCATATGCAGTGACAGTAGACGACATGTCCGTAATCGTTGTCAGGTCCTTCAGTCCGGACCAGATGTCAGCATCAGCAGTCGCTCCAGACTGCCCTGCATCACCGCCAGCGGGTGGGCTCGGAATTCTGAGCCTTTTCCTCGCACCCCCAGCTGCGGGAGAATGTGAAGGAGGAGATGTTGACAGGTCGCGTTCCGCTTGACTTGACAATTTTGTCACCAGCAGGTCTTTGAACCCCAGCAGACTTGTGTCTGCCGGAAAGAGAGATCCAAGGTAGGCTTTAAATCTAGGATCGAGCACGGTGGCCAAAATGTAGTGCTCTGATTTCAACAGATTGACCACCCGTGAATCCTTGTTAAGCGAATTAAGGGCTCCATCCACAAGTCCCACATACCTAGCGGAATCGCTCCGTGTTAGCTCCTCCTTCAATGTCTCCAGCTTCTTCTGCAAAAGCCTGATGAGGGGAATGACCTGACTCAGGCTGGCAGTGTCTGAACTGACTTCACGTGTGGCAAGTTCAAAGGGCATCAGAACCTTGCACAATGTTGAAATCATTCTCCACTGCGCTTGAGACAGGTGCATTCCACCTCCTATATCGTGCTCAATTGTATAGGCTTGAATGGCCTTTTGCTGCTCCTCCAACCTCTGAAGCATATAGAGGGTTGAATTCCACCTCGTTACCACTTCTTGCTTCAGATGATGGCAGGGCAGGTTCAGTTGTTTTTGGTGGTGCTCCAGTCTTCTGTACGTGGTGCCTGTACGCCGAAAGTGTCCCGCAATTCTTCTGGCCACCGACAGCATCTCTTGCACGCCCCTGTCGTTTTTTAAAAAATTCTGCACCACCAAATTCAAGGTATGTGCAAAACATGGGACGTGCTGGAATTTGCCCATATTTAATGCACACACAATATTGCTGGCGTTGTCCGATGCCACAAATCCACAGGAGAGTCCAATTGGGGTAAGCCATTCCGCGATGATCTTCCTCAGTTGCCGTAAGAGGTTTTCAGCTGTGTGCGTATTCTGGAAAGCGGTGATACAAAGCGTAGCCTGCCTAGGAAAGAGTTGGCGTTTGCGAGATGCTGCTACTGGTGCCGCCGCTGCTGTTCTTGTGGCAGGAGTCCATACATCTACTCAGTGGGCTGTCACAGTCATATAGTCCTGACCCTGCCCTGCTCCACTTGTCCACATGTCCGTGGTTAAGTGGACATTGGGTACAACTGCATTTTTTAGGACACTGGTGAGTCTTTTTCTGACGTCCGTGTACATTATCGGTATCGCCTGCCTAGAGAAGTGGAACCTAGATGGTATTTGGTAACGGGGGCACACTACCTCAAGAAATTGTCTAGTTCCCTGTGAACTAACGGCGGATACCGGACCCACGTCTAACACCAACATAGTTGTCAAGGCCTCAGTTATCCACTTTGCAGCAGGATGACTGCTGTGATATTTCATCTTCCTCGCAAAGGACTGTTGGACAGTCAATTGCTTACTGGAAGTAGTACAAGTGGGCTTACGACTTCCCCTCTGGGATGACCATCGACTCCCAGCAGCAACAACAGCAGCGCCAGCAGCAGTAGGCGTTACACGCAAGGATGCATCGGAGGAATCCCAGGCAGGAGAGGAATCGTCATTATTGCCAGTGACATGGCCTGCAGGACTATTGGCATTCCTGGGGAAGGAGGAAATTGACACTGAGGGAGTTGGTGGGGTGGTTTGCGTGAGCTTGGTTACAAGAGGAAGGGATTTACTGGTCAGTGGACTGCTTCCGCTGTCACCCAAAGTTTTTGAACTTGTCACTGACTTATTATGAATGCGCTGCAGGTGACGTATAAGGGAGGATGTTCCGAGGTGGTTAACGTCCTTACCCCTACTTATTACAGCTTGACAAAGGCAACACACGGCTTGACAAATGTTGTCCGCATTTCTGGTGAAATACTTCCACACCGAAGAGCTGATTTTTTTGGTATTTTGACCAGGCATGTCAATGGCCCTATTCCTCCCACGGACAACAGGTGTCTCCCCGGGTGCCTGACTTAAACAAACCACCTCACCATCAGAATCCTCCTGGTCAATTTCCTCCCCAGCGCCAGCAACACCCATATCCTCCTCATCCTGGTGTACTTCAACACTGACATCTTCAATCTGACTATCAGGAACTGGACTGCGGGTGCTCCTTCCAGCACTTGCAGGGGGCGTGCAAATGGTGGAAGGCGCATGCTCTTCACGTCCAGTGTTGGGAAGGTCAGGCATCGCAACCGACACAATTGGAGTCGGACTCTCCTTGTGGATTTGGGATTTCGAAGAACGCACAGTTCTTTGCGGTGCTTTTGCCAGCTTGAGTCTTTTCATTTTTCTAGCGAGAGGCTGAGTGCTTCCATCCTCATGTGAAGCTGAACCACTAGCCATGAACATAGGCCAGGGCCTCAGCCGTTCCTTGCCACTCCGTGTGGTAAATGGCATATTGGCAAGTTTACGCTTCTCCTCCGACAATTTTATTTTAGATTTTGGAGTCCTTTTTTTACTGATATTTGGTGTTTTGGATTTTACATGCTCTGTACTATGACATTGGGCATCGGCCTTGGCAGACGACGTTGCTGGCATTTCATCGTCTCGGCCATGACTAGTGGCAGCAGCTTCAGCACGAGGTGGAAGTGGATCTTGATCTTTCCCTAATTTTGGAACCTCAACATTTTTGTTCTCCATATTTTAATAGGCACAACTAAAAGGCACCTCAGGTAAACAATGGAGATGGATGGATACTAGTATACAATTATGGATGGACTGCCGAGTGCCGACACAGAGGTAGCTACAGCCGTGGACTACCGTACTGTGTCTGCTGCTAATATAGACTGGATGATAATGAGATGAAATCAATATAATATCACTAGTACTGCAGCCGGACAGGTATGTATATTTATTATGTAATGACTGATGACGGACCTGCTGGACACTGTCAGCTCAGCAGCACAGCAGACTGCTACAGTAAGCTACTATACTATAGTAGTATGCACAAAGAAGAAAGAAAAAAAAAAAAACCACGGGGAGGTGGTATACAATTATGGATGGACTGCCGAGTGCCGACACAGAGGTAGCTACAGCCGTGGACTAACGTACTGTGTCTGCTGCTAATATAGACTGGATGATAATGAGATGAAATCAATATAATATCACTAGTACTGCAGCCGGACAGGTATGTATATTTATTATGTAATGACTGATGACGGACCTGCTGGACACTGTCAGCTCAGCAGCACCGCAGACTGCTACAGTAAGCTACTATACTATAGTAGTATGTACAAAGAAGAAAGAAAAAAAAAAACCACGGGGAGGTGGTATACAATTATGGATGGACTGCCGAGTGCCGACACAGAGGTAGCTACAGCCGTGGACTAACGTACTGTGTCTGCTGCTAATATAGACTGGATGATAATGAGATGAAATCAATATATATGTATATATAATATCACTAGTACTGCAGCCGGACAGGTATATATATTTATTATGTAATGACTGATGACGGACCTGCTGGACACTGTCAGCTCAGCAGCACCGCAGACTGCTACAGTAAGCTACTATAGTAGTATGTATAAAGAAGAATGAAAAAAAAAAAAACACGGGTAGGTGGTATACAATATTATATATATATATATATTATATACAATTATATATATATATATATTAAACTGGTGGTGGTGATTGATTATTAAACTGGTGGTCAGGTCACTGGTCACACTATCAGCAACTTGCAAGTAGTACTCCTAAGCAGACAATCACAAAATATATTATACTGGTCTGGTGGTCAGTGTGGTCACAATGGCAGTGTGGCACTGACTCTGGCAGCAAAAGTGTGCACTGTACGTTATATGTACTCCTGAGTCCTGCTCTCAGACTCTAACTGCTCCCCACTGTCAGTGTCTCCCCCACAAGTCAGATAATTAATACAGTCACACTATCTAATCTATATCACTTCAGCAAGTAGTAGTAGTATAGTAGTACTCCTCCTAATAATGCTCCCCAAAATTACTACTACTGTGTCTCTCTCTACTGTCTCACTCTCTTCTCTAAACGGAGAGGACGCCAGCCACGTCCTCTCCCTATGAATCTCAATGCACGTGTGAAAATGGCGGCGACGCGCGGCTCCTTATATAGAATCCGAGTCTCGCGATAGAATCCGAGCCTCGCGAGAATCCGACAGCGGGATGATGACGTTCGGGCGCGCTCGGGTTAACCGAGCAAGGCGGGAAGATCCGAGTCGCTCGGACCCGTGTAAAAAAACCTGAAGTTCGGGCGGGTTCGGTTTCCGTGGAACCGAACCCGCTCATCTCTAGTGGCCACACCCTTCCTTGTGAGACCACTTCTCTTTTTTTGCTGTTCCTTTATGTGTTATGGGAGGGAGGGTGTAAAATTATAGTCTGCAGGGTGGCGTCAAACACCCTAGCACCGCCCTGCATGTATCACTAGCATTTTCCTATCTTTCTCCAACATTTCTTGTATCTCTCCTGATCCAACACATCAGGATCAGGGCACAGTTTGGCTCCTCTGTAATACGACCACCAAAATAAAATCTCATGTTACTGGTGAAACGTTCAACGTGAAAGAATGAATCAATTGTGACACTAAATGTTGTATCTATGTTCTACAATGCCCGTGTGTGCTCCAATATGTGGATCGTACCACACATAAGCTAAAAACTAAGGCCCTCATTCCGAGTCGTTCGCTCGGTAATTTTCTTCGCATCACAGCGTTTTTCTGCTTAGTACGCATGCGCAATGTTCGCACTGCGACTGCGCCAAGTAATTTTGCTATGAAGATAGTATTTTTACTCACGCCTTTTTCTTCGCTCCGGCGATCGTAGTGTGATTGACAGGAAATGGGTGTTACTGGGCGGAAACACGGCGTTTTATGGGCGTGTGAAAAAAAACGCTACCGTTTCCGGAAAAAACGCAGGAGTGGCTGGAGAAACGGGGGAGTGTCTGGGCGAACGCTGGGTGTGTTTGTGACGTCAAACCAGGAACGACAAGCACTGAACTGATCGCAGATGCCGAGTAAGTCTGAAGCTACTCTGAAACTGCTAAGAAGTTTGTAATCGCAATATTGCGAATACATCGTTGGCAATTTTAAGGTGCTAAGATTCACTCCCAGTAGGCGGCGGCTTAGCGTGTGTAACTCTGCTAAAATCGCCTTGCGAGCGAACAACTCGGAATGAGGGCCTAGATTTAGAGAACATCAGTCGAATATTATTAAGAAATCTATGTTTAACAGTGTTTCCGGACTTTTCTGTGAAAAACATGGAGGGAACACTGTCATATATACCGTAAGAGGTGGGGATAGATACAAAAACTTATGCTCTAAGGAAGATTGGATTTTTAAGTTAAAAACATTGGGGGTAATTCAGACCTGATCGAAGATGTGCTAAATTTAGCACATCTACGATCATTTACTCTGACATGCGGGGGGACGCCCAGCACAGGCGATGCTGATAGCATCTCACTGGGCTCCCAGGATGCGCACGCGCAGTGCGGCCGCTGCGTGTGCGCACTCCACAAAGTAATTCAGACTGTGATCGCTGCAGCGACGCAGTCTGAATTATCCCCCATTGTCCCCAACAGGCCTAAATGAAAATATAGATTTTGAGTCTTTTTGTTTGTCATGGATACAAGATGAATACGACCCTTTAAGAACTCATATAGTGTCCATTACTAACATAGCGCTAGTCTACTATGTATTGTATAAATATTGTATGTATTGTACTGTATATTGTATGTATTGATGGCACTACTATCTCCTCTAGCCCCCAAGTGCGCTGTCTTGGAGTAATCCTTGATTCCTCCATCTCCTTCACACCACACATTCAGCACCTCTCACAAACCTGCCGTTTTCATCTAAAAAATATTTCCAGGATCAGACCCTTTCTCACCCAGGATGCTACTAAGACTCTTATCCACTCACTGGTCATCTCCAGACTGGACTACTGTAATCTGCTCCTGACTGGCATTCCTGACAAACACCTCTCTCCACTCCAATCTATCCTCAATGCTGCTGCCCGGCTCATCTTCTTCACCAAACGCACTACATCCACCTCTCCTCTCTTACTAGACCTTCACTGGCTCTCCTTCCCTTCCCGAATCCAATTCAAGCTTCTCACACTCGCTTGCAAAGCTCTCACCCACTCCTCTCCCATCTACATCTCTGACCTTATCTCCCTTTACACTCCCACCCATCCTCTTCGCTCTGCTAATGCTCGCCGACTCTCCTGCCTACGGATTACTTCCTCCCACTCCTACCTCCAAGGTTTCTCTCATACTGCAACACTTCTCTGGAATTCCCTACCTCTCCCCCTCAGACTCTCCCCTCTCTACAAAACTTCAAACGTGCTCTCAAGACCCACTTCTTCACCAAACCCAGCCAAATATCATCCTAACCCTCTGTTCTACGCTCTCTATGTACCCCATCTGTGTCACCCCTGTCTGTCTACCCCTCCCCTTTAGAATGTAAGCTCTCACGAGCAGGGCCCTCTTCCCTCATGCGCTTATCCTTTTTCTTACTTTAATAATCTTCAACTGCACCAAATCCATCAGTCTTCTGCCACCTGATACTTATTCCAGTGTCACCTGCTGATGTAACTATGTTTCTCTGACGTCCTAGTGGATGCTGGGTACTCCGTAAGGACCATGGGGTATAGACGGGCTCCGCAGGAGACTGGGCACTCTTAAAAGAAAGATTAGGTACTATATCTGGTGTGCACTGGCTCCTCCCTCTATGCCCCTCCTCCAGACCTCAGTTAGTATCTGTGCCCGGCCAGAGCTGGATGCACCCTAGGGGCTCTCCTGAGCTTCCTAGAAAAGAAAGTATATTTTAGGTTTTTTATTTTCAGTGAGATCTGCTGGCAACAGACTCACTGCTACGAGGGACTGAGGGGAGAGAAGCAAACCTACCTGCTTGCAGCTAGCTTGGGCTTCTAAGGCTACTGGACACCATTAGCTCCAGAGGGATCGAACACAGGCCCAGTCCTCGGTCGTCCGTTCCCGGAGCCGCGCCGCCGTCCCCCTTGCAGAGCCAGAAGAACGAAGAGAAGTTGAAAATCGGCGGCTGAAGACTCCGGTCTTCATTAAGGTAGCGCACAGCACTGCAGCTGTGCGCCATTGCTCCCTTAGCACACCACACACTCCGGTCACTGATGGGTGCAGGGCGCTGGGGGGGGGGGGCGCCCTGGGCAGCAATTAGATTACCTTACTTGGCGAAAAGCACATAATACAGTCTGATAAACTGTATATGTGCATTAACCCCCGCCATTAAAGTACATAAAAGGACAGAAGCCCGCCGCTGAGGGGGCGGGGCCTTCTTCCTCAGCACACCGGCGCCATTTTCTCTTCACAGCTCAGCTGGAAGGAAGCTCCCCAGGCTCTCCCCTGCAGTATCCTGGTACACAAAGGGTAAAAAAGAGAGGGGGGGCACATAAATTTAGGTGCAAAACTGTGTATATAAGCTGCTATAGGGGAAAAATCACTCAGTATAGTGTACATCCCTGTATTATATAGCGCTGGGGTGTGTGCTGGCATACTCTCTCTCTGTCTCTCCAAAGGGCCTGGTGGGGGAACTGTCTTCAAATAGAGCATCCCCTGTGTGTGTGGTGTGTCGGTACGCGTGTGTCGACATGTCTGAGGTAAAAGGCTCCTCTAAGGAGGTGACAGAGCGGATATGTGTGTGGGAGGGTGTCTCCGTCAACAACGCCGACACCTGTTTGGATATGTGTAAGTGCTGAGGTAAAATTATTGCACAAAAGGTTAGGGAACAGAAAGGAAATCTACCCTGGTCTGTCCCTATGTCACAGAGTCCTTCAGAGTCTCTCTATGTTCACTATCCAAAATAACAAAGTATCGACACGGAGTTTAACTCCACTGTCGACTACGATAATGCAAAGTTACAGCCAAGAGGGCTAAAAGATATTCAATATATGATTATTGGAATAAAAGATGATTTGCATATCACTGATGACTCATCTGTCCCTGACACGAGAGTACACATGTTAAGGGGAAGAATGCTGAGGTAAATTTCCCTCCTCTCATGAGGAAAAAGAGCGGGAATCTCCAGACAAGAGACGGCAGCTTCCCACAAGAGAATTCTCAGGCTGTATCCTTTCCCCACTAGGGCCAGGATTTGTTGAGAATCTTCCCCTTTTTTTGTCCTGTTTGCACTAGCTATTCTCAGGGATCCTGCAGATAGCGTGCACATTCTAGTATACTACCCAGACCGGCGATTGTGTCGGCATGGGTTTATAGCGCTGAGGCAGCGTGGACAGGTACCTTATCAGCAGAGATTGAGACCCTAGTATGCATGTAAATATTTTAAGATGCTGTCTTAAGTGATATATAATTATAAAGCATGCCCAAAGGGACATGAGTATACTGGGTCCTAGAGACAAAAGCTATGTCGATTTCTGCTTGACGTGTCCAGTAGAATATACATTGGACAGATGATGCCGACTTAAGAGGCATATGGAAGGCTGAGGATTGTGTGGAGAAAGGTTCTCGGGCCTGGTCTCCACAGTTATAGCTGGTAATTCTGATATTTTGCCTTATATTCCTGCACAGCCTAGGAAAGCACGACATTATTAAATGCAGCTTTTCGAATAAAGAAACAAGAAAGTCTGAGGTGCGTCCTTTCTTGTCAGAGCCGGGGGCAGAGGAAAGAAGCTGTACAACACAGCTAGTCCCCAGGAACAGAAGTCCTCCCCGGCCTCTACAAAAATCCACCGCATGTCGCTGGGGCTCCACAGGCGGAGCTAGGCCCGGTGGGGACACGCCTTCGTAAATTCAGCCACAAGTGGGTTCACTCCCTGTTAGATCCCTGGGCAATAGAAATTGTATCGCAGGGATACAGGCTGGACCGTGAGTAGATGCCCCCTCACCGAGGACCCGGCGGGCTTCCCCCCAAGAGAAGAAAGCCAGTGTTAACTGCAATTCGTAAATTGTATCTTCAACAGGTGGTGGTCAAGGGTCCCCTCCTTCAACAAGAGGGTGTTATTATTCGACCGTGTTATAATCCCGAAACCAGACGGTTCGGTTAGACCCATATTGAATTAAAATCCCTGAACATATACCTGAAAAGGTTCAGGTTCAAGATGGAATCGCTAAGAGCGGTCATTGCATGCCTGAAATGAATCGGGACATAAGGGATGCATACCTTCGTGTCCCCATTTATCCACCTCATCAGGCGTACCTCAGAATTGCGGTACGGGATTGTCATTACCAATTTCACCAAGGTAATGGCGGATATGATGGTGCTCCTGCGGAAGCAAGGTGTCACTATTATCACATACTTGGATGATCTCCTCATAAAAGCGAGATCAAGAGAGCAGTTGCTGGACAGCGTATCACCTTCTCTGGAAGTGAAACGGCAACACGACTGGATTATATATATTCCAAAGTCGCAGTTGGTTCCTACAGCTCATCTGCCTCGCCTAGGCATGATCCTAGACACAGACCAGAAGAGGGTTTTATCTCCCGATAGAGAGAGCTCAGGAGCTCATGACACTGGTCAGGAATCCATTGAAAACCAAAACAGGTGTCAGTGCATCACTGCACTCGAGTCCTGGGAAGGATGATGGCATCATACGAGGCCATCCCCTTTGGCTGGTTCCATGCAAGGACAATGGAACTTACTGGACAAGTGGTCCGGATCACATCTTCAGATGCATCGGTTAATCACCCTATCCCCCAGGGCCAGGGTGTCTCTCCTGTGGTGGCTGCGGAGTGCTCACCTTCTCGAGGGCCGCAGATTTGGCATTCAGGACTGGGTCCTGGTGACCACGGATGCATGCCTCCGAGGGTGGGGGGCAGTTACACAGGGAAGAAAATTCCAAGGTTTGTGGTCAAGCCAACAGACTTGCCTTCACATCAATATCCTGGAACTAAGGGCCATATACAATGCCCTAAGTCAAGCGGAGTTCCTGCTTCGCGACCAACCGGTTCTGATCCAGTCAGACCGCAGGGGCTCATGTAAACCGCCAGGGCGGCACAAGGAGCAGGGTGGCGAGGGTAGAAGCCACCAGAATTCTTCGCTGGGCGGAGAATCAAGTAAGCGCACTGTCAGCAGTGTTCATTCCGGGAGTGGACACGACCTCCACCCGGGAAAGTGGGGACTTCATCAGGAAGTCTTCACGCAGTTTTGCAAATTGATGGAAACTGCCTCAGGTGGACTACATGGCGTCCCACCTCAATAAAAAGATAAAAAAGGTTTTACGCTGGGTCAAGGGACTCTCAGGCGATAGCTGTGGTCGCACTAGTAACACCGTGGGTGTTCCAGTCGGTCTATATATTCCCTCCTCTTCCTCTCAGACCCAAGGGCTGAGAATTGTAATAAACGGAGGAGTGTGAACAATATTCTTTGCTCCGGATTGGCCAAGAAGGACTCGGTACCCGGAACTGCAAGAAATGCTCTCAGAGGACCCATGGCCTCTGCCTCTCAGTCAGGACATGTTGCAACAGGGACCCTGTCTGATCCAAGACTTACCGTGGCTGCGTTGGACGGCATGGCGGTTGAACGCCGGATCCTAGCGGAAAAGGGCATTCCGGATGCAGTTATTCCTACGCTGATAAAGGCTAGGAAAGACGTGACAGCAAGACTTTTTCACTGTATATGGCGAAAATAGGTTGCTTGGTGTGTGGCCGGGAAGGCCCTACAGAGGAATTCCAGGGGGGTCGATTCCTGCACTTCCTACAGTCAGGGGTGACTATGGGCCTAAAATTTCGGCCCTATCCCTTTTTCTCTCAAAAAGAACTGGCTTCACTGCCTGAAGTTCGGACGTTGTTACAGGGGTGCTGCATATTCAGCCCCTTTTGTGCCTCCAGTGGCACCTTGGGATCTTAACGTGTGTTGGATTCCTAAAATCCCACTGGTTTGAGCCACTTAAGACCGTGGAGCTAAAATATCTCACGTGGAAAGTGGTCATGCTTTTGGCCTTAGCTTGGACTAGGCGTGTGTCAGAATTGGCGGCTTTGTCATGTAAAAGCCCATATCTGATCTTCCATATGGAAAGGGCAGAATGGAGGACTCGTCCCCAATTTCTCCCTAAGGTGGTATCATCGTTTCATTTGAACCAACCTATTGTGGTGCCTGCGGCTACTAGGGACTTGGAGGATTCCAAGTTGCTGGACGTAGTCTGGGCCCTGAAACTTTGTTTCCAGGACGGCTAGAGTCAGAAAAACCGACTCGCTATTTATCCTGCATGCACCCAACAAGCTGGGTGCTCCTGCTTCAAAGCAGACTATTGCTCGCTGGATCTGTAGCACCATTCAGCTTGCACATTCTGCGGCTGGACTGCCGCATCCTAAATCAGTAAAAGCCCATTCCACGAGGAAGGTGGGCTCTTCTTGGGCGGCTGCCCGAGGGATCTCGGCTTTACAACTTTGCCGAGCTGCTACTTGGTCGGGTTCAAACACTTTTGCAAAATTCTACACGTTTGATACCCTGGCTGAGGAGGACCTTGAGTTTGCTCATTCGGTGCTGCAGAGTCATCCGCACTCTCCCGCCCGTTTGGGAGCTTTGGTATAATCCCCATGGTCCTTACGGAGTACCCAGCATCCACTAGGACGTCAGAGAAAATAAGAATTTACTCACCGGTAATTCTATTTCTCGTAGTCCGTAGTGGATGCTGGGAGCCCGTCCCAAGTGCGGACTCTCTGCAATACATGTATATAGTTATTGCTTAACTAAAGGGTTATTGTATGAGCCATCTGTTGAGAGAGGCTCAGTTATTGTTCATACTGTTAACTGGGTATAGTTATCACGAGTTGTACAGTGTGATTGGTGTGGCTGGTATGAGTCTTACCCTGGATTCCAAATCCTTTCCTAGTAATGTCAGCTCTTCCGGGCACAGTTTCCCTAACTGAGGTCTGGAGGAGGGGCATAGAGGGAGGAGCCAGTGCACACCAGATATAGTACCTAATCTTTCTTTTAAGAGTGCCCAGTCTCCTGCGGAGCCCGTCTATAACCCATGGTCCTTACGGAGTACCCAGCATCCACTACGGACTACGAGAAATAGAATTACCGGTGAGTAAATTCTTATTTTATTTACCCTGTACTTGTCCTATATTGTCATCAACTGTAAGTTGCTGTTTTCCTGTTTGATTATTTGTTTATGTACTCTGTAGTATGGGCGCTGCGGAACCCTTGTGGCACCATATAAATAAAGGATAATAATAATAATAATGTAACATAGCGCTAGTCTACTATGTAAAATAGCGCTAGTCTACTATGTAACATAGCGCTATTCTACTATGTAACATAGCGCTAATCTACTATGTAACATAGCGCTATTCTACTATGTAACATAGCGCTAATCTACTATGTAACATAGCGCTAGTCTACTATGTAACATAGCGCTAATCTACTATGTAACATAGCGCTAGTCTACTATGTAACATAGCGCTAGTCTGCTATATAACAGCGCTATATATATATATATATATATATTGTGGCAGGAGAGGTACTTTGCCACCTGTTAGCTACACACAGGGTTCTGGGGGTAGATGGGAAGTGTGGATGGACCGGGTTCCAATCCATTTGGCCCAGACCAGGTCTTATAGGCTTTTTAGCCCAAGAAGCTGCTTCATCAGCCAGCACCTGGCTGCTGTGCTTAAAGCAGAGTCTCTCCCATGAGTCATGGCTCCTGATGGCAGTTAGTGCCCAGGTGATAGGTCTGCTAGGGAGAGTGGGGTCCGGAAGACTGGGGCACTAGTGTCAGGATGCCGTGGCCTGAAGGGTTCCTTATTAAGTAAAAGGGAGTGAGCCAGGGCCCACCTCCCTGGTTGCTTATACTAGAGACAGTGATCTTTGTTTTATGTATATCTTTGTTTTTGAGCAACCTGAATAAAAGGTATTTGTTTTTGCACAAGCCTGGAGTCGGTCGCTGGTGGAATTTTTGTAGCAGAGCACATGCTAGCAAGTCTCCTGTTACAAATGGCACCCGAACAGTGACCCTTCTGCTAGTCATGTCACACGTGGCAGAGGACCTAACAGCCGCAAGGTAGCGGCACACATACCAGCGAACTCCAGACCAAGCTGAACTCGTGGGCATCAGTACCAGACCAAGGGTGTTGTCAGTAGTGGTTAAAACCAACCCCACAGGGTAAAAATAATGATGTTTTGTTAAAACTGAATGTGTTTGATTTTGGTGAAAAGGTTTACATTGGCAGCAAAGAGGTTAAGCAGGGTGCATGGACTGTTCTGTCTTTCCTGCTTCGCACCATTCATTGAAAGTAGCTGTGTTGACTTGCTCTAAGGGGTTGCAAGCATCTGATAATTTATTACTGAATTTCTTCTCCAATCTTACTTTTATCTGTGCCTGCAAAATCTAGTAGAGGGAGTCTAGTGTCCTTGTTAGTTAGCTCATTAAGCCTAATCAAGCAAAGTTGAAACCTTTTATAAATGTGGTTCTATTTAAATAGAGAAACTTTGTGGCACTATGTGTACCAGCCAGGGCCGTAACTACGTGTGTGCCAAGTGGGCTTGGCACACAGCGCAGTTGCCCTGAGGGCGCAACGGCCAGCGGCATGTAATGAGTCAAATTGACTCATTACATGCCGCCTCTGCTGTGGACGCCGCCGCCGCGCTAGAGGAGAGAGACCAGCGCCGGGCAGCGTTCAAGGAGGAGGAGGGAGGGGGAGCAGGGAGCCGCAGCAGCGCTATTTGATTGGTAGTAAGCGCCGCTGCAGCATCCCCCTCTCCTTCTGTATTGGCTGCCTGGCGCTGCTATGGATGCTGGGATGCGGTTCCTTCATCCCAGCATCCACAGCAGCGCCAGGCAACCAATACGGAAAGAGAGGGGGATGCTGCAGCGGCGCTTACTACCAATCAAATAGCGCTGCTGCGGCTCCCTGCTCCCCCTCCCTCCTCCTCCTTCTCACCTCACTGCCTGCACCGAAAGGGAGATGCACGAGGAGCCTGTCAGCGGGGAGAAGGTAAGTATATCCCTCTCTCTCTCTCTCTCAGGGGGACACCGTCTGCCGCAATGTGTAAAAAGGGGGCCTGGCTGCCGCAATGTATAAAAAGGGGGCCTGGCTGCCGCAATGTGTAAAAAGGGGGACTGGCTGCCGCAATGTGTAAAAAGGGGTCCTGGCTGCCGCAATGTGTAAAATGGGGTCCTGGCTGCCGCAATGTGTAAAATGGGGTCCTGGCTGCCGCAATGTGTAAAAAGGGGGACTGGCTGCCGCAATGTGTAAAAAGGGGGACTGGCTGCCGTAATGTGTAAAAAGGGCTCCTGGCTGCCGCAATGTGTAAAGAGGGCTCCTGGCTGACGCAATGTGTAAAGAGGGGGCCTGGCTGCCACAATGTGTAAAAAGGGGTCCTGGCTGCCGTAATGTGTAAAAAGGGGTCCTGGCTGCCGCAATGTGTAAAATGGGGTCCTGGCTGCTGCAATGTGTAAAATGGGGTTCTGGCTGCCGCAATGTGTAAAAAGGGGTCCTGGCTGCTGCAATGTATAAAAAGGGGTCCTGGCTGCCGCAATGTGTAAAAAGGGGTCCTGGCTGCCGCAATGTGTAAAAAGGGGTCCTGGCTGCCGCAATGTGTAAAATGGGGTCCTGGCTGCCGCAATGTGTAAAAAGGGGGACTGGCTGCCGCAATGTGTAAAAAGGGGGACTGGCTGCCGCAATGTGTAAAAAGGGGGACTGGCTGCCGCAATGTGTAAAAAGGGGGACTGGCTGCCGCAATGTGTAAAGAGGGGGCCTGGCTGCCGCAATGTGTAAAAAGGGGGACTGGCTGCCGCAATGTGTAAAAAGGGGGACTGTCTGTGTCTGCTGTAATGTGTACAAAGTAGGGATGAGCGGGTTCGGTTCCTCGGAATCCGAACCCGCCCGAACTTCATGTTTTTTTACACGGGTCCGAGCGACTCGGATCTTCCCGCCTTGCTCGGTTAACCCGAGCGCGCCCGAACGTCATCATCCCGCTGTCGGATTCTCGCGAGGCTCGGATTCTATCGCGAGACTCGGATTCTATATAAGGAGCCGCGCGTCGCCGCCATTTTCACACGTGCATTGAGATTCATAGGGAGAGGACGTGGCTGGCGTCCTCTCCGTTTATAGAGAAGAGAGTGAGACAGTAGAGAGAGACACAGTAGTAATTTTGGGGAGCATTAGGAGGAGTACTAGTTAGTTACTTGCTGAAGTGATAGATAGTGTGACTGTATATTATCTGACTTGTGGGGGAGACACTGACAGTGGGGAGCAGTTAGAGTCTGAGAGCAGGACTCAGGAGTACATATAAAGTACAGTGCACACTTTTGCTGCCAGAGTGCCACACTGCCATTGTGACCACACTGACCTCCAGTATAATATATATTGTGATTGTCTGCTTAGGAGTACTACTTGCAAGTTGCTGATAGTGTGACCAGTGACCTGACCACCAGTCACCACCAGTTTAATATATATATATATATATATATACCGTACACTGAACGCCGGCACTCGGTCCGCCCCCTGGGCTTACTTGCTGCTGGTGCCTTCCCCTAGGGTGTGACCCCCATATCCATATCAGAGAAGAACGAGGCGGCACTCAGAGACTTCAAACAGCAAATGAATTTAGTGCAAAATCTGCAGTGATACAATCAACGTTTCGGGGTATTCACCCCTTCATCAGGATGTAGCTACCTCTGTGTCGGCAGTCGCTCGTCCATCCATAATTGTATACCACCTACCCGTGGTTTTTTCTTTTCTTTCTTCTTTATACATACTACTATAGTAGCTTACTGTAGCAGTCTGCGGTGCTGCTGAGCTGACAGTGTCCAGCAGGTCCGTCATCAGTCATTACATAATAAATATATCTACCTGTCCGGCTGCAGTACTAGTGTGATATAATATATATTGATTTCATCTCATTATCATCCAGTCTATATTAGCAGCAGACACAGTACGGTAGTCCACGGCTGTAGCTACCTCTGTGTCGGCAGTCGCTCGTCCATCCATAAGTATACTAGTATCCATCCATCTCCATTGTTTACCTGAGGTGCCTTTTAGTTGTGCCTATTAAAATATGGAGAACAAAAATGTTGAGGTTCCAAAATTAGGGAAAGATCAAGATCCACTTCCACCTCGTGCTGAAGCTGCTGCCACTAGTCATGGCCGAGACGATGAAATGCCAGCAACGTCGTCTGCCAAGGCCGATGCCCAATGTCATAGTACAGAGCATGTAAAATCCAAAACACCAAATATCAGTAAAAAAAGGACTCCAAAATCTAAAATAAAATTGACGGAGGAGAAGCGTAAACTTGCCAATATGCCATTTACCACACGGAGTGGCAAGGAACGGCTGAGGCCCTGGCCTACGTTCATGGCTAGTGGTTCAGCTTCACATGAGGATGGAAGCACTCAGCCTCTCGCTAGAAAAATGAAAAGACTCAAGCTGGCAAAAGCACCGCAAAGAACTGTGCGTTCTTCGAAATCCCAAATCCACAAGGAGAGTCCAATTGTGTCGGTTGCGATGCCTGACCTTCCCAACACTGGACGTGAAGAGCATGCGCCTTCCACCATTTGCACGCCCCCTGCAAGTGCTGGAAGGAGCACCCGCAGTCCAGTTCCTGATAGTCAGATTGAAGATGTCAGTGTTGAAGTACACCAGGATGAGGAGGATATGGGTGTTGCTGGCGCTGGGGAGGAAATTGACAAGGAGGATTCTGATGGTGAGGTGGTTTGTTTAAGTCAGGCACCCGGGGAGACACCTGTTGTCCGTGGGAGGAATATGGCCGTTGACATGCCTGGTGAAAATACCAAAAAAATCAGCTCTTCGGTGTGGAAGTATTTCAACAGAAATGCGGACAACATTTGTCAAGCCGTGTGTTGCCTTTGTCAAGCTGTAATAAGTAGGGGTAAGGACGTTAACCACCTCGGAACATCCTCCCTTATACGTCACCTGCAGCACATTCATAATAAGTCAGTGACAAGTTCAAAAACTTTGGGCGACAGCGGAAGCAGTCCACTGACCAGTAAATCCCTTCCTCTTGTAACCAAGCTCACGCAAACCACCCCACCAACTCCCTCAGTGTCAATTTCCTCCTTCCCCAGGAATGCCAATAGTCCTGCAGGCCATGTCACTGGCAATTCTGACGAGTCCTCTCCTGCCTGGGATTCCTCCGATGCATCCTTGCGTGTAACGCCTACTGCTGCTGGCGCTGCTGTTGTTGCTGCTGGGAGTCGATGGTCATCCCAGAGGGGAAATCGTAAGACCACTTTTACTACTTCCACCAAGCAATTGACTGTCCAACAGTCCTTTGCGAGGAAGATGAAATATCACAGCAGTCATCCTGCTGCAAAGCGGATAACTGAGGCCTTGGCATCCTGGGTGGTGAGAAACGTGGTTCCGGTATCCATCATTACTGCAGAGCCAACTAGAGACTTGTTGGAGGTACTGTGTCCCCGGTACCAAATACCATCTAGGTTCCATTTCTCTAGGCAGGCGATACCGAAAATGTACACAGACCTCAGAAAAAGAGTCACCAGTGTCCTAAAAAATGCAGCTGTACCCAATGTCCACTTAACCACGGACATGTGGAGCAGGGCAGGGTCAGGACTATATGACTGTGACAGCCCACTGGGTAGATGTATGGACTCCCGCCGCAAGAACAGCAGCGGCGGCACCAGTAGCAGCATCTCGCAAACGCCAACTCTTTCCTAGGCAGGCTACGCTTTGTATCACCGGTTTCCAGAATACGCACACAGCTGAAAACCTCTTACGGCAACTGAGGAAGATCATCGCGGAATGGCTTACCCCAATTGGACTCTCCTGTGGATTTGTGGCATCGGACAACGCCAGCAATATTGTGTGTGCATTAAATCTGGGCAAATTCCAGCACGTCCCATGTTTTGCACATACCTTGAATTTGGTGGTGCAGAATTTTTTAAAAAACGACAGGGGCGTGCAAGAGATGCTGTCGGTGGCCAGAAGAATTGCGGGACACTTTCGGCGTACAGGCACCACGTACAGAAGACTGGAGCAACACCAAAAACGCCTGAACCTGCCCTGCCATCATCTGAAGCAAGAAGTGGTAACGAGGTGGAATTCAACCCTATATATGCTTCAGAGGTTGGAGGAGCAGCAAAAGGCCATTCAAGCCTATACAATTCAGCACGATATAGGAGGTGGAATGCACCTGTCTCAAGCGCAGTGGAGAATGATTTCAACGTTGTGCAAGGTTCTGCTGCCCTTTGAACTTGCCACACGTGAAGTCAGTTCAGACACTGCCAGCCTGAGTCAGGTCATTCCCCTCATCAGGCTTTTGCAGAAGAAGCTGGAGACATTGAAGGAGGAGCTAACACGGAGCGATTCCGCTAGGCATGTGGGACTTGTGGATGGAGCCCTTAATTCGCTTAACAAGGATTCACGGGTGGTCAATCTGTTGAAATCAGAGCACTACATTTTGGCCACCGTGCTCGATCCTAGATTTAAAACCTACCTTGGATCTCTCTTTCCGGCAGACACAAGTCTGCTGGGGTTCAAAGACCTGCTGGTGAGAAAATTGTCAAGTCAAGCGGAACGCGACCTGTCAACATCTCCTCCTTCACATTCTCCCGCAGCTGGGGGTGTGAGGAAAAGGCTCAGAATTCCGAGCCCACCCGCTGGCGGTGATGCAGGGCAGTCTGGAGCGACTGCTGATGCTGACATCTGGTCCGGACTGAAGGACCTGTCAACGATTACGGACATGTCGTCTACTGTCACTGCATATGATTCTCTCCCCATTGAAAGAATGGTGGAGGATTATATGAGTGACCGCATCCAAGTAGGCACGTCACACAGTCCGTACTTATACTGGCAGGAAAAAGAGGCAATTTGGAGGCCCTTGCACAAACTGGCTTTATTCTACCTAAGTTGCCCTCCCACAAGTGTGTACTCCGAAAGAGTGTTTAGCGCCGCCGCTCACCTTGTGAGCAATCGGCGTACGAGGTTACTTCCAGAAAATGTGGAGAAGATGATGTTCATTAAAATGAATTATAATCAATTCCTCCGTGGAGACATTGACCAGCAGCAATTGCCTCCACAAAGTACACAGGGAGCTGAGATGGTGGATTCCAGTGGGGACGAATTGATAATCTGTGAGGAGGGGGATGTACACGGTGATATATCGGAGGATGATGATGAGGTGGACATCTTGCCTCTGTAGAGCCAGTTTGTGCAAGGAGAGATTAATTGCTTCTTTTTCGGTGGGGGTCCAAACCAACCCGTCATTTCAGTCACAGTCGTGTGGCAGACCCTGTCACTGAAATGATGGGTTGGTTAAAGTGTGCATGTCCTGTTTATACAACATAAGGGTGGGTGGGAGGGCCCAAGGACAATTCCATCTTGCACCTCTTTTTTCTTTAATTTTTCTTTGCGTCATGTGCTGTTTGGGGAGTGTTTTTTGGAAGGGCCATCCTGCGTGACACTGCAGTGCCACTCCTAGATGGGCCAGGTGTTTGTGTCGGCCACTAGGGTCGCTTATCTTACTCACACAGCTACCTCATTGCGTCTCTTTTTTTCTTTGCGTCATGTGCTGTTTGGGGAGTGTTTTTTGGAAGGGCCATCCTGCGTGACACTGCAGTGCCACTCCTAGATGGGCCCGGTGTTTGTGTCGGCCACTAGGGTCGCTTATCTTACTCACACAGCTACCTCATTGCGCCTCTTTTTTTCTTTGCGTCATGTGCTGTTTGGGGAGTGTTTTTTGGAAGGGCCATCCTGCGTGACACTGCAGTGCCACTCCTAGATGGGCCCGGTGTTTGTGTCGGCCACTAGGGTCGCTTATCTTACTCACACAGCTACCTCATTGCGCCTCTTTTTTTCTTTGCGTCATGTGCTGTTTGGGGAGTGTTTTTTGGAAGGGCCATCCTGCGTGACACTGCAGTGACACTCCTAGATGGGCCCGGTGTTTGTGTCGGCCACTAGGGTCGCTTATCTTACTCACACAGCTACCTCATTGCGCCTCTTTTTTTCTTTGCGTCATGTGCTGTTTGGGGAGTGTTTTTTGGAAGGGCCATCCTGCGTGACACTGCAGTGCCACTCCTAGATGGGCCCGGTGTTTGTGTCGGCCACTAGGGTCGCTTATCTTACTCACACAGCTACCTCATTGCGCCTCTTTTTTTCTTTGCGTCATGTGCTGTTTGGGGAGTGTTTTTTGGAAGGGCCATCCTGCGTGACACTGCAGTGCCACTCCTAGATGGGCCAGGTGTTTGTGTCGGCCACTAGGGTCGCTTATCTTACTCACACAGCTACCTCATTGCGCCTCTTTTTTTCTTTGCGTCATGTGCTGTTTGGGGAGTGTTTTTTGGAAGGGCCATCCTGCGTGACACTGCAGTGCCACTCCTAGATGGGCCCGGTGTTTGTGTCGGCCACTAGGGTCGCTTATCTTACTCACACAGCTACCTCGGTGCAAATTTTAGGACTAAAAATAATATTGTGAGGTGTGAGGTATTCAGAATAGACTGAAAATGAGTGGAAATTATGGTTTTTGAGGTTAATAATACTTTGGGATCAAAATAACCCCCAAATTCTATGATTTAAGCTGTTTTTTAGGGTTTTTTGAAAAAAACACCCGAATCCAAAACACACCCGAATCCGACAAAAAAAATTCGGTGAGGTTTTGCCAAAACGCGGTCGAACCCAAAACACGGCCGCGGAACCGAACCCAAAACCAAAACACAAAACCCGAAAAATTTCAAGTGCACATCTCTAGTAAAAAGGGGGACGCTGTCTGCTGTAATGTATAAAAGGGGCTCGACCTGGTGTAGTGGCGCTACTGTGCAGCGTAATTTGAATAATGTAGACTACTGTGCACCGTAGTATGAATTGCTATTATTTTGTAGCCACGCCCCTTCACCGTGAAGCCACGCCCCTATAAATTTTGCTGGGGGGGCGCCACTGTCGTTTCTTGCACACAGCGCTAAAATGCCTAGTTACGGCACTGGTACCAGCATTCCCTGACTTTTGATTTTTAGAGCCTGAAGGGAGAAGTTATTTTTGCACTACCAGTGCTGGGGGAGGGGGGGGGGGGGGGGGGGGGGTTGAATAGAGATTTTCAGATTTACAGCATATTCTGAAGTGTCTCTTCAAATGGGCAACAAAAAGAGAATTCATGCTAAAAAAAAAAAAAAAGGGATGACAGCTCTAACACCTCAAGTCAGGAACTTTTGTGACCCTATTAAAGACCCACAGTTGGAGAGTGAAGTGGAGAGCTTATTGGGGAGTAATCCAAATCTTGGGGAAGATTTTAGCATAAGTGACCTTGAAAGGAACGTCCAATTAAAGGACCAGAGCTAGAAGAGCTTAGGGAAAAATGTGATTTTCTTCAAGAGCAGGTGAACACCTTAACGCAAAAGCTGGAGGAGAAGGAATCTCTTTTGTCTGACTCTCTGACCAAATTGGGAAGGAGTAGAGAAGAGATTGCCAAGCTCTCAGGCCAGGTGTCAGAGTTGCAGAAAACCTTGGCAAAGGCTAAACCCAGATCTGAAAACTTTGTAGTACATAGCCAAGGACTATTAGAGGAAATCTCCTGTGACCAGACACAATATGGAAGTCTGGTGCTGGCCAATTGCAGGACTTGGCAGAGCTTCAGGATGAGGTTTCTAAGCTAAAACCATTGGCTATGCCTAGTTTCAGTTCAGAGACAGGCGTAGCTACACCAATTGATGAAGACGTTATGTTGAATATTGGATCAGAGACATTATCAGCCGAAATGGAGATGCCATCATCGGGGGAATTGAAGCCAACAGTGGTGCAGGCTGAGGAAGAATGGTGCCATACTGTAGTGGAACCCGGCTTTATATATCAGGGGCTCCTAAGGAAGACCTGTATCGGATGAAACAGCTGTTGGGCTGTGCCTGTATGTACACTTGTCGTCTTGATATGGAATAAATCTTCTTCGTTTTCTCATCTAAACCTTGAGTGCTGGCTTGTTTTGCTTTTTCCAATTAGCTGGAAAAGCGAGTGCCTTTATGTTATTTTACTGCCTTGCACCATCTATTCATTTTGTACTATGGTTTTGAGTGCTGTCATTTTTGCTCTTTTATATATATATATATAATAAGAATTTACTTACCGATAATTCTATTTCTCATAGTCCGTAGTGGATGCTGGGGACTCCGTAAGGACCATGGGGAATAGCGGCTCCGCAGGAGACTGGGCACAAAGTAAAAGCTTTAGGACTAGCTGGTGTGCACTGGCTCCTCCCCCTATGACCCTCCTCCAAGCCTCAGTTAGGATACTGTGCCCGGACGAGCGTACACAATAAGGAAGGATTTTGAATCCCGGGTAAGACTCATACCAGCCACACCAATCACACCGTACAACCTGTGATCTGAACCCAGTTAACAGCATGATAACAAAGGAGCCTCTGACAAGATGGCTCACAACAATAATAACCCGATTTTGTAACAATAACTATGTACAAGTATTGCAGACAATCCGCACTTGGGATGGGCGCCCAGCATCCACTACGGACTATGAGAAATAGAATTATCGGTAAGTAAATTCTTATTTTCTCTAACGTCCTAAGTGGATGCTGGGGACTCCGTAAGGACCATGGGGATTATACCAAAGCTCCCAAACGGGCGGGAGAGTGCGGATGACTCTGCAGCACCGAATGAGAGAACTCCAGGTCCTCCTCAGCCAGGGTATCAAATTTGTAGAATTTAGCAAACGTGTTTGCCCCTGACCAAGTAGCTGCTCGGCAAAGTTGTAAAGCCGAGACCCCTCGGGCAGCCGCCCAAGATGAGCCCACTTTCCTTGTGGAATGGGCTTTTATAGATTTTGGCTGTGGCAGGCCTGCCACAGAATGTGCAAGCTGAATTGTACTACAAATCCAACGAGCAATAGTCTGCTTAGAAGCAGGAGCACCCAGCTTGTTGGGTGCATACAGGATAAACAGCGAGTCAGATTTTCTGACTCCAGCCGTCCTGGAAACATATATTTTCAGGGCCCTGACTACGTCCAGCAACTTGGAGTCTTCCAAGTCCCTAGTAGCCGCAGGCACCACAATAGGCTGGTTCAAGTGAAATGCTGAAACCACCTTAGGGAGAAATTGAGGACGAGTCCTCAATTCTGCCCTGTCCGTATGGAAAATTAGGTAAGGGCTTTTATAAGATAAAGCCGCCAATTCTGAAACACGCCTGGCTGAAGCCAGGGCTAACAGCATTACCACTTTCCATGTGAGGTATTTTAAGTCCACAGTGGTGAGTGGTTCAAACCAATGTGATTTTAGGAATCCCAAAACCACATTGAGATCCCAAGGTGCCACTGGAGGCACAAAAGGAGGCTGTATATGCAGTACCCCTTTGACAAACGTCTGAACTTCAGGAACTGAAGCTAGTTCTTTTTGGAAGAAAATCGACAGGGCCGAAATTTGAACCTTAATGGACCCTAATTTTAGGCCCATAGACAGTCCTGTTTGCAGGAAATGCAGGAAACGACCCAGTTGAAATTCCTCTGTAGGGGCCTTCCTGGCCTCACACCACGCAACATATTTACGCCAGATACGGTGATAATGTTGCACGGTTACATCCTTCCTGGCTTTGATCAGGGTAGGGATGACTTCATCCGGAATGCCTTTTTCCTTCAGGATCCGGCGTTCAACCGCCATGCCGTCAAACGCAGCCGCGGTAAGTCTTGGAACAGACAGGGTCCCTGCTGGAGCAGGTCCCTTCTTAGAGGTAGAGGCCACGGGTCCTCCGTGAGCATCTCTTGAAGTTCCGGGTACCAAGTCCTCCTTGGCCAATCCGGAGCCACGAGTATAGTTCTTACTCCTCTCCTTCTTATGATTCTCAGTACCTTTGGTATGAGAGGCAGAGGAGGGAACACATACACTGACTGGTACACCCACGGTGTTACCAGAGCGTCCACCGCTATTGCCTGAGGGTCCCTTGACCTGGCGCAATATCTGTCTAGTTTTTTGTTGAGGCGGGACGCCATCATGTCCACCTTTGGTTTTTCCCAACGGTTCACAATCATGTGGAAGACTTCTGGGTGAAGTCCCCACTCCCCCGGGTGGAGGTCGTGTCTGCTGAGGAAGTCTGCTTCCCAGTTGTCCACTCCCGGAATGAACACTGCTGACAGTGCTATCACATGATTTTCTGCCCAGCGAAGAATCCTTGCAGTTTCTGCCATTGCCCTCCTGCTTCTTGTGCCGCCCTGTCTGTTTATGTGGGCGACTGCCGTGATGTTGTCCGATTGAATCAACACCGGCTGACCCTGAAGCAGAGGCCTTGCTTGACTTAGGGCATTGTAAATGGCCCTTAGTTCCAGGATATTTATGTGAAATGACGTTTCCATGCTTGACCACAAGCCCTGGAAATTTTTTCCCTGTGTGACTGCTCCCCAGCCTCTCAGGCTGGCATCCGTGGTCACCAGGACCCAGTCCTGAATGCCGAATCTGCGGCCCTCTAGAAGATGAGCACTCTGCAACCACCACAGGAGAGAAACCCTTGTCCTTGGAGACAGGGTTATCCGCTGATGCATCTGAAGATGCGATCCGGACCATTTGTCCAGCAGATCCCATTGAAAAGTTCTTGCGTGGAATCTGCCGAATGGAATCGCTTCGTAAGAAGCCACCATTTTTCCCAGGACCCTTGTGCATTGATGCACTGACACTTGGCCTGGTTTTAGGAGGTTCCTGACTAGCTCGGATAACTCCCTGGCTTTCTCCTCCGGGAGAAACACCTTTTTCTGGACTGTGTCCAGCATCATCCCTAGAAACAGCAGACGTGTCGTCGGAATCAGCTGCGATTTTGGAATATTTAGAATCCACCCGTGCTGTCGTAGTACTACTTGAGATAGTGCTACTCCGACCTCTAACTGTTCCCTGGACCTTGCCCTTATCAGGAGATCATCCAAGTAAGGGATAATTAAGACGCCTTTTCTTCGAAGAAGAATCATCATTTCGGCCATTACCTTGGTAAAGACCCGGGGCGCCGTGGACAATCCAAACGGCAGCGTCTGAAACTGATAATGACAGTTTTGTACCACAAACCTGAGGTACCCTTGGTGAGAAGGGCAAATTGGGACATGGAGGTAAGCATCCTTGATGTCCAGAGACACCATATAGTCCCCTTCTTCCAGGCTCGCTATCACTGCTCTGAGTGACTCCATCTTGAATTTGAATGAGTGACTCCATCTTGAATTTGAACCTTTTTATGTAAGTGTTCAAAGATTTCAGATTTAGAATAGGTCTCACCGAGCCGTCCGGCTTCGGTACCACAAACAGCGTGGAATAATACCCCTTTCCCTGTTGTAGGAGGGGTACCTTGATTATCACCTGCTGGGAATACAGCTTGTGAATGGCTTCCAATACCGCCTCCCTGTCGGAGGGAGACGTTGGTAAAGCAGACTTCAGGAACCGGCGAGGGGGAGACGTCTCGAATTCCAATTTGTACCCCTGAGATACTACTTGTAGGATCCAGGGGTCCACTTGCGAGTGAGCCCACTGCGCCCTGAATTTCTTGAGACGACCCCCCACCATACCTGAGTCCGCTTGTAAGGCCCCAGCGTCATGCTGAGGACTTGGCAAAAGCGGGGGAGGGCTTCTGTTCCTGGGAAGAGGCTGCCTGCTGCAGTCTTTTTCCCTTTCCTCTGCCCCGGGGCAGATATGAGTGGCCTTTTGCCCGCTTGCCCTTATGGGGACGAAAGGACTGAGGCTGAAAAGACGGAGTCTTTTTCTGCTGAGAGGTGACCTGGGGTAAAAAGGTGGATTTCCCAGCCGTTGCCGTGGCCACCAGGTCCGATAGACCGACCCCAAATAACTCCTCCCCTTTATACGGCAATACTTCCATATGCCGTTTGGAATCCGCGTCCATAACCCTCTTCTGGCAGAAATGGACAGCGCACTTACTCTTGATGCCAGGGTGCAAATATCCCTCTGTGCATCTCGCATATAATAAGAATTTACTTACCGATAATTCTATTTCTCGTAGTCCGTAGTGGATGCTGGGGACTCCGTCAGGACCATGGGGGATAGCGGGCTCCGCAGTAGACAGGGCACATCTAAAAAGCTTTTTAGGTCACATGGTGTGTACTGGCTCCTCCCCCTATGACCCTCCTCCAAGCCTCAGTTAGGTACTGTGCCCGGACGAGCGTACACAATAAGGAAGGATCTTGAATCCCGGGTAAGACTCATACCAGCCACACCAATCACACCGTACAACTTGTGATCTGAACCCAGTTAACAGTATGATAACAAAACGAAGTAGCCTCCGAAAAGATGGCTCACAACAATAGTAATAACCCGATTTTTGTAACAATAACTATGTACAAGCATTGCAGACAATCCGCACTTGGGATGGGCGCCCAGCATCCACTACGGACTACGAGAAATAGAATTATCGGTAAGTAAATTCTTATTTTCTCTAACGTCCTAGTGGATGCTGGGGACTCCGTCAGGACCATGGGGATTATACCAAAGCTCCCAAACGGGCGGGAGAGTGCGGATGACTCTGCAGCACCGAATGAGAGAACTCCAGGTCCTCCTTAGCCAGAGTATCAAAATTTGTAAAATTTTACAAACGTGTTCTCCCCTGACCACGTAGCTGCTCGGCAAAGTTGTAATGCCGAGACTCCTCGGGCAGCCGCCCAGGATGAGCCCACCTTCCTTGTGGAATGGGCATCTACATATTTCGTCTGTGGCAGGCCTGCCACAGAATGTGCAAGCTGAATTGTACTACAAATCCAGCGTGCAATAGACTGCTTAGAAGCATGAGCACCCAGCTTGTTGGGTGTATACAGTATAAACAGCAAGTCAGACTTTCTGACTCCAGCCGTCCTAACTATATATATATATATATATTTTTAGGGCCCTGACCACGTCTAGTAACTTGGAGTCCTCCAAGTCCCTAGTAGCCGCAGGCACCACAAGAGGTTGTTTCAGGTGAAAACGCTGACACCCCTTCATGAAGAAACTGGAGACGAGTCCCAGTTCTGTCCTGTTCAAATGGAAAATTTTAATATGGGCTTTTGTAAGACAAAGCCGCCCATTCTGCCAATCGCCTGGCCGAGGCCAGGGCTAACAACATGGTCACTTCCCATGTGAGATATTTGTCAACAGCATGGTCACTTTCCATGTGAGATATTTCAAATCCACAGATTTGAGCGGTTCAAACCAATATGATTTTAAGAAATCCCAACACTATGTTGAGATCTCACGGTGCCCCTAGGGGCACAAAAAAGCTGTATATGCAATACATCCTTTACAATCTGGACTTCAGGAACTGAAGTCAATTCTTTCTGGAAGAAATCTACAGGGCCGAAATTTAAATGTTAATGAACCCCAATTTGAGGTCCAAAACACTCCTGTTTTCAGGAAGTGTAGAAATCGACCTAGTTGAATTTCCGTCGTGGAGCCTTCCTGGCCTCACCCACGCAACATATTTTCACCACATGTGGTGATGACGTTGTGCGGTCACCTCCTTCCTGGCTTTGACCAGGGTAGGTATGACCTCTTATGGAATGCCTTTTCCCCTCAGGATCCGGCATTCAACCGCCATGCCGTCAAACGCAGCCGCGGTAAGTCTTGGAATAGACATGGTACTTGCTGAATCAAGTCCCTTCTTAGCTCCCCAGGCCCTTAGTCCTCTGTGAGCATTTCTTGAAGTTCCGGGTACCAAGTCCATCTTGGCCCATCCGGAGCCACTAGTATAGTTCATACTCCTCTATGTCTTATAATTCTCAATACCCTGGTTATGAGAAACAGAGGAGGGAACACATACACAGACTGGTACACCCACGGTGTTACCAGAACATCCACAGCTATCGCCTGAAGGTCTCATGACCTGGCGGAATACCTGTCCCGTTTTTGTTCGGGCGGGACGCCATCATGTCCACCTTTGGTCTTTGCCAACGGTCCACAATCATGTTGAAAAACTTCCCTATGAAGTTTCCACTCTCCCGGGTGGAGGTCATGCCTGCTGAGGAAGTCTGCTTCCCAGTCGTCCACTCCCGGAAAGAACACTGCTGACAGTGCTATCACATGATTTTCCGCCTAGCGAAAAATCCTTGCAGTTTTCACTGCCCTCCTGCTTCTTGTGCCGCCCTTCTGTTTACGTGGGCGACTGCCGTGATGTTATCCCACTGGATCAATACCGGCTGACCTTGAAGCAGAGGTCTAGCTAAGTTTAGAGCATTATAAATTTGTTCTAAGCTTATTTATGCGGAGAGAATTCTCCAGACTTAATCACACTTCCCTGGAAATTTTTTCCCTGTGTGACTGTTCCCCAGCCTCTCAGGCTGGCCTCCGTGGTCACCGGCATCCAATCCTGAATGCCGAATCTGCGGCCCTCTAGAAGATGAGCACTCTGTAATCACCACAGGAGAGACACCCTTTTCCTTGGATATAGGGTTATCCGCTGATGCATCTGAGGATGCGATCCGGACCATTTGTCCAGCAGATCCCACTGAAGAGTTCTTGCGGGAAATCTGCCGAATGGAATTGCTTCGTAATAAGCCACCATTTTTACCAGGACTCTTGTGCAATGATGCACTGACACTTTTCCTGGTTTTAGGAGGATCCCGATTAGCTCGGATAACTCCCTGGTTTTCTCCACTGGGAGAAACACGTTTTTCTGGACTGTGTCCAGAATCTTCCCTAGGAACAGTAGACGTGTCGTCGGAAAAAGCTGCGATTTTGGAATATTTAGAATCCACTCGTGCTGTCGTAGAACTACTTAAGATAGTGCTACTCCGACCTCCAACTGTTCTCTGGACCTTGCCCTTATCAGGAAAGCGTCCATGTTTCTTTTAAGAAAAATCATCATTCCGGCCATTACCTTGGTAAAGACCCGGGGCGCCGTGGACCATCCAAACGGCAGCGTCTGAACTGATAGTGACAGTTCTGTACCAGGAACCTGAAGTACCCTTGGTGAGAAGGGCAAATTTGGACCTGTAGGTAAACGTCCCTGATATCCAGTGACATCATATCGTCCCCTTCTTCCTGGTTCGCTATCACTGCTCCGAGTGACTCCATCTTGATTTGAACGCTTGTATGTAAGTGTTCAAATATTTCAGATCTCACCGAGCCGGTTGGCTTCAGTACCACAATATAGTGTGGAATACTACCCCCTTCCTTGTTGTAAGAAGGGTACTTTGATTATCACCTGCTGGGAATACAGCCTGTGAATTGTGTGAGGGGGAGACGTCTCGAATTTCCAATGTACACCTGGGATATTACATGTAGGATCCCGGAGTTCCCTTGCGAGTGTTGCTGAAACTCTTGAGATGACCCCCTACCGCACCTGAGTCCGCTTGTACGGCCCCAGCGTTATGCTGCGGACTTGGCAGAAGCCGTGAGGAGCTTCTGTTCCTGGGAATGATCTGCTTGCTGCAGTCTTCTTCCCTTTCCTCTCCCCCTGGGCAGATATGACTGGCCTTCGCCCGCCTGCCCGTATGGGGACGAAAGGACTGAGACTGAAAAGACTGTGTCCTTTTCTGCCAATATGTGACTCGGGGTAACAAAAGGTGGATTTTTCAGCTGTTGCCATGGCCACCAGGTCCAATGGACCGCCCCTTTATACGGCAATACTTCCATATGCCGTCTGGAATCTGCCTCACCTGACCACTGTCGTGTCTTCGTCTGGCAGATATGTACATCACATTTACTCTTTGATGCCAGAATGCAAATATGCCTCTGCGCATCACACATATATAGAAATGCATCCCTAAAATGCTCTATAGACAATAAAATCCTGTCCCTGTCAAGGGTATCAAAATTTTCAGTCAGGAAATCCGACCAAGCCCCCTCAGCGCTGCACATCCAGGCTGAGGCGATTGCTGGTCGTAGTATAACACCAGTATGTGTGTATATACTGTTATGATATTTTTCAGCTTCCTATCAGCTGGCTCCTTGAGGGCGGCCGTATCTGGAAACGGTAACTTTATATGCGTGTGAGCGCCTTGTCCACCCTAAGGTGTGTTTTCCAACTCGCCCTTACTACTGGCGGGAAAAAGGGTATACCGCCCATAACTTTCTGTCGGAGGAACCCCACGTATCATCCCACACTTCATTTAATTTATCTGATTCAGGCAAAACTACAGGTAGTTTATTCCCACCCTACAAAATACCCTTATTTGTGGTACTTGTGGTATCAGAAATACGTAACACCTCCTTCATTGCCCTTAACATGTAACTTGTGGCCCTAAAAGAAAAATACGTTTGTTTCTTCACCGTCGACACTGGGGTCAGTGTCCGTGTCAGTGTCTGTCGACCGACTGAGGTAAATGGGCATTTTTACAAGCCCCTGACGGTGTCTGAGACGCCTGGACCGATACTAATTTGTCCGCCGGCTGTCTCATGTCGTCAACCGGCTTGCAGCGTGTTGACATTATCACGTAATTCCATAAGTAAGCCATCCATTCTGGTGTCGACTCCCTAGAGAGTGACATCACCATTACAGGCAATTTTCTCCGTCTCCTCACCAACATTTTCCTCATACATGTCGACACACACGTACCGACCTACAGCACACACATACAGGGAATGCTCTGATAGAGGACAGGACCCACTAGCCCTTTGGGGAGACAGAGGGAGAGTTTGCCAGCACACACCAAAAGCGCCATAATGTATATAACAACCCTAGAAGGTGTTGTTTCTATATATGGGCTCTTAATATATAATTATATCGCCAATTTATGCCCCCCTTCTCTTTAACCCTGTTTCTGTAGTGCAGGGGAGAGTGGGAGCCTTCCTCACCAGCGGAGCTGGTCAGGAAAATGGCGCTGAGTGCTGAGGAGAATAAGCTCCGCCCCTTTCACGGCGGGCTTTTCTCCCGGTTATTAGGAAAACTGGCCTGGGTTAAATACATACATATAGCCTTAATGGCTATATGTGATGTATTTATTTGCCAAATAGGTATTTATATTGCTGCCCAGGGCGCCCCCAGCAGCGCCCTGCACCCTCCGTGACCGTGTCAGTGAGCCGTGTAGCAACAATGGCGCACAGCTGCAGTGCTGTGCGCTACCTCTCTGAAGACTGTGAAGTCTTCTGCCGCCTGTTTCCGGACCTCCGTTCCGCCGTCTTTCTTCAGCGTCTGTAAGGGGGATCGGCGGCGCGGCTCCGGGACGAACCCCAGGCTGACCTGTGTTCCGACTCCCTCTGGAGCTCAGTGTCCAGTAGCCTAAAACTTCAATCCTCCTGCACGCAGGTGAGTTGCAAGTCTCTCCCCTAAGTCCCTCGTTGCAGTGATCCTGTCGCCAGCAGGAATCACTGATTAGAAACCTAAAAAAAAACTTTACTAAACAGCTCCTTAAGAGAGCCATCCAGTTTGCACCCTTCTCGGACGGGCACAAAAACCTAACTGAGGCTTGGAGGAGGGTCATAGGGGGAGGAGCCAGTACACACCATGTGACCTAAAAAGCTTTTTAGATGTGCCCTGTCTCCTGCGGAGCCCGCTATCCCCCATGGTCCTGACGGAGTCCCCAGCATCCACTAGGACGTTAGAGAAATAGAAATGCATCCTTTAAATGCTCTATAGTCAATAAAATACTGTCCCTGTCCAGGGTATCAATATTTTCAGTCAGGGAATCCGACCAAGCCACCCCAGCACTGCACATCCAGGCTGAGGCGATTGCTGGTCGCAGTATAATACCAGTATGTGTGTATATACTTTTTAGGATGTTTTCCAGCTTTCTATCAGCTGGCTCCTTGAGGGCGGCCGTATCAGGAGACGGTAACGCCACTTGTTTTGATAAGCGTGTGAGCGCCTTATCTACCCTAGGGGGTGTTTCCCAACGCGCCCTAACCTCTGGCGGGAAAGGGTATAATGCCAATAATTTTTTAGAAATTAGCAGTTTTTTATCGGGGGAAACCCACGCTTCATCACACACCTCATTTAATTCATCTGATTCTGGAAAAACTACGGGTAGTTTTTTCACACCCCACATAATACCCTTTTTTGTGGTACTTGTAGTATCAGAAATGTTCAAAACCTCCTTCATTGCCGTGATCATGTAACGTGTGGCCCTACTGGAAAAAACGTTTGTTTCCTCACCGTCGACACTGGAGTCAGTGTCCGTGTCTGGGTCTGTGTCGACCATCTGAGGTAACGGGCGCTTTAGAGCCCCTGACGGTGTTTGAGACGCCTGGACCGGTACTAACTGACTTGCCGGCTGTCTCATGTCGTCAACAGACTTTTGTAAAGTGCTGACGCTATCACGTAATTCCTTCAATAGGACCATCCAGTCAGGTGTCGACTCCCTAGGGGGTGACATCACTAATACAGGCAATTGCTCCGCCTCCATACCATTTTCCTCCTCATACATGTCGACACAACGTACCGACACACAGCACACACACACAGGGAATGCTCTGATAGAGGACAGGACCCCACTAGCCCTTTGGGGAGACAGAGGGAGAGTTTGCCAGCACACAGCAGAGCGCTATATATATACAGGGATAACCTTATATAAGTGTTTCTCCCTTATATAGCTGCTGTATATGATTATCAGCCAAATTAGTGCCCCCCCTCTCTTGTTTTACCCTGTTTCTGTAGTGCAGGACTGCAGGGGAGAGTCAGGGAGACGTCCTTCCAGCGGAGCTGTGAGGGAAAATGGCGCTTGTGTGCTGAGGAGATAGGCTCCGCCCCCTTCTCGGCGGCCTTTCTCCCGCTTTTTTGTGGAAAACTGGCAGGGGTTAAATACATCCATATAGCCCAGGAGCTATATGTGATGTATTTTTAGCCATTAAAAGTATTTTCATTGCGTCCCAGGGCGCCCCCCCCCCAGCGCCCTGCACCCTCAGTGACCGTAGTGTGAAGTGTGCTGAGAGCAATGGCGCACAGCTGCGGTGCTGTGCGCTACCTTAGTGAAGACAGGACGTCTTCTGCCGCCGATTTTCCGGACCTCTTTAGTCTTCTGGCTCTGTAAGGGGGACGGCGGCGCGGCTCCGGGACCCATCCATGGCTGGGCCTGTGATCGTCCCTCTGGAGCTAATGTCCAGTAGCCTAAGAAGCCCAATCCACTCTGCACGCAGGTGAGTTCGCTTCTTCTCCCCTTAGTCCCTCGATGCAGTGAGCCTGTTGCCAGCAGGTCTCACTGAAAATAAAAAACCTATTTAAACTTTTACTCTAAGCAGCTCAGGAGAGCCACCTAGATTGCACCCTTCTCGTTCGGGCACAAAATCTTAACTGAGGCTTGGAGGAGGGTCATAGGGGGAGGAGCCAGTGCACACCAGCTAGTCCTAAAGCTTTTACTTTGTGCCCAGTCTCCTGCGGAGCCGCTATTCCCCATGGTCCTTACGGAGTCCCCAGCATCCACTTAGGACGTTAGAGAAATATATATATATATATATATATATATATATTCTTGGACTAACTAGTTAACATGACTTTTTGGTGAATTCTGCATCCCATTTCCTAGTTAGTCAGCCTAACAAATTTGGGGGTATCGGAGCCGGCCCTAACCAATATGATGACCTTAGCAAGATTGTGGCTGGTGCCCCCTAGCACCACCGCTAGTTCCACCTCTGACCCTGCACCTCTTTCCCAGCACCATCACCCCTACCCCATAGCAGTCATCATTTTGGTGTTCCTACCATCTTTATTTTTTAAATAGGAACAGTGCGCACATTCAGCGCACAGGCCAAAAATGGGCGCGTTCTTGCTGGGAAGGCGCATAGTCACACAATAGTACCCCAATTCAAATTATGCCTCACAGTACTGCAACCTTTTACACATTTTATCATGTAATAGTGTCCCTTCTTCACGTTACATCACACAGTATTACCACTTTACCTTATATCCATTACTAATCACAGTAGTGCCCCTTGTTCACATTACACCACACCATATTGTTCTCTATCACATTAGACTACACAGTAGTGCCCTTTCTATACGTAATGTATACACAGTAGAGCACCTTATACACATAATGCCACACATTAGTAATGCATTTATCCACATAATACCACACAGTAATGCCCTTTTCACATTATGCCAACCTTATTAATGTCCTTATACACATAATGTCCTTTACACCTATGCCGCACATTATTAATACCCTTATACACATGACACACATAGTGCCCCTTACACATTTGCCACACATTATTAATGCATTTATACACAAGACACACATAATGCCCCTTACACATGCCGAACACTACTGCACAACCAACCCACCCGCACACAGCACTCACATGGCCGCTAAAATTGTGACCCCTGCCTCTGCTTGGATCCAGATGTGTCCTCATACATCTTGCCTCTATATGCCATGCAGCAGGAGATGCCTGGCGTGAGTCAACTGGCAGCTCTGCTAACGTCGGGCGCCTTTTTAAAAAAAAAAGCATCTTATTTGCATTGCTATGTGGCTAGGATGCACAAGCAGCTTCTGCTGATGAAAATTATATGTGGCATGCCTATATTCTGTGTGCGACTGTGATTGTATCTGCATACGAAATGCTACGTTACAGTGATTTCCAGGAATACACTGTAACGTAGCATATCATATGCAAATACAGCCGCAGTCACACACAGAATAAAATGATATGTGGCATGCCTATAATCAGCAGAAGCTGCTTGTGCCACTAGGCATTACAAATGCCCTAAGCATTTGTCTAGTTTGCCTATGTTTAGGGCCGGCTCTGGGGGTTATTCCGATTATTAGATCAATATACAGACAGCCAGAATATACAATATACAGACAGACAGAATAGGGTAAGTGTAAGTATGACCACCCTGAATTATAATGTATAATTTCTGCAATTGGACAACTGAACATCTTTCATTAGTTCATACATAGGCGGCTTATGTCATAGCCTGCAATCTTTTAAATGATTGCTGTTTTTAAAATACTGACTATTTGCCAGAATTCCTGCACAGTCTGCAGCTCGCAGGCTATTACATAAGCCTCATAGTCTGATCTTTGCTATAATACTGTACAGTAACACTGTCCTACACTTTGTCAGGAAAGCCGCAGCTGTTACAGCCGGTATCCCGGAGCCTATTTGTCTCTGGAGAGATGAAGCTCGTTCTATCCCTGGAGAAATTCTATCCCAGGAAAATCACGATGAGTTGGATGTGTGGAGTTGGGGAGTCTCAGGAAATGCTTTCATCCACTGAGACACTGACAGAGAATCCTGATGGGACTTATAATGTCTCTAGTGAGACCCAGATTCAAGAAGCTCTGCTCAAGGATCCAAGATTCAGAGTACTGGCCAACTGGGGGCACAAATCGCTGGACGCAACAGGACACAAAGAGCTGTCAGTCAGAGACAAAGGTGAGAAGATACAGTATGAGGATCCATGTCTATATACAGTACAGTGTGTCATCTATATACAGTACAGTGTGTCATCTAACGACCCAGCCACACAGCTGAAAAAGGTTTTTTTCGTTCTAACCGTGCGCTCCCTTTCACAGCTCTTCAGCAGCTGGTCAATTATGAAAGGACAACACTTATTCCTTAAAAAACATACATTTTCCAACAATATTAAAAACCTGCACTACAAGGTGCACTCAGATAATATACCACACAAAACTCAGGCGGAACTACCGCCAGTGCAAGCAGTGCGTTGCACTGGGGCCCGCCTCTGTCCAGGGGCCCAAGCATGTAATGAGTCAAACTGACTCATTACATGCCGCTGTGCGCTGCGGGCAACCGCTGCCAGCAGCGCACAGCCGCACGGAGAGGAGAGGAGCAGCGGCACGGACGGGGGAAGGAGGAGGAGGGAGGTGAAGGAGGGAGCCGCAGCAGCTCTTTGTTACTGGTGGAGGCGCTGCTGCTGCTGCCCCTCTGCTTCATTATAGGCTGTCTTCCGAGAACAGCCTATAGTGAAGCAGAGGGGCAGCAGCAGCAGCGCCTCCACCAATGACACAGCGCTGCTGCGGCTCCCTCCTCCTCCTTCTCTACTGCCCGGGAATCGTCTGACGCTGCACCGAGGAGCCTGAGCCAGCGGAGAGGGTAAGTATAATTTTTCTTTCTTTCTTTCTTTCTTTCTTTCTTTCTTTCTTTCTTTCTTGGGACTGCCTGCCGCTATGTGTAAAAATGGGGGACTGCCTGCCGCTATGTGTAAAAATGGGGGACTGCCTGCCGCAATGTGTAAAAAGGGGGAATCTGCCTGCCGTAATGTGTAAAAAGGGGGACGCTGTCTGCCGTTATGTGGAAAAAGTGTACGCTGTCTGCCGCTATGTGTAACAAGGGCACGCTGTCTGCCGTTATGTGTAAAAAGGGGACGCTTTCTGCCGTTATGTGTAAAAAGTGCATGCTGTCTGCCGTAATGTGTAAAAAGGGGGACGCTGTCTGCCGTAATGTGTAAAAAGGGGGACGCTGTCTGCCGTAATGTGTAAAAAGGGGACGCTGTCTGCCGTAATGTGTAAAAAGAGGAATCTGTCCGCTGTAAGGTGTAAAAGGGTCTCTACCTGGTGTAGTGGTGCTACTGTGCGGCGTAATTTGAAGAATGGAGACTACTGTGCACCGTTTTATGAATTGTTATTATTATGTGGCCACACTCCTTCCCCACGAAGCCACGCCACTATGTATTTTTACGGCGTGCCCTGCCCCTGTTTTGCATGCAGGGGTGGGGCTCCGATGCCGTTTCTTGCACACAGTGCTAAAATGTCTATTTACGGCACTGTTGCTAGGTATCCATTTCTCTGGCCCTGAGCAGGTCCCCCTCACCAGATCCTCTCCAGGGGTGAGGGGGTGGACTTGGATGGGATGTGGGGGGGGCGGGGGTGTGGGGGCCCAAAGCATTTTGTCGCACCTGGGCCCACCGCTCGCTAGTTCCGCCACTGGTTTATATAGTGGACCTACACAGCATAAAACTATTCCAAATCCAGTCTCATATAAGACCATACCTCCCAACACGACCCTCTCCAGGAGGGACACAATGCTCTGCTACTGGACTTTTGTCTTAATGTATGATTGCCAGCACCTGTGTTTAACAGGTTAATGGAAAGGAAAGGTGTTTCAGCACAGGTGATGACAATCATAGATCAAGAGGGAAGTCCAGGAGCAGAGCATTGTGTCCCTCCTGGAGAGGGTCATGTTGGGAGGTATGCATAAGACACCTTTTGTTGGCTGAATCACACTGAGTCCAAAGACTTCTTTGTTTGATTCCTTGTTCTCCCCTCAGGTGTTCGGAATAAAATACACTTACTTACATAGCAATTCAGTCTTGCATGCACTTAAAGATTTCTTTCAATCAGCACAACATTAACTGCTTGTATCTTTAAAATATGACACTAAAGGGCCCTACACATTTAGCGATCCACCGCTGAGCTGCCCGACGGTGGATACAGCCGACGGGCGACCCGGCGGTGGGGGGGAGGTGATGGGGGGAGTGAAGTTTATTCACTCCCCCCGTCACCCTTCCCATAGCAGCGCAGGCAAATATGGACGAGATCGTCCATATTGGCTTGCATGCACAGGCGACGGGGCACCAGCGATGAACGAGCGCGGGGCTGCGCATCGTTCATCGCTGGTGCCTCCACACTGGTATCTCGTTCATTAATGAACAAGATTGTTCATATCTTTGACTATTATTGCCCAGTGTGTAGGGCCTATTACATCGTATTTCTTTCCCACATGTATATAAAGGTATCTTTTGTCTCAGACGTGGTAGGTTAAAAACGATCTTTTAATTCATCCACATATAAAACGATTAAACTTGGTCCACAACAGGAGTATATGTAAAAGTTCATAAAACAGTTAATAATAACTTTTGTGCCAAACCGGACCTCAAGCGTGAAGAGTAAGCGGTATACATCTATGTGTTCCCCTGCTGCAGTCAGCGGACACGGACGGCTGCTTGGTCGATATAGCACCCGATTTCTCCTTGCTGCGGTCCTGTGTTTCTGGATCACGGGGTCAGCACATTTCAGAGACGTCCGCTCTCCTTTGTCAAGACTCTCCACTATATAAACCTGAGTTTTTTGTGGTATATTATCTGAGTGCACGTCGTAGCGCAGGTTTTTTTATATTCCAGCAACACAGCTGGCAAGTAGCATTGTGGATAAACATTGGTCACTGCTGAGCGGTCAAATCTTTGCTGATAGATTTTTGTTTTGTGGGATGGGATATCGTAATAGCTTTGAAAATGTTCACTTATTTTGAGGGGCTTTGTGACTTGTGATACTAGGATACACAGCACTGTTCACTAGTGATGAGCGGGTTCGGTTTCTCGGAAACCGAACCCCCCCGAACTTCACGCTTTTTACACGGGTCCGAGGCAGACTCGGATCTTCCCGCCTTGCTCGGTTAACCCGAGCGTGCCCGAACGTCATCATCCCGCTGTCGGATTCTATCGCGAGACTCGGATTCTATATAAGGAGCCGCGCGTCGCCGCCATTTTCACACGTGCATTGAGATTGATAGGGAGAGGACGTGGCTGGCGTCCTCTCCGTTTAGAGTAGACTAGAGAGTAGTAGAGAGTGACACTTGATTTACTAATTTTGGGGAGCATATTAGGAGTACTACTTGCTGATAGTGTGACCAGTGACAACCAGTTTAATTAATCCGTTCTCTGCCTGAAAAAAAACGATACACAGTGTGACACAGTCACATACCATATCTGTGCTCAGCCTCAGTGTGCCCTCAGTGTGCTGCATCATCTATGTAATACTGTATATCTGACTGTGCTGAGTGCTCACTGCTCACACAGCTTAATTGTGAGGGAGACTGGGGAGCAGTTATAGCAGGAGTACATATTTTAACAGTGCATACTTTTGCTGCCAGAGTGCCACTGCCAGTGCCAGTGTGACTGACCAGTGACCACTACTACTTGCTGATAGTGTGACCAGTGACCACCAGTATATTGTGATTGTCTGCCTGAAAAATTTAAACACTCGTCGTGTGGTGTTTTTATTCTATAAACGCATTCTGCTGACAGTGTCCAGCAGGTCCGTCATTATATAATATATACCTGTCCGGCTGCAGTAGTGATATATATATATTTCTCTGACGTCCTAGTGGATGCTGGGAACTCCGTAAGGACCATGGGGAATAGCGGGCTCCGAAGGAGGCTGGGCACTCTAGAAAGATCTTAGACTACCTGGTGTGCACTGGCTCCTCCCACTATGACCCTCCTCCAAGCCTCAGTTAGATTTCGTGCCCGGCCGAGGTTGGATGCACACTAGGGGCTCTCCTGAGCTCTTAGAAAGTAATAGTCTTAGATTTTTTTATTTTCAGTGAGACCTGCTGGCAACAGGCTCACTGCAGCGAGGGACTAAGGGGAGAAGAAGCAAACTCGCCTGCTTGCAGCCGGATTGGGCTTCTTAGGCTACTGGACACCATTAGCTCCAGAGGGATCGACCGCAGGCCCAGCCTTGATGTTCGGTCCCGGAGTCGCGCCGCCGTCCCCCTTACAGAGCCAGAAGCAAGAAGATGGTCCGGAAAATCGGCGGCATGAAGACTCTGTCTTCACCAAGGTAGCGCACAGCACTGCAGCTGTGCGCCATTGCTCCTCTCACACACTTCACACTCCGGTCACTGAGGGTGCAGGGCGCTGGGGGGGGCGCCCTGAGGCAGCAATAAAAACACCTTGGCTGGCTAAAATACCTCAATATATAGCCCCAGGGGCTATATATGAGGTAAATACCCCTGCCAGAATTCCATAAAAAGCGGGAGAATAGGCCGCGAAAAAGGGGCGGAGCTATCTCCCTCAGCACACTGGCGCCATTTTCTCTTCACAGTGCAGCTGGAAGAAAGCTCCCCAGGCTCTCCCCTGTAGTTTTCAGGCTCAAAGGGTTAAAAAGAGAGGGGGGGCACTAAATTTAGGCGCAGTATTGTATATACAAGCAGCTATTGGGGAAAATTCACTCAGTTATAGTGTTAATCCCCACATTATATAGCGCTCTGGTGTGTGCTGGCATACTCTCTCTCTGTCTCCCCAAAGGGCTTTGTGGGGTCCTGTCCTCTGTCAGAGCATTCCCTGTGTGTGTGCGGTGTGTCGGTACGGCTGTGTCGACATGTTTGATGAGGAGACTTATATGGTGACAGAGCAGATGCCGATAAATGTGATGTCGCCCCCTGTGGGGCCGACACCAGAGTGGATGGTTAGGTGAAAGGTATTAACCGACAGTGTCAACTCCTTACATAAAAGGGTGATGACGTAACAGCTGTGGGACAGCCGGCTTCTCAGCCCGCAACTGCCCAGGCGTCTCAAAGGCCATCAGGGGCTCAAAAACGCCCGCTCACTCAGATGGCAGACACAGATGTCGACACGGAGTCTGACTCCAGTGTCGACAAAGTTAAGACATATACACAATCCACTAGGAACATCCGTGACTTGATCCCGGCAATAAAAAATGTGTTACACATTTCAAACATTAACCCAAGTACCTCTAAAAATGGGTGTTATGGTTGGGGAGAAAAAGCAGGCAGTGTTTTGTTCCCCCATCAGATAAATGAATGAAGTGTGTGAAAAGCGTGGGTTCCCCCGATAAGAAACTGGTAATTTCTAAAAAGTTACTGACGGCGTACCCTTTCCCGCCAGAGGATAAGTTACGCGGGGAGATATCCCCTAGGGTGGATAAGGCGCTCACACGGTTGTCAAAAAAGGTGGCACTGCCGTTTTAGGAACGGCCACTTTGAAGGTACCTGTTGATAAAAAACAGGACGCTTTCCTGAAGTCTGTATTACACACTCAGGTACTAGACTGAGACCTGCAGATCGTGCTGCTGCAGCGTGGTCGGTGACCCTGTCAAACATAAGAACATATTAAAGACGTCGTCTTATATATGATGGATGCACAGAGGGATATTTTGCCGGCTGGCATCCAAAAATGAATGTAATGTCCATTCTGTCAGGAGGGTATTAGAGACCTGTCACTGGACAGGTGATGCTGACTTTAAAAGGAGCATAGAGATTCTGCCTTATAAGGGTGAGGAATTATTTGGGGATGGTCTCTGGGACCTCGTATCCACAGCCACAGCTGGGAAGAAATATTTTTACCTCAGGTTTCCTCACAGACTAAGAAAGCACTGTATTATCAGGTAGAGATGAGCGCCGGAAATTTTTCGGGTTTTGTGTTTTGGTTTTGGGTTCGGTTCCGCGGCCGTGTTTTGGGTTCGACCGCGTTTTGGCAAAACCTCACCGAATTTTTTTTGTCGGATTCGGGTGTGTTTTGGATTCGGGTGTTTTTTTAAAAAAAACCTAAAAAACAGCTTAAATCATAGAATTTGGGGGTAATTTTGATCCCAAAGTATTATTAACCTCAAAAAACATAATTTACACTCATTTTCAGCCTATTCTGAACACATCACACCTCACAATATTATTTTTAGTCCTAAAATTTGCACCGAGGTCGCTGTGTGAGTAAGATAAGCGACCCTAGTGGCCGACACAAACACCGGGCCCATCTAGGAGTGGCACTGCAGTGTCACGCAGGATGGCCCTTCCAAAAAACCCTCCCCAAACAGCACATGACGCAAAGAAAAAAAGAGGCGCAATGAGGTAGCTGACTGTGTGAGTAAGATTAGCGACCCTAGTGGCCGACACAAACACCGGGCACATCTAGGAGTGGCACTGCAGTGTCACGCAGGATGTCCCTTCCAAAAAAACCTCCCCAAACAGCACATGACGCAAAGAAAAAAAGAGGCGCAATGAGGTAGCTGTGTGAGTAAGATTAGCGACCCTAGTGGCCGACACAAACACCGGGCCCATCTAGGAGTGGCACTGCAGTGTCACGCAGGATGTCCCTTCCAAAAAACCCTCCCCAATCAGCACATGATGCAAAGAAAAAGAAAAGAAAAAAGAGGTGCAAGATGGAATTATCCTTGGGCCCTCCCACCCACCCTTATGTTGTATAAACAAAACAGGACATGCACACTTTAACCAACCCATCATTTCAGTGACAGGGTCTGCCACACGACTGTGACTGATATGACGGGTTGGTTTGGACCCCCCCCAAAAAAGAAGCAATTAATCTCTCCTTGCACAAACTGGCTCTACAGAGGCAAGATGTCCACCTCATCTTCACCCTCCGATATATCACCGTGTACATCCCCCTCCTCACAGATTATCAATTCGTCCCCACTGGAATCCACCATCTCAGCTCCCTGTGTACTTTGTGGAGGCAATTGCTGCTGGTCAATGTCTCCGCGGAGGAATTGATTATAATTCATTTTAATGAACATCATCTTCTCCACATTTTCTGGATGTAACCTCGTACGCCGATTGCTGACAAGGTGAGCGGCGGCACTAAACACTCTTTCGGAGTACACACTTGTGGGAGGGCAACTTAGGTAGAATAAAGCCAGTTTGTGCAAGGGCCTCCAAATTGCCTCTTTTTCCTGCCAGTATAAGTACGGACTGTGTGACGTGCCTACTTGGATGCGGTCACTCATATAATCCTCCACCATTCTATCAATGTTGAGAGAATCATATGCAGTGACAGTAGACGACATGTCCGTAATCGTTGTCAGGTCCTTCAGTCCGGACCAGATGTCAGCATCAGCAGTCGCTCCAGACTGCCCTGCATCACCGCCAGCGGGTGGGCTCGGAATTCTGAGCCTTTTCCTCGCACCCCCAGTTGCGGGAGAATGTGAAGGAGGAGATGTTGACAGGTCGCGTTCCGCTTGACTTGACAATTTTGTCACCAGCAGGTCTTTCAACCCCAGCAGACCTGTGTCTGCCGGAAAGAGAGATCCAAGGTAGGCTTTAAATCTAGGATCGAGCACGGTGGCCAAAATGTAGTGCTCTGATTTCAACAGATTGACCACCCGTGAATCCTTGTTAAGCGAATTAAGGGCTGCATCCACAAGTCCCACATGCCTAGCGGAATCGCTCCGTGTTAGCTCCTTCTTCAATGCCTCCAGCTTCTTCTGCAAAAGCCTGATGAGGGGAATGACCTGACTCAGGCTGGCAGTGTCTGAACTGACTTCACGTGTGGCAAGTTCAAAGGGCATCAGAACCTTGCACAACGTTGAAATCATTCTCCACTGCACTTGAGACAGGTGCATTCCATCTCCTATATCGTGCTCAATTGTATAGGCTTGAATGGCCTTTTGCTGCTCCTCCAACCTCTGAAGCATATAGAGGGTTGAATTCCACCTCGTTACCACTTCTTGCTTCAGATGATGGCAGGGCAGGTTCAGTAGTTTTTGGTGGTGCTCCAGTCTTCTGTACGTGGTGCCTGTACGCCGAAAGTGTCCCGCAATTTTTCTGGCCACCGACAGCATCTCTTGCACGCCCCTGTCGTTTTTTAAAAAATTCTGCACCACCAAATTCAAGGTATGTGCAAAACATGGGACGTGCTGGAATTTGCCCATATTTAATGCACACACAATATTGCTGGCGTTGTCCGATGCCACAAATCCACAGGAGAGTCCAATTGGGGTAAGCCATTCCGCGATGATCTTCCTCAGTTGCCGTAAGAGGTTTTCAGCTGTGTGCGTATTCTGGAAAGCGGTGATACAAAGCGTAGCCTGCCTAGGAAAGAGTTGGCGTTTGCGAGATGCTGCTACTGGTGCCGCCGCTGCTGTTCTTGCGGCGGGAGTCCATACATCTACCCAGTGGGCTGTCACAGTCATATAGTCCTGACCCTGCCCTGCTCCACTTGTCCACATGTCCGTGGTTAAGTGGACATTGGGTACAACTGCATTTTTTAGGAGACTGGTGAGTCTTTTTCTGACGTCCGTGTACATTCTCGGTATCGCCTGCCTAGAGAAGTGGAACCTAGATGGTATTTGGTAACGGGGGCACACTGCCTCAATAAATTGTCTAGTTCCCTGTGAACTAACGGCGGATACCGGACGCACGTCTAACACCAACATAGTTGTCAAGGACTCAGTTATCCGCTTTGCAGTAGGATGACTGCTGTGATATTTCATCTTCCTCGCAAAGGACTGTTGAACAGTCAATTGCTTACTGGAAGTAGTACAAGTGGGCTTACGACTTCCCCTCTGGGATGACCATCGACTCCCAGCGGCAACAACAGCAGCGCCAGCAGCAGTAGGCGTTACACGCAAGGATGCATCGGAGGAATCCCAGGCAGGAGAGGACTCGTCAGACTTGCCAGTGACATGGCCTGCAGGACTATTGGCATTCCTGGGGAAGGAGGAAATTGACACTGAGGGAGTTGGTGGGGTGGTTTGCGTGAGCTTGGTTACAAGAGGAAGGGATTTACTGGTCAGTGGACTGCTTCCGCTGTCACCCAAAGTTTTTGAACTTGTCACTGACTTATTATGAATGCGCTGCAGGTGACGTATAAGGGAGGATGTTCCGAGGTGGTTAACGTCCTTACCCCTACTTATTACAGCTTGACAAAGGGAACACACGGCTTGACACCTGTTGTCCGCATTTCTGGTGAAATACCTCCACACCGAAGAGCTGATTTTTTTGGTATTTTCACCTGGCATGTCAACGGCCATATTCCTCCCACGGACAACAGGTGTCTCCCCGGGTGCCTGACTTAAACAAACCACCTCACCATCAGAATCCTCCTGGTCAATTTCCTCCCCAGCGCCAGCAACACCCATATCCTCCTCATCCTGGTGTACTTCAACACTGACATCTTCAATCTGACTATCAGGAACTGGACTGCGGGTGCTCCTTCCAGCACTTGCAGGGGGCATGCAAATAGTGGAAGGCGCATGCTCTTCACGTCCAGTGTTGGGAAGGTCAGGCATCGCAAACGACACAATTGGACTCTCCTTGTGGATTTGGGATTTCAAAGAACGCACAGTTCTTTGCGGTGCTTTTGCCAGCTTGAGTCTTTTCAGTTTTCTAGCGAGAGGCTGAGTGCTTCCATCCTCATGTGAAGCTGAACCACTAGCCATGAACATAGGCCAGGGCCTCAGCCGTTCCTTGCCACTCCGTGTGGTAAATGGCATATTGGCAAGTTTACGCTTCTCCTCCGACAATTTTATTTTAGGTTTTGGAGTCCTTTTTTTTCTGATATTTGGTGTTTTGGATTTGACATGCTCTGTACTATGACATTGGGCATCGGCCTTGGCAGACGACGTTGCTGGCATTTCATCGTCTCGGCCATGACTAGTGGCAGCAGCTTCAGCACGAGGTGGAAGTGGATCTTGATCTTTCCCTAATTTTGGAACCTCAACTTTTTTGTTCTCCATATTTTATAGGCAGAACTAAAAGGCACCTCAGGTAAACAATGGAGATGGATGGATTGGATACTAGTATACAATTATGGACGGACTGCCACGGTTAGGTGGTATAAAAAAACCACGGTTAGGTGGTATATATTATAATAATAATACAATTATGGATGGACGGACTGCCTGCCGACTGCCGACACAGAGGTAGCCACAGCCGTGAACTACCGCACTGTACACTGGTTGATAAAGAGATAGTAGTATACTCGTAACAACTAGTATGACACTATGACGACGGTATAAAGAATGAAAAAAAAACCACGGTTAGGTGGTATATATTATAATAATAATACAATTATGGATGGACGGACTGCCTGCCGACTGCCGACACAGAGGTAGCCACAGCCGTGAACTACCGCACTGTACACTGGTTGATAAAGAGATAGTAGTATACTCGTAACAACTAGTATGACACTATGACGACGGTATAAAGAATGCAAAAAAAACCACGGTTAGGTGGTATATATTATAATAATAATACAATTATGGATGGACGGACTGCCTGCCGACTGCCGACACAGAGGTAGCCACAGCCGTGAACTACCGCACTGTACACTGGTTGATAAAGAGATAGTAGTATACTCGTAACAACTAGTATGACACTATGACGACGGTATAAAGAATGAAAAAAAAACCACGGTTAGGTGGTATATATTATAATAATAATACAATTATGGATGGACGGACTGCCTGCCGACTGCCGACACAGAGGTAGCCACAGCCGTGAACTACCGCACTGTACACTGGTTGATAAAGAGATAGTAGTATACTCGTAACAATTAGGATGACACTATGACGGTATAAAGAATGAAAAAAAAACCACGGTTAGGTGGTAGGTATATAATAATAAATAATACAATTCTGGTCGGACGGACTGCCTGCCGTGTGCCGACACAGAGGTAGCCACAGCCGTGAACTACCGCACTGTACACTGGTTGATAAAGAGATAGTAGTATACTCGTAACAATTAGGATGACACTATGACGGTATAAAGAATGAAAAAAAAACCACGGTTAGGTGGTAGGTATATAATAATAAATAATACAATTCTGGTCGGACGGACTGCCTGCCGTGTGCCGACACAGAGGTAGCCACAGCCGTGAACTACCGCACTGTACACTGGTTGATAAAGAGATAGTAGTATACTCGTAACAATTAGGATGACACTATGACGGTATAAAGAATGAAAAAAAAACCACGGTTAGGTGGTAGGTATATAATAATAAATAATACAATTCTGGTCGGACGGACTGCCTGCCGTGTGCCGACACAGAGGTAGCCACAGCCGTGAACTACCGCACTGTACACTGGTTGATAAAGAGATAGTAGTATACTCGTAACAATTAGGATGACACTATGACGGTATAAAGAATGAAAAAAAAACCACGGTTAGGTGGTAGGTATATAATAATAAATAATACAATTCTGGTCGGACGGACTGCCTGCCGTGTGCCGACACAGAGGTAGCCACAGCCGTGAACTACCGCACTGTACACTGGTTGATAAAGAGATAGTAGTATACTCGTAACAATTAGGATGACACTATGACGGTATAAAGAATGAAAAAAAAACCACGGTTAGGTGGTAGGTATATAATAATAAATAATACAATTCTGGTCGGACGGACTGCCTGCCGTGTGCCGACACAGAGGTAGCCACAGCCGTGAACTACCGCACTGTACTGTGTCTGCTGCTAATATAGACTGGTTGATATTTAAAGAGATATTAGTAGTATACAACAATACTATACTGGTGGTCAGGCACTGGTCACCACTCCTGCAGCAAAAGTGTGCACTGTTAATTAATATAATTGTACTCCTGGCTCCTGCTAACAACCTGCAGTGCTCCCCAGTCTCCCCCACAATTAATTATAAGCTTTTAATTTATACATTGATGACTGTGCAGCACACTGGGCTGAGCTGAGTGCACACAGACTGAGTCACACTGTGTGACTGACTGTGCTGTGTATCGTTTTTTTTTTCAGGCAGAGAACGGATATAGCAGAGAGAAGTGAACGGATATATTATATTAAATAAAAGTTAACTAGCAACTGCACTGGTCACTGACTGTGGTAAACTAACTCTGTCTGCGACTCTGCACAATCTCTCTCTATCTAATCTATCTATCTCTATTCTAATGGAGAGGACGCCAGACACGTCCTCTCCCTATCAATCTCAATGCACGAGTGAAAATGGCGGCGACGCGCGGCTCCTTATATAGAATCCGAGTCTCGCGATAGAATCCGAGCCTCGCGAGAATCCGACAGCGTCATGATGACGTTCGGGCGCGCTCGGGTTAACCGAGCAAGGCGGGAAGATCCGAGTCGCTCGGACCCGTGGAAAAAAAAGTGAAGTTCGTGCGGGTTCGGATTCAAAGAAACCGAACCCGCTCATCTCTATTATCAGGTACAGTCCTTTCGGCTTCAGAAAAGCAAGCGGGTCAAAGGCGTTTCCTTTCTGTACAGAGACAAGGGAAGAGGGAAAAAGCTGCACCAGTCAGCCAGTTCCCAGAATCAAAATTCTTCTCTCGCTTCCTCTGAGTCCACAGCATGACGCGGGGGCTCCACAGGTGTAGCCAGGTACGGTGGAGGGGCCGTCTCAAAAAGTTCAGCGATCAGTGGGCTCGCTCACAGGTGGATCCCTGTTTCTTTCAAGTAGTATTTCAGGGGTACAAGCTGGAATTCGAGATGTCTCCCCCCAGCCGTTTCCTAGAATATGCCTTGCCGACAACTCCCTCAGGCAGGGAGGCTGTACTAGAGGCAATTAATAAGCGGTATTCCCAGCAGGTAATACTCAAGGTGCCCCTACTTCAACAAGGACGGGGTTACTATTCCACACGGGTTGGGGTACCGAAACCGCATGGTTCGGTGTGACCCATTTTATATTTAAAATCCTTGAACACATACATTAAAAAATTCAAGTTCAAGATGAAATCACTCAGGGCGGTTATTGCAAGCCTGGACGACGGGGATTACATGGTATCCCGGGACATCAAGGATGCTTACCTGCATGTCCCCATTTACCATTGTCAAAGTCAGAAAAATGTCTCAATGCACGTTGCCATATTTGCACCGCACACTGGTCCGTGCTGCGCATGCGTACGCTCTCCCGTGGAAGCGCATACCCGCAATAGCGTGCACTCGCACGCGCAGTATGCGCATTTACGGTAGAGTTTATGTGATCGTAGCGTGCGACTCATTAGTTACAAATGTTCACAATTAATGTAGTTTATAGATCATGATCCCTTTGATAGTTTCTGTAAGTTTGGTTAAAGTACAATGTCCCAGAGCTGAGGAATCCCTCTTTGCATCGTACGAAGGGTCTAACAGGAATCATATTGCAGTGTTTGGTACCCATCGGAAGAGTATTTAATTAGCAATATTCCGGTGTTGGTTTGGAGCGTATTAATCGCTCGTGCGAATAGTTATGGACATAAGAAGTTTATGTCCATTTCTATGATTTACACATACTCAGGTATGCGGCGGGAAACCCAGTTTCCCACCCACCTGAGCTGTTGGAAATCGTCACAGCCCACCTGTATGAATCACCCTATGACCTTTTGTTATGATGCAGGGCCGAATTCCTTCGGCCAATGGACAATGGGATAGTAGGACTAGGAGATTGCATTGTGTGTGGGGCATAAATAGGCAGGCCGACCACATCCAGCTCACTCTCTCATCAACGGTTATCTGCTGATAATCGGGAGCTGGATATCGAGGCGCTGGCGATCATACCCTTTGTGCGTAAGTTCTCTCCATAATCATTGTCTTTCTGCGAGCCAATCTCTCTCTCTCTCTCTCTCTCTCTCTCTCTCTCTCTCTCTCTCTCTATCTCTCTCTCTCCTCTTTTCTCTTAAATACCTTATAGTATTATAGTATTGTATTGTATTTCATTTAGGTCAGCGTAGTATTGTCTTATTGTATTTATTGTTTAGTTCTGTGGTTAGGAGGTCTCTGTTATATTGTAGCGTATCATATATACTGTTATCCCCTTTTACAAGTATATTAGATATAATACAGTTAATAGGCTTTGGAAACCTAGGCCCTCATTCCGAGTTGTTCGCTCGCAAGGCGAATGTAGCAGAGTTACACACGCTAAGCCGCCGCCTACTGGGAGTGAATCTTAGCTTCTTAAAATTGCGACCGACGTACGCGCAATATTGCGATTACAAACGAGTTAGCAGTTTCAGAGTAGCTCCAGACTTACTCTGCCTGTGCGATCATTTCAGTGCTTGTCGTTCCTGGTTGACGTCACAAACACACCCAGCGTTCGCCCAGGCACTCCCACCGTTTCCCCGGCCACTCCTGCGTTTTTTCCGGAAACGGTAGCGTTTTCAGCCACACGCCCCTGAAACGCCGTGTATCCGCCCAGTAACACCCATTTCCTGTCAATCACATTACGATCGCCGGAGCGAAGAAAAAGCCGTGAGTAAAAATACTTTCTTCATAGTAAAGTTACTTGGCGCAGTCGCAGTGCGAACATTGCGCATGCGTACTAAGCGGATTTTCACTGCGATGCGATGAAAAATACCGAGCGAACAACTCGGAATGAGGGCCCTAAACCAGTATCAGTGTATTTACTATAGTGTTAAGTGTTCACTTGAGCGTCGGTGACGCTCAATCAGCTTTGTAGTTAGTCAGGTTACACAAGGTTGCATTTACACCCTGTACTCACATTAAGGTATTCTGTGTGTTTCATCGGTATAAGGTTTAACATAAAGATATAGTGTTGTGAGCGTCTGCATCGCTGGTGACCTCCTCGTGGTCTCTAGCGTACGCTACGTTACAGCGAATCTTTCCCCTAGACATAACCAATAACGTGTCCTGTGATCCCTGGGCCGTGAGCGAACGTGACGCCTGAGCGTCTCGCCTACGGCTGAGCGATCGTTACGCAACTAGCGTACCATTACGGTACTTCTTCAGTAAACAGCGTACAGTGTTCTTAGCTTCATAAAGGGTTGTTTATACGACAAAGGAATTTAGCATTGTCAATTGCGGGCTCGTCCGGTCCTTTTCACATCTGCACTAGGTAGATCAGCAGACATTATCCCCCAGCAAAAGGGTGGGAGGTTGTCTCGCAGTTGCTGACGGGATAAGCGTCTGCTTCGCTTAGATAAAGAGTGCTGAAGGAACCCGGTAACCGGAAGTAAGAACAAAACGCTTGTGTCTTTTTAAAACTGTTTATTTTTCTTTTGTCTTGCGTACGCATACATACCTGCATTTCTTTTCACTTGTGTATTTCATTTTTTCGTATATCACTATTCCTGTTTGCCAAATTTTATAGTTGATAGAAAGTGCTAAAAAGAGATTTGCTGTTATTTAATAGTAGAGGTGATAGTTAAAGTATAGAACAAACACACGGTTTGTCTGAGATACAAGGCAGTCAGTGTGGATTGCGGTAGATGATCAGGGATCATTTACATTGATAAAAATATATTGTGTTACGGTGGATCCTTTGCATTGCGTACACGTGTCGCTAACAAAGACTAGCGTACGCAATCCAAAGGCAGACGCACGCAGCGTTCATTACGCAACGTAGCGTCCGGTTACGCTCACGTAGCTCAAGTCACGAAAAAGTTGAATTAGCGCAAAGCGATAATTAGCGCAAGGCGATAATTAACGCACAGCGGTAGATAACGCGAAGCGGTAAATAACGCAAATCTGTTTTTAGAAAATCTGAAATTTAGTTTAACAGATCCTGCTCCTAATTGGTAACACTCTTGGCCTGAAGACAATTTCTGCGCAGAAATAGATATAGAAACAAAGTGTACATGTGTTGAGTGAGTGTGTTTTGTATACAAAAGTTTATATAACTTTAAGGTGGAACCAAAAGGAAAGCCGGGTACTCGTCAAGGGACATACGTGTAAGTGACATATACGGTGGCCAGGGAGGCATCCCTGGTTAAATAATATTTGAGCATTAGAGTATAGCGGACCATAAGGTAAAGGTAACAAGACCAGGAGGTCAAAAGGTAACAAGACCAGGAGGTCATAAGGTAACAAGACCAGGAGGTCATAAGGTAAAAAGGTCCGCTATAAAAGTCCAGTGGCACAACGCCTGGGGTGTTGGTGCAGAACCCATATAGGCCATAAGCTCTTGCTGAAGGAATCGCGGCCGGAAACATCGATTCCATTGGTCTTTCAGTACATGACAAGTAGTGCTCGTGTACTGAACGATTGGACCACACGTAATTGTGTGCAGTAGTTAGTAATCTGACCTAATACCATTAGAGTAAAGTGGTCACAAACGCTATTTGTACATTCTGACGTGATTTGTGTAATTTTTTATTTTTGGAAGGGAAGTTCGCTGGTCACTCAGGAACTATCTAACAACCCCACCTTTACTGGAAAGAGTAAGTGTCCTGCGGGTAACCCTCATATGTTCCAGTAAACTGAAGGTTCCATAGGGGCCCTGTATCGAGTACGCCAGCACCACGTCGGTGTGATCAGGTCGTATTGGTCGAGGTGGGCGAGTGAGTGGGGTACTCGGTAAACCGCCACCGCCGGCCTACTGTGGAGTAATTTGGTTGTCTGAAAAGGCTTGCTGAAAACCTTGATACAGAGATCCAAGGAGGACTAAGCAACACCTGCAGACTATGGGGGCCAGTTGCTCAGGTAGGGGGCGATCAACCCTGGTTCAGGTTGATTCTGTGAACCGACCAGTTGGGTCGGCACGATATGTAATGTGTGAAAAATATGGAATTCACACCGAATCTTTATGTGATGAATGGGAGAGAATGACTGTACAAGACAGGGACAAATTCCCAAGAATAGGTAGCTTCAGTCCAGAAGTGTTACAAAATTTAAGGAGGAGGATATGTCTCGTAAAATCAGCAAAGAGACGAATTCAGCATCATGATTATTTACAGTTATGGCACCAGGAAGGTGAGATACAGAGAGGTTTGGCTCTGGCGGCAGGATCTGGGGCAGTCAGGAAGTTGATTGCCACAGCTCCTCCCCCACCATACATTGCAGGAGAAAAGTTGATTGCGGAGAGAAACGCACTGGGTTGTAAAACACAAACTCTTAGTAACACTGTAAATGTTAATGATGTTAACCAAATAACTCATGCAAGTATTAACCCGTGCAAGATGTACCCTGTTTTGAACCTTCCTCAGGAGTGTGATCAAGAAGACGATTCAGCAACAATTTCAGCTCTCTCTCTTGCAGCCACCATAGCAGAGACCACAGTAGGCACAGCGACACCCACGAGATTAGTGAAAGCCCCTAGCGGAGGGATAGGTGAGGTCGTGTCAACGGGTAAGTACGGCACCATGCACTACACTGAAACAATTGTACCACAACTAGCTGTAGAATCTACACAGGAAGAGGCTGTTAGAATTGCTCCTGTAAGGGTAATAGCAGTCCCCAATGGAAAAACAGATGTCTCTGGAGCCACTCCCATAAGGAACATTGCCATGTACACTCCATTTTCCAGAATGGAATTAAGAACAATAGTGTCCGAATTTCCTGACCCCAGGAAGGATTTAGTTGCTAGCCAAAAATACATCAGGGATTTAGGTAACACGGTAGAACCCAACAACAAGGATTGGCAGATACTGCTAAGAGCTTGTTTACCTTCCAATGTTGATGCAACTCAGTTTTTAGCTGATTGTGCATTGGATAAAGATGTACCGCTTACAGACGTGTACAACAAGGATAATGTAAAAAGGATAAATTTACAGCTAAAAGAGTATTTCCCAGCCGTTGTTAAATGGAATAAAATATTTTCCATTAAGCAAAAGGAGTCCGAAACGGCAACAGAATATTTTCACCGGGCACTATTAGAAATGGCAAAGTACACTGGTATAGAAGACATTAAGACCAACCCAAACCATCGAGAAGTAGCAGTATCTGTACTGATGGATGGTTTGAAAGAAACATTAAAAGCTAGGGTACAGACCACGCAGCCATGTTGGCGAGGTCTGTCAGTGTCCACCTTGAGAGAGGCTGCTATTGATCACGACAGAAACATCACTAGGCACAGGGAATCGCAAAGTGATAAGTTGATGTCCGTAAGTATACAGGCGCTGACCACAAGGCAGCCTGCGTATGTACCACCGAATCCTGTGGGTAAGGCAAGTGTAATAACATGTTTTTCTTGTAACAGACCGGGACACTTTGCACGAGAATGTAGAACAAAGAATGTACAAAGATCTTTTCAACCCCCTAGACAACAACACAACACACGACATTGGGAGCAGGGTCCACAGAGGCGGAGTTTTGAGCCACATACAGGGGAAACAAAAAGATATCCCCCAAACAGAGACTGGCATGCCTCTGGTAGCTCCCAGCTAACTCCCTCACAAGTAGTTGCTGCCAGCGGGATTCAGGGAGGTCAGCATACCCAATAGGGGTGTGGCCATACCTGTAATCTGCAGCCAGTTAAGTTGATTGCTAGTCTTGGAAACGAACCAGAAATTGCAATCAATGTAGCTGGTAAGACTTTAAACTTTCTTGTAGACACAGGGGCGGCCAAGTCAGTGATAAATTCGACAGTGGGCATGAGAACCACTGGTAGGACAATTCCAGCCATGGGAGTAACAGGAGTAGTCCAGCACTACCCTGTTAGCAAACCAGCCGAGATTACAATAGGGCCTTTGCATACCAAGCATTCCTTTTTGCTGGCTGCATCTGCACCAACTAATCTCCTGGGAAGAGACTTACTATGTAAAATGGGTTGCGTCATTTATTGTACTCCTGAAGGTGTATTCTTGGACATCCCTGAGAATCACGCTCAGGAAGTACGAGACATGTTAGACTCCCCATCAAAATTAATGTCACACACCATTATGACAAATAGGAACCCATCCCAGGTAGAAGAGATGACATCTCAGATACCAGAGTCACTTTGGACAAAAGATGGACAGGACACTGGATTAATGGCAAACGTAGCTCCAGTAGTTGTGCAAGTAAAAGATGGTAGGATAGCTCCAAAAATCCCACAGTATCCTCTGAAGCCAGAGGTGGAGTTAGGAGTTTTTCCCGTAATAGAGCGCTTGCTACAACAGGGCATTCTAGTAAGAACGTCCAGCACAGCAAATAGTCCCATCTTCCCTGTTAAAAAGAGTGGGGGGAGGGGTTACAGGCTAGTGCAGGATCTAAGGGGGATTAACAAAATAGTTGAGAGTCAGTTCCCCGTAGTGCCTAATCCAGCTGTCATCCTAATGCAAATTCCTCCCACTGCCAAATTTTTCACTGTTATTGACCTCTGCTCCGCTTTCTTTTCGGTACCTCTGCACCCTGACAGCCAATATTTGTTTGCATTCACATACAGAGGAGTCCAATACACGTGGACTCGGTTACCCCAAGGTTTCATAGATAGTCCAAGTATATTTTCTCAGGCTTTGCATGATTGTTTACAGTCTTTCCAACCAGACAGTGGATCAGTATTGATACAGTATGTGGACGATTTATTACTGTGTTCAGATTCACTGGAGGCATCCCTGAAGGATACGAAACAGCTCCTGTTTCATCTTTCAGACACAGGTCACAAGGTTTCCAAAGACAAGTTGCAATTATGCCAGACTAAGGTAAAATATTTGGGACACTGTCTAACACAAGGACTGAGACACTTGACCGCTGATAGAATCCAAGCCATTAGAGACATGACACTGCCACAAACCCAGCAACAGATCAGGACGTTTTTAGGAATGTGTGGGTATTGCCGTAATTGGATCCCAGGGTTTTCCATATTGGCGCTACCTTTGCAGGAAATGGTCTCCTCAAACAAACCTGATCGGATTTCGCATACAGACGAATCCGAAACAGCATTTGAGAGACTCAAACAGTGTCTAACGCAGGCACCTGCACTAGGTATGCCAGACTATGGGAAACCCTTTGAACTATACGGAACAGAAAGTGCTGGGTGCGCAGCAGGTGTACTAACACAAAAACACGGTGATGCCAGCAGGCCAGTTGCATACTACAGCGCTCAGCTAGATACGGTAGCGCGGTCCCTCCCCACATGCTTGCGTAGCGTTGCAGCGATAGCATTGCTAGTGACAAAAAGCGAAGATGTCGTGCTAGGCCACAACCTCACAATCCATACACCGCATGCGGTATCTGCCTTATTGAATTCTGCCCAAACCAGACACGTCTCATCAGCAAGGTTTACGAGATGGGAATTGGCATTAATGGCCCCCGTAAACATCACCATAAGGAGATGCAGTGCATTAAACCCTGCAACATTTCTCCCAGGTGTGCCTGGACAGGCACAAAGGGTGGGAGGTGAGAGTGATGGGGAAGGAGGATTTAATGCAAAGGAAGATACACATGATTGTATGGAATATTTGACCCAAAATTTTACCGCAAGGCCTGACATCAGTGACAATCCACTAGAAGATGCAGAACTCACGTTCTACACGGACGGTAGTTGTCACAGACAGTCAGACTCGGGAGACTTGTGTACTGGATACGCAGTCGTAGATGACCAAGACACCATAGAAGCGGAACCGCTAGGCCCACCTCACTCAGCCCAGGTTGCTGAACTGGTCGCCCTAACCAGAGCATGTGAATTGGCTAAGGGAAAGTCAGCCAATATCTACACCGATTCCAGATACGCGTTCGGGGTAGTCCATGATTTCGGAGCCCTATGGCGGCTCAGAAATTTCATGACGGCAGCTGGCACACCGATAGCGCATGCAGCTCATATAAAAAGGCTTCTAACAGCGATACAGGAACCCGACAGAGTGGCTGTTATCAAATGTAAAGCACATACATATAGCCAAGACCCAGTATCCCTTGGTAACAGCCGAGCAGACGAAGCTGCAAAGCTTGCAGCTGCTACCCCCATACGGACAGACACCACACAACTGATGGTATTTAATACCATCAACACACGAAAGTTGTGTGAAATGCAGAATTTGTGTTCCACTCAGGAGAGAGCAGTCTGGAAGGCAAAGGGATATGGCCAGGAGTCCTCAGGGCTCTGGACGGATGGACATGGTAAACCAGTGGCCCCCAGGGCATACCTTCCGTGTCTGGCTGAAGCAGCTCACGGGCTGACTCATCTAGGCAAGGAGGGGATGTGCAAATTGGTAAGAGCATACTGGTGCGCCCCAGGATTCTCCTCTCATGCTAGTAAAAGAGCAATGTCATGCCTTACCTGTCTGAGAAAGAATATTGGAAAGGCAATACCTACAGAACCATCCCATATCCCACCTGCCGGCGGCCCTTTCCAAGTAATACAAATTGACTTCATTCAATTGCCCCCATGTAGAAATTTAAAGTATGTACTTGTCTGTATAGATGTTTTCTCAAATTGGGTCGAAGCTTTTCCAGCAGCTACAAATACCGCTATGTTTACAGCTAAGAAAATTGTGCAGGAATTTGTATGTAGATATGGTATCCCTAGAATCATTGAAAGCGATAGGGGTACCCATTTTACAGGTGATGTCTTCCAAGGAATGTGTAAATTGATGGGTATTGATAGCAAGCTGCACACTCCGTACCGTCCACAGGCGAGTGCGAAGGTCGAAAGAGTGAACAGCACTATTAAAAATAAATTGAGTAAAGTAATGGCAGAGACAGGATTGACGTGGCCAGAAGCTTTACCCATTGTTTTGTATAGCATCAGAACCACTCCCAGGTCCCCTCTTAATCTGTCCCCTTTTGAAATCTTGTTTGGTCGACAACCGCATGTCATGATTAACCCTCAGGATGATTTGAAATGTAACAATGAAGTAACTGTAAAGTACTTGATTAATATGAGTAAGCAGTTGAGGAATCAAAATGATAATCTGAAGTTGGTGATTCCTGATTTACCAGATAGTAATTGTCATGACATTGAACCTGGGGATTATGTAATGATACGAAATTTTCTACGCTCAGGTTGTCTTATTGATAGATGGGAAGGACCATACCAGGTCTTATTGACTAGCACCACAGCATTGAAGGTTGCTGAGAGAGAGACTTGGGTCCATTCATCCCACTGCAAGAAGGTTGCTGATCCAGAGAAGTCCCGTGATAAGGAACAGACGGTAGAGGTTGTATCACTGGAGTGTCTGTTCCAGGAGGACTGAGGCGGCACCTGAGCCTTGAAGACCGGAAGCAGTTGTCGACTCCCCTCTCCCTTTTATTGTTTTTCTCCACTTCCCATCCCCTCTCCCTTAAAATTTCTGTTTCCCCCTTCTCAATCTTCTCCATTTCCTCCTCAAAGATGGACTTGCCCAAAGAGACTGTGATCCGGATTTTGATGTTGACCATGATGTTGACCAGAGCAGTCTATTCCGGCGAGAGTACCATAGAGGTCGAGAGAGGTTCTGGAATGGGTTCCGATTATGATGATGGAGGCGTAGTTTTCCAAGATCAACCAATCCAACAAGCAAAGGCGAGTATCAGAAAACGATCCGATAGAAGAAATTGTGATGGATTGTTAGCTGAGGAAAATTGTATCTGTAGGCTCTGTGATAATCTGGTTGAAGATGGATGCATAAAGAAATGCCAATCTAGTTTTAATATCCATATAGACCGGCATCCATTGAGTGACTATCACTCCTTAGTGGGTAACGTGTTAAACCAAACAGATTGTTGGGTATGCTCTCAAGTACCTCAGGGTCACAGTAAATCAGGGCTAGTACCATTTCCTTTAACGTTAGGGGAGGTACTTGAGCTAAGTGGTGGGAGAC